>NW_027556180.1:93296564-93673067 GCF_003287225.1 Phascolarctos cinereus
CTTTGTTTTTAATAGTAGTATTGAGACACAGAACTAGTACTTACTTAAGCTTCCTCATACAGTATCAGATATCTACTGATAATATTATCATACATGTATATCTAAATTTGTGTAACAAAGAATCTGACTATAACCAAGGTCTTAGAGAATAATAGGATCATAAGTAAGAAGAACATAGACCTGGGATCTTGGAGGTCATCTGCCTCTTTTTAAAGATAAGGAAACTGGAGGCCCTTGGAGGTTAAGAAACTTGTCCAAGGTCACAAAGATAGTCAGCATCAGCCTTGAGACTTGAACTCAGGTCTTCTGACTCCAGGGCCAATACTCTTTTCACTTTATCATGAACTAAGAGCCCCATACTTGAAGTTGTCATCCTAGTTTCTCCTTTGCTTCATGGGTTGTATAAGCAGGCCTCAGCATATTACCAACAATAATTTGCATGGAAGAAATTGCATATCATTAAGAAATGTATGATTGAAAAAAGAGATGTGCCAGTGAGATTGAGAGATGTCAGATTGACAGCTGAAATACTACACTAGTGTTCTCAAAAGATCTAGAAGAAGGCCTTCATTGGTAGATTATTATTGGAAGATATGGACAAGAATCACAGAATAGGAGCTGAGGACAGGGTTCAGTCTTCACTGGTGGAAAGAGTAGCCTTTTTGATTAGATTATATACCCATCAAAGTTTAACAACCATTATGATTAATAATAATAAACACAAGGAGTCAGTTTGAGCTGTTAGATTGTAAGTGCTTTGAGGCACCAAGTATTCATTACATTCTAACTTCCCCAGTGCTAATTTTGCACATGGTAGGTGCTGAATAAAGTATTATTGTATGAATAAGTCATAGAACTACAGATCTCAGAGTTGAAAGAGACCTCACAGGCCAACTAGTTCACTATGTACTTTAATATGAATTCCCTCTACAAAATATCCAACAGGTAGTTTATCCAGCTTTTGTTTGAAGAGCTCCAGTGAGGTACCTGATGAAGTAGGCCATTTCACTGGTGGAAAGCTCTACTTGTTAAGAAGTTTCTAAGAAAATTCATCCTTTTTCATAACTTTTATCATTTATTCCTGGTTTTCTGTAGGATTAAAAAAATTTTTTTTTTTTGGGCAATTAGGGTTAAGTATCATTTATTCCTGGTTTTCCATCCATTTGGGCTAAACACTCTTTGGTTTTTATTCTCTATTAGCTGCTCTTGCTTCCATCATCTCTACATCTGTTTTAAACAGTCTAAGTTAGTTGATGAGTTGCTCATCCAACCTTTTTTTCTTTTGACGGTTGTCCTTTTGCCCCTCTTTGTATTATTTGAGGGGTGTTGGTAGCTAAGCTATCAAGCATAGATTTGGGGACCACTGAGTTAGGCTTTGAGATTTATGCATATATGGAAAAAGAAATAATAAATTTGTTCATTATTCCTGTAACAACATTAGTTAGCATTTGTTTATTTTTTTTTTAAGCACCAGCATAGAAATATCTGCCACATCTGTTGGTTTGGTTTCTTTGGCCAAATATGTATTTGGTCAAATTTGTACCATGGACGGGATTGACAGAAGGTCTAAGCAAATCAGTTGGATCAACTAAGTGACAGTCCACCTATTTAGGTCAACCTGACTCATCGTCCTGGTTTTGTTTAACCTGAATGACTAAAGCAACATTTGTTAACTGGGTGACTCCGGAACCCTGACCAGCTGTGCTGTCATTCCCATGTGAGCTTGATTGCTTTTGGCTCTCCCCAGTTCGATGTCTTCCATCAAATCGACTTTTCTCCATGGGGGTATTTATTATGTGCCATTTTGAAAATAAAAACGACGTAGAGCAATCATCCAGCAAAATCATAAAACATTTTATTACCCGAGACGGTGAGGAGACAGGTTTGACGTACAACACTGGGAACAGCGATGGACCTACAATGTGGTCCTAAAGCGTGATTTAATGAAGCTTGGAGGATTTAGTTCAGTTGAAAAAGTTCAAAGCTGCTTGAGGTATGGCAGGAGTTGAGCCAGCCCGTGTCCCTGGCTGAGCTGTTCTCCACCAAGTATGGCTGGGCCAGCAGAGCCCATTTGTCTTGCTGTCGCAGAGAGCCAACGTCTGGGAGTATGTTTTAGCACCGGAACTTTCCACCTGATTTAGCGAGCCCTAAACTTGGCACTGTATCCCAGCAGCTTCCGTTTTACAAGGCCAGCAGTTAATCCAACAAAAGGCTGGATTCATTTTCCTCTATACCCACTGATTGCCAGCTGAGAGCTGGTTGCTGTAAACTTGCTTTTTTATTTTTACATCCATTTTACTGGAATTAAGGTCGTTTGCCCCTCAATAAATGGCACTGTGCTATCTCCAGCAATGTTTCCTACTTTCTTCCTATAGTAGATTGTCCTTTAACTGATAACTAAATTGTCAAGGAGATTCTTTTCCTTTGACTTTATTCTCACATAACTTTTTGGCTAAGCCCAGCAAATCCTACCTAAGTCCCTGGGTACACTCTGACCTTAGAAAACCCAGATAGGATGTAATATCCTTAGAGCCTTGAGCAGAAGAGCATTTGGGGATAGCCTCTTATGTTTTGCTGCTACAACAGCATCATCATGGTTATTGCCATCATCATCATCATCATCATCATCAAATATGTGGGAAGCAACTATGATGTAGTAAAAAGAGTCCTAGACTAATATTAAGAAGGCCAGAATTCAGGTTTCACCATTGCCATTTATTAGCTGTATGACCTGTGTAACACCTATGAGCCTCCATTTTCTCATTAGTAAAAAGGGGATAATTATATTTAAACTGCTGACCTGACTAGGTTATCAAGAGAATCAAGTGAAATAATATATCTAAAGCACTTTACAAACTGCCAAATGCAATGTGCATTGTAGTGATTGCTATTATTATTTTTAACGATACAATAATAGTAATAAACTCCTATTGTATACCTATTTGAGAGGTCGTGGTGTTAGGCTCTGGGAAGCTCTGAACAAAGAAGTACATGACATTCAATTTCATCATGGTGCAGTAGAAAGTACACTGGATTTGTAGTCATATTACCGAGGTTTTAATCCAGTGTGCCCCATGGCAAGTCATTTATGTTGAGTAGGCCTTGGATTTGCGGTTCTTTCCAGCTCTAATTCCTATGATCACATAATTAAATTCAACAAATGTGTATTGGGAAACTTCAATGGGCAGAATACTAGCAGTTAGGTTCTGGGGGAGATATGTCAGGTTCTACATGGGACAGAATCCTTTCCCTGATGAGTTTGCTAACTTACAGCCTTGTAAATTATCACTATCATATTTACTTCTATAAAATAATTTTAAAGACTTAGTGAAGCAGTGCTTTTCATGAGCTCATTATGTTCCAGACACTGTGCTAAGCTCTGGAAATAAAAAGAGAAGCAAAAATTACTCCTCCCCTCAAGGATCTCACCACCTAATGGGGAAGAGACCTATAAATAACTAGATAAATAGAGTGAATGGATAGTAATCACTGAAGGGAAGGCACTAGAAGGTGAGGGACTGAAAAAGGTCTCCTAGAGAAGGTAGGATTGGTGCTGAATGAAAGGAAGGCAGAGAAACTAAGAGGAGGAGGGGAGAAAGGAGACTATAACTTATACTATATACTACTGCTGGACTAGCTTGGACTTTTCTGCAGATCTTGAATCTTGCCTAGTGATTAACCCGTATGTTGCAAATTAAACTTGTAAAAGATTTGGGCTATGTTCTGCTCATGAACAGTGCTGAAACATACTCCTAGAAAGGCTGATCTCCATTTTGCTCTTGTTAAATTTTGATTATTCTGGCAAGGACGAGCATGTGTGAGGGGCACCATTAGCTCAAACCTGAAGTCATTCCTTATAGATGAAGAGATACAGGTAAACCAAAAGGAAGGGCCCCACAAGAGCAGCATTAATGGGATCCAGAAATTATGACTATGCCTCTTGCTGTACCAGGTTCAGGTTCTGTAAACAAGGTTTATATCCTCAAGGGGCTTACAATCTAGTTAAGGAGCCAGGATAGATGACTTGACTATCGCTACATTACTTGATCATTAAGTCTTTTAATGAGCAGAATTGCATTCTTCTGATTCATTCATCTATTCGTATAGATATTTAATAAGCGTTAATCAAACACATCTTAGTATACCAGGAACAATGATAGCCTCTGGGAATACAAAGACCAAAAAAAAAGAGAAAAATTTCCTGCCCTCAAGGAATTTATAGTCTACTGACAGGAAGAAACATGTGCGATATAAGTACATAAAATACACACAGGTATGCATTATGTATACATGACACATATATGTTGTATATAGTATATTTGCATTATATATACACTATATTACATATATACTGTGTAACATTATATGTACTACATTACATAAATGTAATGTATTTACCATATATTTCTATATTGAATATTTATAACTATTATATACACATAATATAATATTAATATGTTAATATATTGTGTAATATAATATAACATAATATATTATAAACATGGTATATAATGCACACAAATATATATAGTAAATAATAAATATATTACACACATATAAGATATACAGTACAATAATATATAACATATAACACTACAGAAAAAAGCATGCCTTAATGAAAGAGTGTCCAGGACCACCAAAAACATGTGTGGGTGGGATGAAAATGATTGAGAATCGCCTGACTGCTTACCAGCCTAGTATATGGCAGCTGCCACTCTTACATGTAGATTCCTGGGATTCTTTCTGAGAACAGGCCCTTAGAACAATATCCTTCTTTTCCCCTCACTATTTTTTCCCCTCACTGTGTTTTCCCTTTCTTCATGTTAGTAATTCCATTTAAGAATTGGGCTCCATTTCAGTATAGAGGAACAGTTATCTCTTCTTTCTCCCCACCCATTTCTTTGTTTTCCTCTGGCCAGTCCCTGTATAAGGCCAGTGAAATGATAAATAGAGTCTCCCTGTCTCAGATCTTGAGTCCAGCAACAGACTGGTGAATTGGGGAGGCTCTGGGATGCAACAAACAATCCCCAAGGCCTATGGCTGACCATTTGTGAAGTCAGTGTGACTTTTAAATTTTCTTTATATTATAAACACTTGTGGGAAATGGCTCATATTCAGAATCATGTTTGCCCTGTAGAGACTTCCCTTTCCTGCTCTATCGGCCATTCAATGCTTTTCCATGCCATGGCCTGTAATTAAGGATGCAATAAAGCTTTTTACTGACTCAAACCCTAAATTGCAAGCCATAGGTCTTTTCTGATTGAATGGCTCTTCTCATGCCAGCAGTGTCTCATTCCTCTTCAGGCTTCACTCCAGACCTCCTATCCCAAATCCCCACTCTCCATCCTGAAACTCATTCTAGCTCTGGAATTCACACATTGGAAGTACGCTCAGCCCCTCTGATTTCTTCTTTCTGAGTGCATGGCTTTTCCCCAAACCTCCATTTAAGGAGGATGCGTGAGCCAGCCATGTCTCATTCCTCTCCAGGCTGTACTTCTGACTTTCTTTTCCATATTTCCCCCTTTCCCTCCTTCCCCCAATTAGGTGATGTTTATCCCCCCCTCCATCCCTTTCAGTTTCCTTTTATCCATTAGAATGTGAGCTCCTTGAGGGTAGGGACTGTTCTTTTCATTGATATTTATATCCCCAGTACTTAGCACAGGGTCTGGCACATAATATTTGCTTAAGAAATGCTAGTTGATAAACTGACTGACAATATCAAACTAGATAAATTTGGACTAGTAGCTGCTAACAGCGGGAAGAATATATAAATGGTCTATTTGTCCTTGTTTATTATAAGGAGATTGTAGTGGGCAAATGTGTGTGTGTGGGAGCAAAATGTTAAGTTCTAAATCTTTATACCAAAATCATTCTCTGGTGCTCTATTGTGACATAGAGATGACCTTGGGTTGTCAAAAATTATGCTAGTGGAGTGCAAGTTCTGGCAGGCCCCACCAAGCCAGAAATACTTGCAGTATGGAACTGCCAAAAGACTAGATATCTGTTGTCCAAAGACTGGCCTAACTCAATTTAGAGGATGGACTCCCAGGTTGTCTTCAGGGTAATGAATTTTTCAGCTATTGAAATTCTCAGTGACCGCCCTAAGACACAAAAGAGTTGTATTCCATTAGGGAGCACTAAGAAAGTCATGGATCTTTGAAATCTTAAGGAACACAACAGAGGCAATGCTAGCAAAGTGACTTTGATACTTCAAAAAAGTCATCATTTCACAGGTGTGATGATTCACTTTATAGCTTCAGATCACAAACTGTGCCAAAGTATGCTTTTTTGAACTATTGCATAATCCAAATTCATCACCTGTTGACCAATATCTGGTGATGGGCCATGCTGAAGTTATCTCAAATAGGCCTTGAATGAAAGACAGTCTATTGCAGGTTGTTATCAAAGCCTTTACAGGTTGGAATGCTCTGCCAGACCTTGCACATTGCTGTCATAGCCTTCAAGGACTAGAATCACCTCCCCACCATGGTGACCCATTGGAGTAGGACTTTAGTGGAGGATCAGTGATAATGTCATTGACATGAAATAACTGGTTTTTAAAGGAATTCAGATCATAGATAGTGCCTAAGCAGTCTTTGAAAAGCTTGGGAACTAGAGGACAAGAAAAGAAGTCCAAAAAGATTGAACCCCCAAATCTAAGCAGTGACAACTAGAGGACTGTGACAAAGGCTTCCAATCTACCCATAATCTGTTTGCACATTTTCCATGTTACTGGTCTTCCCAACAAATGAATTGTATCCTTTTTGGTTAAAACTCTTTTTTTCCTCAGCCTAATTTCTGACTTTGTTGGGGCTGTCAAAATTATAAGTAATCGGATGATTAAGGGTCCCTTTCCCAGCCCTTCTCTCACTAACTCTTCATTTTAAACAATGACAAGTGAATGATCAAAAATATTCTTCTTACAAATTAGTTCACCTGTACTGCATGTTAACAGCCCATTTCCTAATTGTTAACCTTCAGTGTGTTAAACATTAGTACACCAAGTCCCAGTTCATATATTCCAAGTTACAGGAAAGCATCTGTTTCTCAGAAAACATTATAACATCACAGGGGCTATAAGTTTTGTGCTGCGGATTTCTGAAATTCATCCTCATCTCTTCATTTAACTCTTTTCTTTTCATGCCTTGGTCTCATTACTGTCCTCTGCAGAAGGAGGTTGAACTTTGACCTGTTATTAGATAGCTATTGGTAATGATAAAAGGACTTTACCTTATATATCAATATAGAATACTTTCTTCCCTTGAGGTCTGTATTTTTCTCACTTCCAGAGGGGGAAACTGTTGTCCAGAGAGTGCTAGTGACTTTCAGGAGGTCAACAATAAGTTCCCTTGTTTAGTAAAATTTAATAATAGATATAATTTATTAGCTATTATCTTTATGTAGTGCTTATCATGTGCTAGGCACTGGGCTAAGCGTTTTATAATTAGCATCTCATTTCGTCCTCACAAAAATCTTGGGAGGTAGTGCTATTATTATTATTCCCACTTTACAGATGAGGAAACTGAGTGAAATAAGTGTATCACATACTATTACGCAGCCGAGGTTAGATTTAAATTTAGGATTTCCTTACTCTGGCCCAGCACTCTATCTACAATACCACTTAGCTGCCATTTTCCCTTTTGTATTTCTTTTGGAGGCATTTATGAGGCAAGCTGATGGTAGGAAAACCAGAGTAAAAAAGAAGTGAGTTAAATATCTCTTCCATCAGCTTTTGGGTTTATTGGATGCAATTTAGGGTCTCATTTAGGTATAAAGAATAACTGTAATGAAGAACTCACTTTTATAATGGCAGCTGGACTCTCATGCAATGTAAGGAATGCTGGATTTGATGTGAGAGGCGAAGAAAGCCTTGACTTTGAAATTAGAGACCAGCTCTGACACTTATTACCTGGTGACTGCAGACAAGTGCCTTAACTTCTCTGGGCCTCAGTTTACTCATCTATAAAATGAGGGAGTTGAACTAGATGACCTGTGAGAGCTCTTCTACCTTTAAAATTCATGATCTTATAACCTGGCTTAGTATGTGAGCTCTGTGACTAGTATTAGCTCAATGACCTTGGATAAATCACTTCCTGGGCTTCAGTTTACTTCTCTGCAAAATGGCATAAGTGAGGGTGGGAAGAGGCTGAGCCTTCCAGCTCTAAATCTGTGTCTGTGCATTTGTGATCTAAGTAGCTTTAGCAACTCTGAGATAAACTATAGGTTTAGTTGATATCCAGGCCAGGATAGAACTAGGGTGGTGTCATTCCCAAACATCCCTGTGTTCTTTCATGCATCATTAGAACAAGGAAGATCTGGATGTCAAATTCTGAATTCAAATGAATTTGAATCTCTGGTAGATAACTTCACTCTCTTTAGCAGCCACAGCTGGGTAGCCACTAGAGAGTTTTCAGGCTAGACATGTTTTTCCCCCAACATCTGTCAGCTTAGCTAAATCAGAGATCCAAATGAACAATGTAACACTCGAGATCATTATCTGGATTTGTGACTCTCCCTGGAGGATTTGGAATTCAGAATGACAAACAGGAGTTGTGAGGCATCAGAAACGGAATTTTCAGCTTTATGATGATGATCATCATTATTATTTGTCATTAGCAAAATACCAAAATAATTTCATTATCATAATTTTGGTAGCATCAAAAATAAAACAAGGAGAAACATTTCGTCCCCAATTTTATGCCAGTAAGTCCTGTCTGATGTTCATTCCATACAAGGTAAGCCTATTAATTAAGTTTAGGTCTATAGGTCAAGTGCACACAGTTGCAATTTACCCTCCCTAAACTACCTGCTAATTACAGATAGTCTTTACAATTAGTGCTTTGCAGAACGCAGAAAAAAACCCACTACAATCCACGCTTTCATGTAGAAAATGGGAATTAATTTTCTCGTTACATCTACTTAAGTCAATAAGAATTGAGCACCTACATTGTGGCGAACATTGTGCAACACCTTGTGGGGGAAGCACAGTAGAAAGGCTTACAACTCATTGTTACACACACACACATACACACACACACATATACATACATATATGTTTATGTATATGCATGCATCAGGTGCTAACTATTTAGACATACTATGTATATATACGAATATGTATGAGGTTATTGTTATTGCTATTATTTTTCATCCATCGGTTCTAGTTTTGTCCTTGGATCTATACAGAAATAGTCTAATCCTCTTTCTATATGACAAGCCTTTAAATATTTAAAAACAGTTATTAGTTCCCACTGAACTCTTACGTTCTTTGGGCTAAACATCCCTATGTCCCCAAACTGTTCCTCATATGACATGGTTTCCAAACATCAATCTTGCTCACCCTCTCTAGCTGCCCTCTGGTTTGCTGATGTCCTTTCCTTTAAAATGTGGCCTCCAGAACTGATCATGAAACTCCAGATATCTTCTGACCACTGCTAAGCACAGTAGGACTACTTCCATTCCTTATTCTCCTCCCACCTCCACTGGAGCCTTATTCTGATGCTCCAGTATTGTGGATTTGAGCCAATAGAATACAAGCTTTGACTGGTTCTGCTTTTCTGGAAGGGCCTGACTCAGGACGATGATCCATGAGACATCCTAGCTAAGTGCAGAGAACACCATCTCCTGGGACATGGAAGGATATGTTGTGATATGCATCAGTGATCAACACATCAAAACCAGAAAGCATTTATTAAGCACCTACTAAATTCCAAATATTATGCCAGGCATTGGGGACACAAAGGCAAAAGTCCTTTTCCTTAAGGAGCTTACATTATGTCAGGAGATAACATGTCTCTATATAAGTGTGTATAACATGAACACATGGTAATTACAAGGTAGTTTAGGGAGGAAGAGGTGGAGGGGAGGGGAGGGGAGGAAGGAGATGGGGGAGGAGGAAGGGACCAGGAAAGACACCATGTTGAAAGTGATAGTTGAACTGAGCCTTCAAGGAACTCTTCTTTTTCTGATTCCAATTCTGTGAGGCAGAGATGAGGACGGAGTGTATTTTGGGAATAAGGATGGCTAGCACAAAGGCATAGAGATAGGAGATATAGAATAATTTCTGAATAATACTAAGAAGGCAAATTTCATCTATATCTATATCTATATCTATATCTATATCTATATCTATATCTATATCTATATCTATATCTATATCTATATCTATATCTATATCTATATCTATATCTATATCTATATCTATATCTATATCTATATATCTATATCTATATCTATATCTATATCTATATCTGTATCTGTATCTGTATCTGTATCTGTATCTGTATCTGTATCTGTATCTGTATCTATCTCTATCTCTATCTCTATCTCTATCTCTATCTCTATCTATATATCACATATATATATTTATATATATTTGACCAGTGGTGTCAAAGTCATATAGAAATGGATCCCTGCAGGCTACATATTGATTTAGAAAACCACAAATTAATGTTATATATATTGCATTGTATTTTTATATGTTTTATTGAATATTTCCCAATTACATTTTAATCTGGTTAAGCCACTCAGGAGTTTTGCAGGCCTCAAGGACTTGATAATTTGATTCTACACTTCTGAGCTAGAACATAAAATGTGGGACAGGAAACAATATATAATAAGAGTTGGAAAGATGAGTTGGGGTCAGGATGTGAAGGACTTTTAAGCCAAATATAGGACTTTATATTTTATCCTAAAGGTGATAAGGAGGCACTGGAGCTTATTGATAAAGTGCCTAGTGGAGGATAATGTCAAGACTGCTAACATGGTTGATTAGAAGGACAGTGGTGCCCTTGACCGAAATAGAGAAATGAATTCTGTTTTGGACATTTTGAGTTTGAGGTGTTTGATCAAAGGAAATTCAGCTTTCTCATCTATAAACCAAATTTAGACTCTATAAAGTCTAAGGTCCCTTCCAGCACTCAATCTATTATCCTGTGGATCTTTCAGGTGTTCTCCTGCACATCCTCCTCATTCTTGACTTTTGTAAAACTGCTCTATTTTCCTGTCCATCTCCTTTGAGGGGCCATCTTTCATGTCCCCACCTCTAACTGTAGGTATCTTGGGCTCCCTTCTTTTCTTTCTCTACATCCTCTTTCTTGGAGATTTCATTAGCTACTATGGTTTTAATTTTCATCTCTATGCATATGATTTCTGCATGTATGTATATATGTGTGTGCATGTATGTATGCATGTATTTTCAGTCCTAGTCTTCTTCCTGAACTCCAGTCTTGCATTGGCAATTTGAAATACCCAGTAGTCATCTCAAATACAACACATGTAGAATGGAACTCATCCTACTTCCTAAACCTGCCCCTTCCTCCAACAAACAGACTTCCTTATGTATATTAATGGCACGGCCATATGTCTAGTCATCCAGTTTCTCAAGCTTAGAGTTATGCTCAACTATCCCTTCTCCCTCTCATCTTTATCTAATTAGTTGCTGTCTTGCCAGTTCTATGGCACTAATATCTTTTTAGTCCACTCATGTGGCCTTGTCCTAATTCAAGCCTTCATCCTTTCTTAACTTGACTATTGTTACTACTCCTGACTAGTCTCCCTGCTTCCAGTTTCTCCCATATCTAATCCATCCTCTGATAGCCAGCATCATATTCCTGAAGTATAGGTCTATTTGACCATGTCATTACCCCATTCAATAATTATTTTCATTGCCTCCCAATTACTCCTTGTATGACTTATACACTCTTCAACCTATTCTTTAAAACTCTTGATAATCTGACTTAACTTTACCTTTTTAGAAATGGTTCTTGTTTTGCTTAATTCTACATTCCAGTTAAATCAGCCTCCTCGCCATTTTCTTATTTCCCACCTCCGTGCTTAGAATGGATTTCCTCCTCAACTCTGTCTCTTAGAATCTTTAGTTTCCTTCAAGTATCAGCTTCAGCTTTGCCTTTTGTAGACTTTTCTGAATTCTTAGTCCACTCATTCTCTTTGTATTATCATCTATTTAGATTTCTGAGTACAAGGTGTATTTATCTCTTCTGGGCCCATCAGAATAGTTAGCAAATAATAGGTGCTTACTAAATTCTTGCTGAGCTGAATTTAATTCTGGGAGTACTCAAATTATGAAGTATGTGTTCTGAACATTTGCTGAACTTTGAACTAAGAGTTCAAATCCTGCCTCAGATACTTACTAGCTGTGTGACCCTGGGAAAGTAATTTAACCTTTATCTGCCTCAGATTCCTTATCTTAAATGAGAATAAGGGTTTCTACTTTCCATTACTATTGTGAGGATGAAATGAGAAAACATTTGTAAAGTACTTTGTGAAACATGAAGTGTTACATAAATGTTGTTATATATTCTCAAATTGTATTCATTAAAAAATTACATATATATTATATATATATATATATATATATATATATATATATATATATATATATATATATATATATATATATATATATATATATATATATATATATATATATATATATACACATATATGTGGGAGCCATCAGCATGATTTGGTGGCATTGTTACTGGATATGGAGTCAGAGATCCTAGATTCAAATTCTGGCTGTAAACTTTTTTTGGAGGCAATCAGGGTTAAAGTGACTTGTCTAGGGTCAAAACAGCTAGTAAATGTCTGAGGCTGGATTTGAACCAAGGTTCTCCTGACTCTAGGGCCAGTATTCTATCCACTGCAATGTATCCTCTACCCTCTACCCTCTTGCAATGTAAATTTGAGAAAATCACTATGATTCTCTGGGTCTCAGTTTCCTCATTTGTAAAATGAAAGTTGGGATTAGATTACTTCTATAGCTCCTTCCATCTCTAAGTCTGTGACCCAATTATTAACAAACACAAACCTTCACATACAAACCCCACACACAAAGGTTGTATTAACATTTTTTAGTTGCTATGTCGCTCTCTGTGATTATGTTGACTTTACACTTAACTGAAACTCCCTAGGTAGCTTTCATGCAGTAATTCTGAACCTGTACAACTGATTGAACCTAAATGTAGGTCTTTATATATCTCCCTATTAAATCTCATCTTGGGAGTTTAAGCCTATAAATTCAGTCTGTGATATTTTTGAATTGTAATTCTTTTATCGCCTGTATTAGTCATGTCTTCCAACATTGTGTCATCTGCTAATCTAGTAAGTGTGCCTTATACAGCTTCATCTCAATCATTGGCAAAGGGCTTGAGCTTTCCCTTTCTAAATGTTCCTTTCTTTAACTATATCATGAGAAGATTCAACTTGACAGTTCCTAAGGCCTCTTCCAGTTTTGGAAGTCCATGAACTGCTGTCAGCACCATGTATAGGCCCCCACCTTAGAGATCTCCCTCAAGTTTGACATTAATCCATTAATCAATACTCTTTGTATCTAATTCACCTTGATTCAAATCCACTATCATAATACTTGTATCCTACATGCTTGTTTGCAAAGATACCATGACAGGCTTATAGGGTCAAAGGATTTAGAGCAGGAAGAAATGTTAGAAATCATGTATTCTAACCCCATTATTTGACAGATAACAGAACTGAGGCCCAGAAGAGTTTAGTGATTTGTCCAAGATCATAGGAAATTCATTAACAGACCTGGGATTTCAACATAGGCTGGCCCTCTGATTCTAAATCTAGTACTCTTTCCAACAACAGATTACATCCTGAATTCCTTACTGAAACCAAGCTATATTAAGATATATTACTCTTCCTTTTCATTACCTAACAGGTTATTCATGTGAATTTACATTTGAGTGTTTCCATCCTAAGAATCCTCTGCCCCAGGTGGAAGCTTGAGTCCTATTAGCCGAGTGATCATGAACTTCTTCTTCAATAGCCATTGGTTTGTCCAGGAGTTCCGTGTAGAATAAAAGGAACATATGGGACATCTTTGTGTGAGCCTGGATATTACTGCATGTACGTCCAAAAGCAGTTGCTGAGACAGGTAAAAGTTTATTGTAAAGATTTGAAAGCCTTTTCTAAAGATGTTCTAATGCTGGGCTTTGTGTCACTTTTGCTTTCTGAGCTTCAGTTTCCTCATCTGTCAAATGGACAGGTTGGCCTAGATGATCTTAAAGTCCCTTCTAGTTTTAAAATTCTATTTTCTAATCCTACAAATCTTGTTCAGGATTGCCCTCCCCACAATTCCCACCCACCTTTTACCCTCACCCCCAACTCAGTTTTATAGCTGGTGACTCATAGGAGTAGCTTGTAGACAGAGAAGTTATGGCCCAGACAACAAAGATTCCTAAGCAAGTAGGTGGGAGTCAGACCTCTCTTTCCCTTGGCTTGTAGCATTAAAGCATCCTTTAAGCATTGTACACACTTTCTTTGTGGCTACAGAAGTGTGTGTGTGTGTATGTGTGTGTGTGTGTGTGTGTGTGTGTGTGTGTGTGTGTGTGTGTATGTGTGTGTGCAAGTGCCTGGGGTGGGAGTGGGTATAGTATAAGGAAAAGAAGTGGGGGTAGAAATAGAGGAGCCCAGGCAGAAGAACAAAAGGTTTATAAAAAAAATTCCAGCAGCACCACCCTGGGACTGCAGTCATTTATCCACACTTTTCCCTTGTAAAATGTTACTGACTGTTTTACACCAAGGGCAGTTTATCCTGAATGGGATGTACAGGCTTTCAGTTCACCTCTACTTTTTGCCAATTCGGCATTTTTCCTCACTCAGAAGTTATATATGGTGCAGACAAAGGAAACCATTTTCTGAGGGGGGAAAAAGAGCTGACACTTTTAAAGAGAGAAATCTCCCCATCATAGACAGGACATTTGGAGAGAGCGAGAAAGAGAGCGAGGGAGAGAGAGAGAGAGAGAGAGAGAGAGAGAGAGAGAGAGAGAGAGAGAGAGAGTTCTTTAAATGGACCAGGTGGCTGGCTTGCCTTTGTTGTAATGTAGCCTTTCTTCTCCAGAGAAACTCTGTGAACTTTCCAAAGATGGTTGATGTCACCCCTGTGATGGGGTAAAGTGGAGAACAGATATAATCAGCCCCATTTTTCAGAAGGGACAATTGAAGCTCAGAGGGGTTGAGCAACTTGTCTGAGGACACAAAAGTAATCATTGGTCAAGTGGGCAATTGAACCTTAGACACCTGCCCCCACACCCAGAATACTCTTCACTGGGTTCTATGGATATTTTGTGGAGAATCTAAAAATAAGAGATCACTGCAGTAGAAAGCTTCATTTTTTGAAAAAAAGGGGGAGTTGCAAAGAATAATAGGGCTTAGGTGACTACCATCATCACTATATTTCTTTTGGAACAAAGCTTATCTTTATTGTCATACCACTTCCCGTTAGCTCTAGCTAAAGTGATCCCATAACGAGACATAAACCTAAACATGAGTAATTGATGGCAGCTTCAGGGTCTTGATAAGGATAAAACCAGACTGACAAGAAACTCCAGGGTGAAGAATTAACATTTATTGGGTTAGGGAAATGAATTAATGTTCCAATAAAAACCAGTTATGCACCAGACAGTGATTTAATGACATGGTAGTTCTTTTCTTCTGTAGCTGCAGAGGTGAATTTAGGATCATAGGATCATAAGATTCAAGGCTGTGAGAAGCCTTAGAGGTCATCTAGTTCTGGGGTAAGGTCGGATTTTCAAGGGCATTATCAGTATCTTGTGGGTTTACAAAAATCTTCAGGCTGTCAAATTTCACCAACTGTACAATTTGTACTTAAAAATATTTAGCACACCAAGCTAATGTCTGAGAAGAATTTGGGGCTATGAAATCACAGGTCTCACCACCTGCGTGACCTTGGGGGAAACCATCTAATCTCTCTCTGGGCTTCAGTTTTCTCATCTGTAAAAAATGAAGAGTTTGGGCTAGAGAGCTTTAAGGTCACTTCCAGCTCTAAATTCACTATCTTATGAAATCTCAAAAGTGACAGACAAGATAAACATAGATTTTCTTGCTAAATTCCAATGTGCTAATAATAATATGACTAATGACAATGATAAATATGTATATAGCACTTTAGATAGCATTTATGTAACACTAGTTGTTGAGCTCACGTCAAACATTTTATTTGTCTCTATTAAATATTCTAGTAAGTTTGGCCCATTGTTCTAGACTGTTGAGATATTTTTAGACCCTGATTCTGTCATCTGTTGCATTTACTATACTTTTTGTCTTATGCAAATTTCATCTACATATCATCTATGCCTTCATTAGAGTCTTTGAAAAAAAGAGAAGATCCCTGGGGCATTCTACTACAGCCTTTCCTCCAGACAGATATCAACCCATCAATAATTACAGTTTTGGTAGAGTCATTCTACAAGTTTCAAATCTACCTAACTTTATCCTCTAGTCCACATCTCTCTATTTTGTCTGCAAGAGTAGCATGAAACATTGGCAAATGCCATGCCAAAATCCAGGTACAGTAGTAATCTATGATATTTACTTGATGTACTAGTTTAGTAACCCTTTTAAAAAAAGACATGGGGTTAGGTATGACATAACCTGTTCTTGATGAACAAATTCTGTCTTTCAGTGACTACTACTTCCCTTTCTAAACATTAACAAAGCATCTCTTTAATAATACATTCTTGAATGTTGTTCCTAATCCAAGTAAAATTAACTACTCAGTAGCTTTATGACTAACATTCTTTCTCTATCTGGAAAAAAGGTGGCACAGTGGACAGAGTGCCAGGTCTGAAGTCAGGAAGACTCAATTTCATGAGTTCAAATCTGGCCTCAGACGCTTATTAGCTATGTGACCCTTGGGCAGGTCACCTTGTTTACCTCAGTTTCCTCATCTGTAAAATGAGCTGGAGAAAGAAATGGCACATCACTCCAGTATCTTTGTTAAGAAAACCCCAAATGGGGTCATGGAGAGTTGGACATGACTGAAAAAACAACAAAAACAACAATCTTTGCCCTCTCTTCTATTATCTAGGATTATCAGCAAAGGTTTAGCAATCACATCTGACATTCCACTTATTATCTTAATATAGAATTAATTTAGGATCTTATTGAAGGCAAGTAGGTCCTTTCACAATGCTGGGCACATAGTAGGTACTTAATACTTACTGATTGCCATCTCCTCACTTATTATGGATTTCCACTCTGTGTTAATTTTTATGGTCTATCTTTCCTAGCCTGAAGCTCTTTGTCTTTAGCCAAGAAACAGAAGCAAAATTGGAGTTGAATAGTTCTGACTTCTCTGAGGCATCTTGTTATCATTGTCCCATCCATCCAGAGCATCAGTCCTATTAATTCTTTTTTTTTTTCCCCCTGAGGCGATCGGGGTTAAGTGACTTGCCCAGAGTCACACAGCTTGTTGTGAGTGTTATGTGTCTGAGGCTGAATTTGAACTCAGGTCCTCCTGACTCCTGACACACGTACCCACTGCGCCACCTAGCTGTCCCCCCTATTAATTCTTCAGATACAGGGTAGGGATTGGATTTATGATTTCATTTGTATAGGAAACTTCCATTATCAAAGCAGGTCAGCATCTTCTTTGTAACATAAAATCTTATAGTTGCCCAGAATACTGAGAGGTTAAGTGACTTTGCCCGGGGTCACACAACCAGTATGTGTCATGGACTTGAACTTAGGCCTTTTTAGCTCCAAGGCCGACTCTTTATTCAGTATGGTATGCTTTCTCTGATATCAATTATTTATTGTTATCAATTTTTATGTTCTGGCCTGTAAGCTTACAAGGCTTGTTTTTGTTGACTTTAGCATTTGTTTCCAGCCTCGTATGATTCTGAGCTTTGTTAGAATATTCCTGGCACTTTAAAAAAACCCCAAGATTGTCACTCTTTTGTAATTGATCTCAGTTACTGTGCTTACTGAATCATTTATATATAGCCTGGCTGTGGCACTGACCTCTACCTCTCCCATGCTTTCACTTTCCTTAGACTAGGGCTGGCTTGATCATCCCACCTATACTCACTTTTCCACTTTCTATATTTTTCTTGCTTTTTTCCCCACCACAACATATTTAATGTGGAAATATCTTTTGCATGACCTCATATGTATAATGGGTATTGTTTTGGGTGGGGGGAGGGAGACAATTTGGAACTGAAAATAAGAATAAAGTTTTTTTCAAGTCCTCACTCTCCCTTACCCCATAGGACTAGTGTTGACCATTCTTGATATTACCTTTACGTCTGTCACATCTGTCCTCTTCTCCCTATGCACCCAGCCACCACCCTAATTCAGGCCCTCATTACCGCTTGCTTGGACTATTGTAATGGCCCACAAACTGATCTCCTTCCTCAAGTCTCTCTGATCTAGAAGTTTGGGATTATGGGGATTTTTTCTATGGGGTTTCTTTCAGGAAGTAATTAGTGGATTCTTTTTATTTTTATTCTGCCCTCTAGTTCTAATAGATCAGGGCAGTTTTCATTTATGATTTCTTGAAATAAACTGTCCTAGCTTTTATTTCTTCATATTTTTCAGGCAGTCCATTGATCTTAAGTTATGCCTCAGCCTACTTTCCAGATCAGTTATT
The DNA here is from genome assembly GCF_003287225.1 of Phascolarctos cinereus. Classification (NCBI taxonomy): domain Eukaryota; kingdom Metazoa; phylum Chordata; class Mammalia; order Diprotodontia; family Phascolarctidae; genus Phascolarctos; species Phascolarctos cinereus. Next base: position 93,315,001 of record NW_027556180.1, read on the forward strand.
TTTAATAGATACCTTCTACTTTTTACATTTTTTATTTTACTCAAATATTTCTTCTCTCATAAAGTAATTGATTTCTATTTGGTTAATTTTAATTTTCAGGAAGTCTATTATATGGGCAAGCTTTATCACTTCTTGTTCCAAGTTATTAATTCTTTTTCCATTTTCCTCCTCTAGAACCTACTTTCCTTCATCCCTTTTTTTCTCAGTTTTTTCCCTTTGATTCTCTGCTTACTAGGTGCTCTTCTTCTAGTCTGGATTTTTGGGTATTTCTGGGTCAAATAGTTCTTTATAGTGATTGATGTCTTCTGTTCACTTAGATATCCAATTTGGGGCTTTGTGCTGGAGCCGGGCCTCATCTCTCCTGTGCTTTTGTATGGGGCTTAGTCAGCCCTTCTTGGTCTCTACCTGTAAGACTTTAAGTTAGAGAAGCAGGGGCTCAAGGAAAAGGTAAGGCCCAGATTCCAGCAGGAAAGGTCAGCAGGAAAGGTGGTAAATTATTACCATCATCATCACCGCCATCCCCCTCCATAAGCTGGCTGCAGTGGTAATCAGGATGTCAGATGACTTTTTGGGGCACCTAGATTGCTGTTTTGACTCCCACTTCCCATTCCTAATGTTGATAGGTTTTAGTCTCCTTATGCATCATTGAGGTTCAGGGCATTGGCTTTTCAGGGCCTTCTTTGGCGTTTCAGGACAGAGTGCTATGAACCTCGGAGGTCCTGAGCCTAGAAGAGCCAAGTCTATATATTGTCTTGCCTGTACTGTAAATTGATGCTCTAAGTTGCTCTCAAGGACCACTCCTTGGGTTTCTGAGCACCTTGGGGCTGGCTTTCTTTCTTTTGCTGCCTCTTGGGGGCTACAGATGTCTCTGGCTAGTCTCTAGGGTTATGCTGGGAGGCTTTCAACTTGGTTACCTGTGCTAGCACTGAAACTTCTAGTGGTCCCCTTTTCCCATTGCCCTCTTTCCTGTTCCTATGTTTCCCTTATTTCCAACATTTTGTTCAATTCCAGCTTGGTGAAATCACTTATGGTTGTTTATCATTGGATTTCTTGATCATTATTTACTCTGTTGCTATTCTCAGTATTTTTGCTAGAGTAGGCATGTGGAAGCAGGGCTTACTGCTTCTGTTCAAGAAGCTGTGTTAGGCAGAAGTGTCTGCCTCCAGGCTCTCTACTATTTCTAATCCATGCTCCAAAAATAGTTAAGAAAGAGATTTTCCTAAATCACATGAGTGATGGTGTCACTCCTTGACTCAAAAAACTTCAGTGGCTCCCTATGGACTCCATTATCATATATAGTGCCTCCATTATCATATGTTATTTTATCTTTCTTTCATCTTTTTAAATGTCTTTTTTGTGTCATTTCAATAATGCATATAATTATTGGTACAGCATCACACATATATGATTTATAACTAAGTAAATGTACACATATTGGATAATTTGCATATGTACTTTATACTCCTGCTAGCTCTAGGAGTAGATCTATGGATCTGTCCAGATTTGGAATGAATAAATCCAAAATGTGCATAATTTAGTGCTGGCTAGTATTCTTTGTTTCCTGTAAATGAGAATTAAAACCTCATGTAATGAAAAGTTTTAATTCTGATAAGAAAAATATTACAAATACAAGATTGGATTAGAAATAAGAGAGTGGGCTGGAACCAGGGGCTCAAGGAAAAGGTAAGGCCCAGATTCCAGTAGGAAAGTTCATCTGGAAAGGTGGTAAGTTATTACCACCATCATTACCACCATCCATCTCCACAAGCTGGCTGCACTAGTAATAAGGATGTCAGATAATTTTTTGGGACCAGTGATTAGGATTCTTCATGAGTTACATGATTTAGTGAGGAGGTAGAATATGGAGTAGGATTGGATGATTCCCATCACTATTCCCTCACCAAATAAGAGTTCAGGAGGTTGCTGGTTAAATGACCATATGCCCAGTGGGTCTCAGCTGCTGGCACTCAGGTCAGGAGTGTTCCTAGATACTGACCTGGAGAATCAAAGATTTGCCCATTATCAGCACCCATCTCTGGCTTCAGATGCATTTTTTGCCTAATAAATTAATCATTTAGTGCATTTTGTACTTAAAGGCCAGAGGAGTTCCTTGGGAGCCTGGGAGTCATTAGAGGAAATATTTTTCTTTCTCCTTCCCTTGGATTGAATCACTCTCCATTTGTAGAGTTGCACTGGCTTCTTCTTTCGGGGCTAATAGGTGACATAACTGACTTTTTTCTTCTATGAGTAAATGATGATCATGATCAGGACTGAGAGCAGGTCAATGAAGATTATTGTGATAACACCTACAATGACTGCAGTGTTGGCATCAGCTGTAGACATCAAGGTTTCGGTGGTCTATGACAGTGGAGTGGACATCAGCTTTCTTGCTTTTGAAGGAGGTAACGTTGGGAGGTCTGTCATAGTGGCAATGGCATAAATGAAAATAAGAGTCTTCAAACTTTTTGACCTGGAGAGGTGGAGGAGAGCCCAGGCAGAGCCAGATGGGGTAAGGACCTGTCCACTCCAGGATGTCCTCTGGCTTGGTCCTTGGTGGGGGAGAGGTGTCATACGATTGGACAAGAGGGTTGGGGAGGTTCATGCCTGGTTCCCAGCCCCAGAAGCTGCAGGTTGTGGTCCCTTTCCAGTCTAAAAGGCTCCTATACTTACTTCTGACAGGTCAGGTTGGTTTCCCCAAAGAGGGGGGCCACATAGCTACTACTTATGCTTTCTCTTAAAGCGCTAAGGGTAACCCCTATTGTGAGTTCTTCTGTTCTTCTATTTCCCACTGAAGCTCCTGAGGGAGCACTAGTGTGTTTCTAATTTACACAAAATCCATCATAACAAAAACTTTCCTATTAAACATGAAACATTTACTAAACTAGGAGGCAAAATTTTGCAAGAATAGTCATAAAAGTTTCTCAATAGAAGGCAAAAGCATATTTAACCAAAATATAATGGTCTGCCCATAAACCTACTTCACACCTAACAGAAAATCTAATAGAAAAGAATATGAGTAGGGAAGCCCATATGTACGGGGAAATTCACAACCCATGATAGGTTTTAATGTCATTATTTTCTTTAGAGAAAAGTCTATACTATATGTTACCTTTTTGGGTAAAACCATTTCTCTGCTAGTTTCTCCTCCTTTGGTCCTCATAGTTCTCCTTCTGGACAAACCTCTTTTGCTACTCTCAGGCTACTGAAATAGTGTCATGCTCTTTCAGCACATAGCCACTCTTAAGAGGGTACTGGGAAAGTGTTATAATTTTTTAGCAAACAATCTTCCTGTACCTCAAAATAGCTGTAAAACCTATCTTTCCGTTTCTGTTACCTCTTCTTTCTATCTATAGATAGCCCTCCAAATTGATGGTTCTCCTTTCCTCCAATCATATTTCAGCAGCTGCAGAGCTTTTCTGCCTTGTCAGTTCATTTAATTGACTCAGCCTTTCTTTAGCCAATCAACTGTCAGCCAAGAAATTCTTCTGTTTCAGTCACCATGACTTCTAGCAAAATAACAATGGAACCTGCTTATCATTTCAGTTCTTGTCAGTTTCTACATTCTGTTTTCTCTAAGCACTTTTTCTTGTCACCTTCTTTATCTTCTGTCCTTGACTTCTGCACTCAGCTTCTTCTCCTGTTTTATTTATCTTCATCTGATCATCTTGTGCTCTGGCCTCTAATGTCTTAACTCAGGACCTCTTTGAAGGAAGTGACCCATCTTTAACTTATGATGTAAAACTTTTTAAAAATCCACCATTATTTCAGGTAGGACCTTATCAGTTTTTATATAATCATGCCACATTCCCCAAACAATTATTTGATTTATATCTTATCATCTTTACCTTAAAACTCTGAAAACAGCCATATGTAAATGAGTTGATGGAACATAGTGCCATGCAGATGGAGTAATCTTTACCTCAACCAGTGTTCTGCTTTAAAATGATTCCTCTCAGGACATTTATCTGGGATGTAATTTTCACTCGGCTTGTCAGAACCATCTGTGTCTTTTCTCAGACATTTTTATCTGAGGGGCTGTGTTTCTTCTCAATGTGATTTTATTGGTGTTCCTTACACAAATGTTCTTCTGTCCTCAGCAATCTAAATAACCATATAACAAAAGGGAAGTTTTTTTTCACATGTACGTGTCTTTCAAAAATCCATTTTGCTTGATGAATTTCTATGCAGCCGTATATGTCTTTTATTATTTTTTTAGAATATTCTTTCTGTCGTGTATCACAATCCTCAATTTTTGTCTTCAGAGTTTGATTCTCAAGAACTTCACATTTCTCTTGGGCTGATTTCCCCATAGAAATTTCATCTATATTGTCCTATCTCTACCTTCTATAACCTCTTTGATATCTATTTGCTCCAAATTGAGGGTATGCATCAGATTAAGCTCAGCTTTTTCCTTATCTTCTACAGACTCTAAGACTAAGCAGACACAAAATTCTAATCATACAGTGTTTCTCTTTGTTGGTAAAAATCAGATCCAGAATAGCATTTATCTCTTGGTCACTTCATCCACATTTGGAAGTATATGAATAGGAGAAGTCAAGAATATATCAGCTGTTGAGAGAGAGAGAGAGAGAGAGAGAGAGAGAGAGAGAGAGAGAGAGAGAGAGAGAGAGAGAGAGGATGCTCCTGAATAGATGTCTGGACAGGTATTTTAATACTATTTTATGCCTCCATGGCAGTTTGTGTGATCTGTTTCTTGAATTTATCCATCCTCATCTATTTCTGTCTTTTGATTGAGTGGTATGCTGTCAACAACACTACTCCTCTTTGTTCCTCCAACAATCCTAACACCACCTTGCTTTTTCCATTACACTTCATAGATTTTCTTGCATAAATATACATTCTTAACATACAACATCATTCCACTATCTATTTTACCTAAAATGATATCTTTGAATAAGACATACTCTCACAAAGGCATATTCCAGTTATGAATGATACCCCACCAAGTCTCAGTGACACTTAGGAAGTCAAATTTGCTTCATTTTATTAAGATATCTAGTTTATCTTGTTTATTACCCATACTTTGCACATTTGTATACACACACCTGAGGCCATGGATCTTATTTCTACTGCTTGAATGTTGTCTGATTTGAATCACTTCCTCTCTCCATTGATGTTCTATCTAGATTAAACCTGCTACTCCCTGTCATACCTGGCCTGGTAGATATGTTGGCAGTTTTCTCTCTTCTTCTTTACTTTTAATTCAAAACCACTTAATTAGAATCAAAAGTCCCCAGATATATTTTATTGGCCTTAATTCAGTGCTCTCTATCCCTGGGTAGGAGTATATCATGCCTACAACTTACTTTGTAGTAAAAAAACAAAATACAAATCTCATTACCCGACACCATTTTCTAAATGAGTGCTTATTTATTTTTGAAACTTGCCTCCATATTTTCAAATGAATTATTAGAGAGTATTTTTCTTAAAAAAATCTGAGGAGTTTAGTAGACTGAAAACTCAGAATGAGTGATATAATAGACAAAAAAACTAATGGGAACTTATACTTCATTAATTGGGGCATAGCTTCCAGGAAGAGGAAGGCAAAAGTGCTACTCTACTCCTTCCTTATCAGATTCCTCTGGAGTCTTCAGTTTTGTGCATCTTGGTTTAAAAAAGACATTAATTAGATGGAGAATATCCAGAAGCCAGGATGATGATTGATTGTAGGAACCTGGTAACTAGAAGGATGGTAGATGGCAGAATTAGGGAAGTTCTGAGGAAGGGAAATTTTGGGGGAAAAGACAATGAGTTCAGTTTTGGACGTGTTGAGTTTGAGATGCCTACACAACATCCAATTCAAAATGCCTGATAGGCAGTTAGTGATGCAGGATTGGAGTTAAGGAGAGACAAGGGCTAGATATATTGATCTATGAATTTTCTTCATAGAGATCATAATTGAACCCATGGAGTTAATAAGTTCATCAAGTGAGAGAGTATAAAGAGAAAAGTGAAGAAGGCCTAGGATAAAGGCATGAAGGATACTATGATTAGTAGGCTTGACATGGATGAAGATTCAAGAGAGGATACTGAGAAGGAGTAGTCAGATAAGAAGAGAAGGGAAGGAAAACCCATAGAGGAGTCTAGGAGAGGAAAGTGGTCAACAGTTTCACATGATGCAGAGAGGTCAGAAATGAGGAGTATTAAGAAAAGATCATTAGATTTGGCAATTACAAGCTCATTGGTAACTTTAGAGAAAGTGGTTCCAGTCGACTGATGAGTTCTGAGAGTAAGAGGAGAAGGGTAGGTACCAAATTTGGACAGCTTTTTTCAAGGTACTTAACTGAGAAGTGGAGAAATATGAGATGATAGCTAGCAGACATGGTAGGAATTAGTGAGAGCTTTTTTTTTTTCTTAAGGATGGGGGAATTTGGGCATGTTTGTAAGCAGCAGGGAAAGAATCAAGAGATAGAAGATTAAAGAGAGAATAGGGATGATGGTGATGTCATGGCGAAGCTTGGTGGGAATGAAATCAAGGATGTATGTAGTGATGTTGGCCTTGGCAAGCAGAAGTATCACTGAAGACTGGAATAAATTCAATCAATCAACAAACATTTATTAAGCACCTACTATATACCAGGCACTATGCTAAGCACTGGGGATACAAAAAAGCAAAAAACAGTCTTCTCTCAAAGACCTCACAGTCAATGGGAGACACAACATTCAAACAATTACATACAAACAAGCTGCATGTAGGATAAATTGGAGAAAATCAACAGAGGGAAAGCACTATAATTAAGAGGGATCAGGAAAGTCTTACTGTATGAGATCTTAGTTGGGATTTGAAGGGAAGCCAGGTGGAAGAGATGAGGAGGAAGAACATTCCAGACATGAAGGAACCAGTGTTGGTTGGAGTTGGAATGGAATGTCTTGTTTGAGGAAAATGAAGGAGATTAGTGTCCCTGGATCCACATTATAAATAGAGATCATTGTGGGTTGTGTAAAGTGTGCAAAATACACTTGTGAACCTTCCATCTCTATCAACAGGTAGGGTAAGAGCATCTTCTCATAGCTCTTCTTTTGAATCATGCAGCATTCACTTTTGATTTTGTGTGTGTGTGTGTGTTGTTCTTTTCATGTGCCTTGTTATAGTTATTGTGTATGTTGTTTTCTTGGCTTTGATTACTTTACCCTGCATCTGTTCATGCAGATCTTCCCATGCTTCTCCATCATTTCTTCCAGCACAGTAATACCCATTAGGTTCATGTACCACATTATTAGGTCAGGAGATGCGAAGGTACATAAAAATGTTCTTGGTATGTATGTTGGGGGAAAGTGTCATTATTCCTTCTTAGTCTTTCATCAGTGTTGGCTTGGGGAGCAGGGTAGGGGCAAGAAATGTAGGAAAAAGCTTCAGATCTCACTCACTAGTCTGGGCAGTGGCAATGTCCTCTACTCATTTCCTTTCTCTTTGCTCCTGTCCTAGGTCCCTACCTTGATGTTGGTAGAGAAGAGGCAAGTAAGGATGAAATATTCTGAGAACTGCTGTGCTTATCTCTTTGTGTGTATGCATGTATGTAGAGGTGGTATTAAGAAGGAAAAGTGGCAGCAGTGCTTTCTGGAAGGTGGGGAGAAGACATGGGAGATCTAGACTTCCTAATAATGGTGGTGAACCTTGACCACTGCCCCTTTGGAGACTGAACAACATAACCTTGATACTTCATGTACCATTTCCATCTCTCTATCATCCCACTATTCACTGTAACCTAGTAATTTTTTGTTCATTATGTTCAGTGATATACCCCAAGCACATATTTATTATGCAAAGGCAATTCTGGAAGGAATCATAAAATTAAAAAATATTTTTAAATTTGGAAGGCACCTTGAAGATAATCTAATTCAACCCCCTTGTTTTATAGATGAGGAAAGTAAACCCAGGGGGTTGTTATATGCTTGGTTAATGGTAGAACTGGGCCAAAAGCCAGGTTTCTAGACTCCTAGGGTAGTACCTTTTCCACTACAATGCAGGCTTATTCAATATCTTTAATTCTCATTGCCTGATTGTGCTTATGTGTGTGTGTGTGTGTGTGTAGACCTCATTTTGTGTGGCTACATAAACTATACCAAAGCACATCACAGTCAACTTTTTCCAAACCTAAGTCTCTTGTTGGGCAAAGGCACTCCATATGGATGAAGCAGAATTTCTATCTGAGTAACTGGCATTTAAACTTCAGTTGGTGAGACAGATTTGGAAAGTAAGGAATTCAAATGAAGGAAAACAGCATTAGGAGAAATGTACCCTCTATAATGTCATCATCACCATTGATTAAATATTTGAGTGCCCACTGGGAAAAACATTGAATGTGTGGTGCACACATCTGCGCTGCTGTGACACCAGATGTTGCAGTTGTTGGAATTTTATCTTGTACATCTAGACAGGAATGCTAACTCCTCGCATTTTAATTAACTTTGTCAGGAGCCACCAGCAAGTGGTAGATTTGGTCACCAGCAAATAAAGCAGAGAATATGCAGAATTGCTTAAATGTCTCTCCTAGCATTAAGTCAACTGATGGATCTTAGGACGGAATGTTGAAATTTCCAGCAAAAGCATGTGGGTCAACAAGAGGTCTGTAAAACAGCTTTCAGTAAATATATTGTTAGAGCTTGCAACACTGCAGGGCAGGGATGGGAAATCAAGGATTACTTGCTAATTGTCTTTGTCAGTGGAAAATGTCCAGATTTGACTTTGATCTTATAGGTTGCCAAGAGAGCTAGCCCCAAACACAGATGGAGTAATATTTGCTCGCAATATTGAGATAAAAGAGATTGGGGCTGAAAGACCTTCCTGACCCCAGATATCTCTTCTACTGTCTTCAATCAGTGCCTGGGAATTCTTGTCAAAGGGATGACTCCTCTGGATTAAAACTTTGTATTCTCAAAACGTCCCTTCAAAAGGACCCTCGGAGGGATAACATATTAAGCCCTTATCCTGCATGATCACATTAATGTGAAAAGAGGGAGGAGGGACCAAGTCTTTATTTAATGAGGCACCTACTGTGTGCCAGGCATTGTGCTAAGCACTTTACAAACATTATCTCCTTTGATCCTAAGAAAACCCTGGAAGGTAGGTGTATTATTATCTCCATTTCACAATTGAGGAAATGGAGGCAGACTGAGTGACTTGCCCAGAGTCATACAGTTTGTAAGATTCTGAGACTTCATTTAAGTTGAGCTCTTCCTGACTCCAGGCCCACTGAGCTACTTATCTGCCTGGTAGAACGGAAGAAACCTTGTGCTTATAGCCGGAAGATGTGGGATTGGGTTGCAGCTCTTGCCTGTGACTAGCTGGGTGACCTTGAAAAAGTCACTTAACCTCTATAGGCCTCAGTTTATTCTGCAAAATGAGGTGATTGGACTAGCAAAAGGCTCTTAATTGGCATGTGTGTGTGTGTGTGTGTGTGTGTGACAGATCTTTTCGCAGTTTGGTGAAGCCTATGGATTTCTTCTCAGAATAATGCATTAAAATCCATAAAGTAAACTATGTAAGGTTACAAAGGAAATGAGTTATATTGAAACAGAGTTATCAAAATATAAAAACAAACAAACAAACAGACACCCAAGTACATGGACCTCAAGTTAAGAAGTACTGGTAGCTGATCCTGTCTGAGTGGAAAGATTATTGGACTTGGAATCAGATGGACTGGGTTTGCATTCTGACTCTGCAGCTTAACTACATATGTGACCCTAAGCAAATCATCTAACTTGTTTGGGCTTTAGGTTTCTCATCTAGAAAATGAGGCTGGATGAGGTGTTCTCAGAGATCCTTCCTAGCTCTAAATCTTTAAGGTACCTTTAAGATCTAACTCCTGTGTTCCTAAGAACATTCTTGTAAGTGCAAGAAAGTGTTGAAGCAGAGGGGAACAGAGGTCAGAACAGTAAAGAGAGAGAAAGCCACCTCCACCTCCGAGGATGCTGTGGAGGCTCAAAAGACAAGATTTAGCCACTGAATGGCTATGTGAGGCAAGTGAGAGGGAGGAATTGTGGATCTGATGACTGAGAGGCTGGGAAATAGAGAATGGAGGGAAAGGGCAGAGGGCAGGGCCCAGACTTGGGGGTCCTGGTAGGGAGACCTTAGTAGCACCAGGACATTGTGTACATTTGAGGGAGGAGGAGAACAAAGCAGTGAAGAGGAATCAGAGGTGGAATAGGGGAGGCTTTTATGACTACTTTTTTCCTTAGCCATTTTGCCTAGGACCAGCCTTACTACCTTCTATCTGCTCACTCTATGAATAAGCATCTTTCTGCACAAGGATTGGCCTCCTCTTACCTCCTTTTCTCTCTGAGGGAGAGTAGGTTGTCATAAAGCCCCAGATGGGAAAGGGAGGGGGCTGGGAAATGGTTACCCAGTGAAAATAAACCAAGTATGACAGCAGGTCACAGCTGGGGCTGGATGGGGATCAGATGAAAGAAGTTATGCAGAGCTGCATAATTGGATGTCAATATATGTATTTTAAAACATAGTCTCCAAAAATTCAAATTTCCCAGGGAGATGAAAAAGAAACTTCCGTCCTGGAAGCTCATTACATCTCAAAGAAATCACTGTTGCTTTTCCCAAGGACAGAAGGAGAAGACAGATTCACAGGGGACCCACAGAAAGGCATGCCTTCTAGTAAGCCTTTTCCAAATCACAGCTGGAGATCCTTTCAGAGTCATTTTCACCCCCCACCCCTTCCCTGGAGCATCTAAAGATGGAGTAGGGTGGTTTTCTGGTCAACCTATGGGCCTCCAAGGCAGCAGGCCTGGTTCTGGTTGCATCTCTGCCACCGGAGATGTAGGGAATAATGCTGATTCTCAATGTTTCCTCTGCTGTTAAATGAGCATAATAAAAATTTGGTTCCTTACCTCCTAGGGACCCAGTTAAGATTAATTAGGTAGTGACTGTAAAGTGTTTTAAGCAAAGACAGAGAAAGGTAGTGAACATATTTAGTAGACATAATCTTTATAAAGCTGACTTGGTTAATCCTTTCTATAAAGGTCACTGTGGCTTAACAGAATCTTGATGATTATAATTATAAATTATAAAGGCAGCTTGGCATAACGGATAGAGAACTACTCTCAGTCAGGAAATCCTGGATTCAAGTTCAGTGTCCAATATGTGCTCACTGTGTGACTCGGATCAAGTCATTTACAGTAACTTCATAGTTCTAAGATTCCCTCTGAGACAGTCGATATCCAGCAGCCAGGTGGTAGAGTGGAGGAAGTCCTAGACCTATAGTCAGGAAGATCTGAGTTCGGGTCCAACTTCAGACCTTTCCTAGCCGAATCATCCTGGGCAAGTCACTTAACCTCTGTCTGCCTTGATTTTTTCAACTGTAAAATAGGGATAATAAAAGCCCTTACCCCCAGTGTTGTTGAGATCAGTTGACATATATTTGTTAAAGCACTTAGTACAGAGCTTGGCATCTAGTAGGTGACTAATGAATGCTTGCTCCCTTTCAGCATATCTCCCTTCCTATTGGTTTCTCTGGGTCAGTTGAAAAGAATTTCATCCTTCCAGACCCAGAGGCTGGAGTGAAAGTGAAAGATCACACTCACTGGGATTTCTGAAAGGTGGAACTGGAAAGAAGGTAGTTTCAATCACAGAAAAGTAGAGGCCAGAGAGAAGGGGTAAGTTGTTTTATTCTCCATCAAAACATTTTCAAATGCCAGCCACTTTTAGAAATGATAGGAAGATCAAGGACCTTACTGGATCCCAGCGAAGGGGAACTAATAATTAATTCCATAAGCTGTTCCACATGATTGAAATGTATTTCTCTACCCACAAACACACAGTCTAATCATGCCTGTATTATGTGACTGTAGGAAAGGAAGGAGTATAAATGATACATATGGATATAATTGCATGTAGAGGTAGCTAGGTAGTGCAGTGGATAGAGTGCCGGACCTGGAGTCAGGAAGACTCATCCTCCTGAGTTCAAATCCAGCCCCAGACACTTAGCTGTGTGACATTGGGCAAGTCACTTAATCCTGTTTGCCTCAGTTTCCTCATCTGTAAAATGAGCTGGAGAAGGAAATGGCAAACCACTCCAGCATCTTTGCCAAGGAAACCCCAAATGGCATCATGAAGAGTTGGACACAACTGAAGTGATTGAATAGAACAACAAACTGCACATAAGATAAAAGATTTGGAAGGGACCTCAGAAGTTATCTAATCCTAGAGAGACAGATAGATAGAGGACACAGGGTGAGTTGAAGATGAAGGGGTGATATCTCAAAAATAAAATTAAGGGGTGAGAGAGGATTATACTGGGAGAAGCAGAAAGGGAGAGGTAGAATGGGGTAAATTATCTCACCTAAAACAGACAAGAAAAAGCTTTTACAGTGGAGGGGAAGTGGGGGAAGGTGAGAGGGTATGAGTGAATCTTATTGTCATTGGATTTGACTTAAGGAGGGAATAACATACATAGTCAGTTGGGTATGGAAATCTATCTTACCCTACAGAAAAACAGGGGGGAAGGGTATGATAGAAGGGAGGGCAAACTGGGGGAGGTGGTAATCAGAAGCAAACACTTCTGAGGAGGGACAGGATCAAAAGAGGAAATAGAATAAATAGCGGGGTGGGATAGGATGAAGGGAAATATAGTTAGTTTTTCACAATGTGACTGCTATGGAAGTGTTTTTCATGATTACACATGTATAACCTGTAAAAAAAAAAGTTGTCTAATCCAATCCCCTCACTTTAAAGATGAAGAGCTAAAGCCTAGAGATGTTAAGAAGTTGTCTAAGGTTATAGAGTCAGGATTCAAACCCAGGCCTACTGATACTAAAATCAACACATTTCCCACTACCTGCCCCCTGCAGGATCCTTTCATGTATTATGGTTTTCAGTGATACCTGCAAGCAATGTCAAAGTCACATTAATGTTACTTTGGACTTACATATATTAAATAACTATCTACAAGATGTATGTCTCTATGGAATTTTAGAGCCACAAGGTGCCTTAGAAATGATTTATTCTGTCTCTCTCTTCCACGTGCATTTAATAGACAAGGAAATTGAGGCCTAGAGGGATTATTTAATTAGTGTCTGAGTTGGGAATAGAACCCACATATCCTGGTTCTCAGGCCAGTGTTCTCTCTAGTATAAACTACACATAGTATCTCTTTTTCAAAGTGGTCCACCTTTTTGCCTCCCTAAATTCTTGTGAATTATATAGGTACAGGTCTACTAGGTTTATTTTCAAAGATGATTAGGGAGAAAGGAAAAAAAACCTCCTGTTTCCTAAAATATTTATAGCAGCTCTGTTTGTGGTGGCAAAGAACTGGAAATGGTGGGGATTCCTGTCAATCTGGGAATGGCTGAACAAGTTGTGGTATATGATTGTGATGGAATACTATTGTGTATAAGAAATGATGAGCTCAATGATCTTAGAAAAACACAGACAGACTTGAATGAAATAATGAAGAAAGAAACAAGCAGAAGCAAGAGAATGTTGTATACAGTAATAGCACTATTAATTTATTAATCTTTATATTAATAATATATAAATTAATAGTATTTATATATTAAGAACAATTTTGAATGAATAAGTAATTTTGACTATTATAAACACCCAAGTTAATTACAAAGGACACATGAAGGAAGACACTATCTGTATCCAGAGAAAGAACTGATAAGTAGAAATATGTATAGAATAATTTTACATATATATATATATATATAATATATGCATATTTGTGTCTAATGGTAGCCATCTCTAGGTCAGGGTGGGAAGGGAAGAAAAAAAGGGAAAAAAGAAATTTACACAATAACTTTATTATATATATTCAAAAGTAATAGTAAGTTGTACATAATAGATTTGCAGTTTCATGTACAATCATCTTTTTTTATTATACTATGTTATAGAAATGTTTGTTTTATTCCATAAATTAAAATAAAAGAAATAAAATTAAAAACTAAGGCTTACAGAAGTTATACAACCAACCAAAGAGCCAACACTAGAAGTGAGGTTTTCTGTCCTTGCCCCCTACTCTTTGCTGCAAGACAGAGAGAAGCTCTATTTGTCTAGTTTCTGCTTCTATGGCTGACAGATGGGAAAAATATGAAGTCAGGAGAATGAAGGATTTTGAAAAGATACAAAAGGTATCTTTTCCACTCTCTGAAAAGTAAAGTCCGAGGGACATTTGATAACCATTACAATGCACATGGCAGGTTCCTGCACAGTGAAAAATGGCCAACTCTTCCTATTTTCCCAGTGAGGATTGTAGCTGGCTCCTACAAGGAACTTAATCTGTAGCTGGATAGATTTAGGTAAGGAATAGGGAAAAGAACATTCTATTTGTATGGGAACCAGGCCTGGATCACCAAGTATGGGTAAAGACCTTTGCTTTGGCAATTTCTAAGAAGAGAGTGAATTCAGTTTTTAAGTCAGTCAAGAAGCACTTTCTACATGCCAGACACTATCCTAAGCAATGAGGATACAAAGGCAAAAGCAGTCTTTGGCCATTTCTCCTAACTTACATTCTAATTGGGGAATCAATGTATAAATAACTAGGTACATATAGGATTTACACACGATAGAGAGAAGGTGATCTGAGAGGAGGAGGCTCTAGAAGATGGGTGGGAAGTGGAACCAGAAAAGGCGTCCAGAGTGCCAGAGGGGCAGCTAGGTGGTGCATAGAGTGGATAGAGTGTGGAGCCTGACTCATGTTCTAGAGTTCAAATCTGGCCTCAAATCTAGCTGTGTGACTCTTGGCAAATCACTTAACCTTGTTTGCCTCAGTTTCCTCAGCTGTAAAATGAACTGGAAAAGGAAATGGCAGACCACTCCAAAATCTTTGCTAAGAAAACCCAAGAAAACAACTGAACATAGATCATCTGGTTTGAGATGTTCAGGAGACAGTTGGTGATATGTGGCTTGACTGAGAGACTAGGGATGGATATGTAGATCTGGGAATCATCTACATGGAGATGACAATGGAATCTATAGGGGCTGATGAAGTCACAAAGTGAGATAGTACAGAGAGAAGAAGGCCCAGGAGAGAGCCTTGGAAGACACTATGGTTAGTGGGCATGACATGAATGAAAAATTAGCAAAGTAGACTGAGAAGCAGTTGGACAGTTAGAAGGAGAACTAGGAAAGAGCAGTGTTATAGAAACCCAGAGAGGAGAATTTAGTCTGATGGTTTGGTGAACTATCCTAAGAAGGTCAACCATGCTTTTGAAACTCATTTTGGAGAGGTGATATAATAGAGCATAAAGAATACTAAGTTTGGAGTCAGAAGACCTGAGTTAAAATTCTACCTTTGCAACCTACTACATGTCAAGTCTTGGGAAAATCATATAGCCTCTTTGAGACTCAGTTTCTTCAACCAAAAAAAAGGGGTAATAATATTTATGTTTCTGAGGGATATTGTAAAGATTGAAGAATGAAAAATGTGTGAAACTCCCAAGTAAATGCAAGCCATTACTATTTGGGGCTCCATGTTCCTGTGGTAGGAATGATTGGATCACAGATTTAGAGCTGAAATAGACCTTTCAGGTCATCTGATCCAACTCCAATGTTTCACAGATGAAGACACTGAGGCTGCAGAGAAGTTGTGTCTTGCCAGAAGCTACACAAGTAATCAGGATTTGAACCCAGTACCTCTTACTACCAAATCCAGTGTTCTTGTTCCTCTCTACCACATTCCCAGGTATTAATACATTGATGTATAACTCATTTCTTGACAAAGAAATAGGATCCTGAACCAACAAGGTCAGCCTAACTTAGGAAATGCGATATCATGCTTATTTATTGTAACCAGCCACACACCAACACACCAGTTTTTGAAGTTTTCCAATTATGTTTCCAGCCACACATTCTGAGTTTTACTACCCGTGCATAACAGTTACAAATTTTGGCATCCCATGTATACTTTAAGTAGGAATTCTTCATTTCTGCCTACTTATGCCTGCAGAATGATTCAATGGTTTTGATTTATTTGTCTGGTCAACTCAGCAATGAATTCTGGTTGGTTGCTTCCAAGTGAGTGGTCAGGTCCAGAGATTGGCCCTTAATGGTTTTTTGGAAACTGGCAGGTCCCACTTGGCACTCACTCCCTTATGGTTAGGGAGTCTTTCCCATAGTCATCTCATGGTCACTCATCATCTATTCCACAAGCTTAGTGGAGACACTGGGCTGAGTGTGGAGAGCCCTCTATTGCTTACACTTAACCTTCTATAAAGAAGTTGTTCAAACCCAATTATAAAACATCATTTGTACTTGCAAGTCAGAAAAAAAAAGAGTTATTCTAGCAGGCTGGCTGAGAGAGTGATTTTCCCTGGTTTCTGGGTGAGTTGTCTAGTTAATAGGAGTGTCACACCTGAAAGATAACACCTGAAACACTTTACATTTTCCCCTATTAAATTTCATCCTGTTTGACTTGGCCCATGATTCAGCTTGTCCAGTCCTTTTGGATCTTGGTTTTGTTATCCTACATATAAATGCCAAGATAAAATTACCAGCCACAAAGTCCTGGAATGCAGCCAATCCACCAGGGTTGAAGCACAGCTGACCGCAACATAAATCCATTGGATTGGGACAACAGCTTTTGTGTAGGGAGTTGAAAAGAGAAGATGAGGGCCAACCTTTCACAAGGGTACAGCAGACAGCATCTAATATGGTATAATTTACAGGGGCTCACAGCCCCTCTGCTTCCAACTCTTCTCTTCACATTCCTAGGTTACTACTTGCAATTCTCACCATTAGCCACCTTCCCCTTTCTTCAGTTAAGGGAGTGAGGGCTCCTGGTGAAATGCAAATGTTACCCCTGGGTGGTGGCCACTAAGCACAGGACATAAGCATTATGCATGCATTGATTTGTAACATTAGTTCAGAGAGTGGAACCTGCGAGGATGGGTCATAGGATAGATAAGTTTGGTGGGACATTGTGTGTCATGTATATAGTGCTGGACTTAGAATCAGGAAAACCTGGGCTCAAATCCCAGTGATCTGCTCACTGCGCGTGCTCTCGGGCAAACCTTTTCACTCCTTCGTATCTAAGTTTTGTCATCTATAGAAAAGGGATGATAATAACACCTGCCTCATAGGGTTATTGTGAAGATTAAACAAGATAATGTATGCAGAGAGCTTTGCAAACCATATGTGAGCTATTATTATTACAAGGAAGGGGGAGTCTTGAAAGGGCATGAGATGCTTCTTGCAAGGGTGGTAGCTTCGGGCAGATGAGAGGAAAGAGATGAGGGCATATGCCTTGGGGGTGGTGGGGGAAGGATTTTGTAGGATAATGAGATCACAGAATGAAGAACGTCAAAGAACCTTAGAATCTTGCTCCTCAGAGTGTTCTAGTCTTACCACCTTCATTTTACAGATGAGGAAACTAAGACCCGGGGTGTTAAGTGAGATGCTTAAGGTCGTAGGATGCTCAAAGGATCTAGTTCTAAACCTGGAAATGATCCATTACTTCATTAAAGGTGGGGGAAACTGAGGCTGGAGAGGTCAAATGACTTGCTTGAGATTACACAAGTATTAAGGAAAGAAACAATTTAAAGCCAGGTATTTTTAGTCCAAATCCAGTGCTTTTCCCACTGCATTAAAATGTCAAAAGAGAAAAAGGAAGCACTGAAAGGTGATGGATGGGCACTGAAGACCAACATTTTTTACTTCCCAGCTTTACTAGCTGTACAGATGTTAACTATTAGAATGCTAGAGAGAAGAAAGGTTTTAAGGGTTCAGTTAAGTAGAATTTCAAGTCATGGACCTCAAACCATAGCCATGAATTGCTGGAAAAAATAGAAGTAACCCACATCTAAGGTTCCCATGAAGGACTCTTTATTGAGGTCAGTCAAATAGCAATGTAGTATAGTGGATAGGCCAATGATCTGAGTTCAAATTTTGCCTTTGACACATTGGCTGGGGGCGGGTGACTTAAACTCTTTAATGCCACAGATAGTTCTCTAAGATTATGTTATAATGTGGCCACCATTTCCACAACTAATAAAATTATAGGGTCAGAAAAAAAAACAAATTAAAATGGACAGGTTATGATAAAAAGCCAAAAACATTACTAAACTCTAGAAAAAAAAAAGAATTCAATCCTGCCTTAAGGATAATCCTTGGGTATGTGTTATAGGATTTCTCTCAAGAATTAGAGGTACTTTACAGTGACTCAGTCTCAATTTTTGTATTTGTACCCATGGAGCCTACCACAATGCCAAGCATCTAGTAAGAATTTAATAAATGAAAAAAAAAACCAACAAAAAAGAATTTAATAAATGTTGAAATCTCTTGGCATTGATTAAGGCTCACCCTTGCTGGACTAGGTTGACTGGGCCATTTATTCTCCCCTTGCCCTGTAAGGGAACTAGTCGAGTACTGCCTTCCATGACAGGTATTCAATTCATTGCACAATTCTATGTTAAATCGTAACTTCTAATGAAGTTGTCCATTGCTGCTCTTATCAATGAGACTTTCATGGAAGTTCATTAGAAGTGATAACGATTACTAAGGCATAAAACATCTTTGTTTTAAAGTTGGCAGGTTGCTTGAGACTAAGGCATAATAAAGGCTGTCAAAGCCAGAAGACCTAGATTTGGGGGGAAGGCCCAAAACACATGTTCACAAAGAGAACAATATGTACTGGATTTCCCCATAATCCTTAGCTGCATCTATGTAGTATAACATTTAAGAGTGTTCCTGGGAAAAACTATGATATGGATACCTTTCAACCTCCTTTTCCATAGCTTACTCCTTCTCTTGGAGCCCTCTCTCTCACAACTACTAGAAAGGACATATAGGTATGATTGCTGAACTTGGAAAATTAGAAACAATTAGGGAGGAACAAATGTATTATGTTCTTAAATTTGGAAGGGACCTTAGAGTCTATCTGATCCATTATCTTCATTTTATACATGAGGAAACAAAAACCAGTCAAATGACTTGCCCAGGGTCACACAAGTAGTAATAATCAAAGGAGAGATTTGAACTCAGGTTCTCTGACTGCAGATGTAAGCATTTTTTCTCCACTGTTCCACACTGCCAAGTTTTAAAAAAAAAGATGGATAAGGATGCCAAACACCAGTCAGGGGAACACGATGGCCATCCCTGGCAAAATCTGAGATTAGATACCTGTTGCTAGAGAGGTTGAAGCTGGTGGATCACAAACTTGAGCATTCTGAAACGCAGTAGGGCTAAAACTGGTCAGGTTTCCAAGCTAAGCCTGGTGCCAGTCTCAGCCACTCTAATCGCAGGGATTATAGGCATGTGCTATTTAGGAAGTACCTTATTCAGGGTCAACTGGCATTGTCAACAGAGCTAGGATTAGAATTCAGGGCCCCAAAACTTTAAGTTCAGAGTTCTTTCCACAATACCCCACTTCCTGATAATGGAAAGATAATGAAATCGGGAGCCTAAAAGACACACAGACTTTTAAGGCTAAATGATGAACCAAACCTTGTAAAGTGGACCATAACAGCAATAAATGTAAAATCTTACACTTTGGTAAAAGAAGTCATATGAGATTAGGGTTAGGGACAGGAATTTGAGAGAGCTTTTTTTTGTTCAGTCATTTTTCAGTTGTTTCTAATACTGGATGATCCCATTTGGAGTTTTCTTGGCAAGGATACTGGAGTGGTTTGCCATTTCCTTCTCCAGCTCATTTTGCAGATGAAGAACCGAGGCAAACATGGTTCATTAACTTATACAGGGTTACACAGCTAATAAGCGACTGAGGCCAGATTTGAACTCATGAAGTTGAGTCCTCCTGACTCCAGTCATGGTGCTCTATTCACTGTACCACCTAGGCTAGGGGTGGGGAACCTGCAGCCTCAAGGCTGCATGTGGCCTTGTACCTAGAAGTGCAGCCCTTTGACTGAATCCAAACTTCACAGAACAAATCCCCTTAATAAAAAGATTTGTTCTGTAAAACTTGGACTCAATCAAAAGGCCATGCTCAAGGATCTAGCAGGTCATAGGTGGCCTCAAGGCTGTAGGTTCCCCACCCCTGCATTTATATGGAAAGGTCCTGAGGATTTTATTTGATTGAAAGCTCAACAAAAGTGGACAGTTACATGGAAGTCGAAATGCTAATGCCAACAGGCTGTGTTAACATGAATATAGAATCTAAAAAAAAAAAAAGGAAGATAATGTTTCCTTCTATTATATTCCATGTTGGTCAGGTTACACCTAGAGTATTTTGTTTAGTCTTAGGAGTAGAGTATGTCCAGGGAATGACTATAATGGTAAGAGAACTTGAAAACATGTAATATAAAGAATATTGGAAAGGCTAGAGATGTTTACATTGGAAATGAGAAGAAATGATACTTTCATACCTTGAAAGCTGCCTTAGAATATTTGAAGGGTTGCCATATGGAAGAGGGATTAGGTTTTTTCTATGGCATTCCAGAGGGGAGGACTAGGCCCAATAGATAGAATTTACACAAGACAGATTCCAAATCAGTTTCAGGAAAAACTTACCATTTAGAACTTCAGGAAAATATAATGGAATGATTTGTGCTATAATAAGTTCCTATAACTAGAAGCTGCCAAGCTGAAGTTGGATAGCTACTTGTTCAGGATATATTAGAAGGGATTCACACTTTGTGAAGGGGGTTAAACCAGACGATCTCTCATGTTCTTTCGAACTCTGAGATTTTAAAATTCTGAGTCTCTAGTGGCCCATCTGGTGCTAAAAAAAGACTTGAGACTCATATATGTGGCCATTGAAATTGGGGGAAGACTAGCATGGTAAGAGAAATTGATCATATGAAGAACAGTGAAGGACTTTGAGATGCTTATGAGACTAGTGTGGTAAGAGAAATTGATCATATGAAGAACAGTGAAGTACTTTGAGATGATTGCAAGACTAGCATGGTAAGAGAAACTGATCATATGAAGAACACTGAAGGATACAGAGAAGCTTATGTAGGAGAAGAAAGGACTGAGGAGGCAGGAGATGCATAATAGTTCACGTACTATCTTCTGGTTTCCAAAAGCATTCCCTCCCTGCGCTACCACCAATTTAAATATGTTTCCCCCTTTTCACCTTTCTATTTTCCTACTCCTTTCCAAAAAAAGCCCAAACCCATTCTTTCAGTTAGGCTGATCTCAGCTAAATTCTGGAAGGAAAACAATCCTATTCAACCAATTTGTACTAATGTGTGAATTATTGATATCCAGATTAAGAGAAATAGGCCCAAGGGGTGGCAATTATAGGAGACAGGTTTCAGCTGGAGATGGGGGAAGGGCAGCATATAAATTTTTAAAAAAGGACTTCTGATTAATTGAGGAATCTCTGCTTGGTGGGATCTCAGGCAATGAGACAAAAATAAATGCTTGTATTTGTACAATGCCTTAAGGTTTATAAAGCACTGTATGTATTATCCCTTTTGATCTTCACGATAACCCCATGAAGTAGAGCCTATTATTATCTCCATTTTACAGGTGAGGAAATTGACTATGAGAGAGGTTAAGCAACTTACTTAGAGTCACCCAGCAAAGTGTCTGAGTCAGGATTCAAACTCAGGTCTCACTGACTCCAACATTCTACCCATTGTGTCATCTAGCTGTCTCTTTCCAAAGGAACAGTGCAGAATTTCAGGTAGAGTTGGATTAGAGAGAGACTGGACTAGGGAGGGGTGCTCCCCCACTTACTTAGGTCTGATCTGATTATTGTCCTGTTGCTAGCTTGAGGTGGGGGTGGGGGTCCTGTCTCTAAATCTACCCACCTGTGGATTTTCCCCAAAGGAGAACACCTCTGTGGAGATTCTGTAGGCATAGCTATATAGCTAGCACAATGCATATCTAGCTGTTCCCAAACCTGATTTGTTCACAGGATTAAAACCTGGCCCACCATTATTATTATTTAGAATTTGCATAGCCAATTTTACTTTCAAAATGCTTTTTATTCATCAATTAGTTATTCATTTATTTAATGCAGTTTTTAATTGTGAGCTTGTTCCTTGCTGCAAAGGTGGAATTATTCAGAGGAACATTTAAAAGAAATTAACAGTATGACAGGGCTTATAATTGTGCTTTAATCTTAAATTAATATCCCTCCTGTTTTCCCGTTACCAGGACAATTATCCAGAACGGTACCAGAAGCAGGAAATTATGTATTGCCCTATATATGCATTCCCTCCCGGAGAGCAAACCATTTATCACAGCTTTTTAATCTCCGCTGTGTGGAATAGGAGATAAAACATCTCAACAACATTTCAATGTTTGGAGGAGATTAAAAGACTGCAAACATTTGTGTTTGTTTCACAGGGTCCCTCTGCTGCATCTAAACTGGGTCAGAGTTTGGGGGGGTGGGTTGGATACCAAGTCAGAAATGCCATTGCTTATCTAGAGACCGTGACGTTCCTCTGAATGGCTTAAGTCTGTAAAATGTTAACTGGAACCCTCCACCCTCTGCCCCCAAAACCCAGTGTAGGTTTTTTCCCCTCAAGACTTCCTCCTTCTGTCATTTACCTGTTTCTACAGTTTGGCTGATATAATTTGTTATTCTTGTGACTACTGACCCATGTTAGTTCAATTGTTCAGAGCATGGTGAAAGAATCAGGACATGGCCACAGGACTATTTTCTGATGGAGGTCAGTTAGCTTTTCCCAGAAACAGTATATTGTATGGTCATAGACTATAGACCTAACTCAGGCAGGCTGCTTCATATAACCTGCTGTTGGTCACAGAGGAGACTGGGAAAGAGATTGTGGATGGTTTAATGCAAATCCATCACAACTACCAGAGAAATAATTGGAATGGTATATTCTACTGCCACTGGGCTCCATGATGTTGTATTCTTCATGGAGGAGAAAACATTGTGATCAGAGATGGACCACCTCACAGAGCTAGCCAGACACATTTGAGGATGCTGAACCAGCTTAAAGCTCCCTAAAAGTGAAAATTAGGTTAGTAAATAGGTAAGAAATACCTGTTCTTCCTGTATCCCTCATTGAAGTCCTCCTCAAGCTGTTCTCTTAATTTCTATGTATTGAGTCCCAAGGGTGTATGAGGTCACCACCTGACACTTCTCTACCGGTAAAATCAGATTAAAATGAACATCAAGGTCAACTATTAAGATGTACATTTTGGAGCTAGAAGGAATATAATTTAGTAATTTTCCAAGCAAACAGTCAGTGTGGTACAATCATTGGCTCTGGAGACAGAAGACCTGGGGTTCAAATCCCACTTCTGATATAAGGTCACCTGTGTGACGTTGGCAAGTCACTTAATTGCCCTGACTCAGTTTCCTCAAATGTAAATTGAGGTTGATCTTTGAGGTCTCTCCAAAATCTGCCTTTATGATCCCATCACCCAACCCACCCTT
The DNA here is from genome assembly GCF_003287225.1 of Phascolarctos cinereus. Lineage (NCBI taxonomy): Eukaryota > Metazoa > Chordata > Mammalia > Diprotodontia > Phascolarctidae > Phascolarctos > Phascolarctos cinereus. Next base: position 93,338,289 of record NW_027556180.1, read on the forward strand.
ATTTTATAGATGAGAAAAATGAACTGGAGAGAGGAGGAAAAAACCGATCCAAGGTCATACAGCTAGTAAAAAACAGAGCTGGAATTGCAACCTAGGTCCTCTGAATTTATGTCCAGTGCCCCCCCTGCCAAATCATAAGTCTTTCCTAAGAGGATTAGATGTCAGAAAATGGTAACATGCAGCCTTGGGGAGCAGACAGAAAGGGGAAAGGGGCCCCCAGTAAGGTGAGTGTAAGTCTACCCTGAGTATCACTCTCTGATCTCTGACAGACAACAGTTTCAATCTTGGGTCTTCTCTCCAACAATAAACTCAATGCTTCATTTTGCTCAAACCTAGAATTCTCCCCTGGGAATGTTAGAGTTTGACTCATATCTCTCAAAGGGACCCTCAACCCTCTGCAAACAATAAGGCTAACAAAATCATTGATCACAGAACAGCCTTATTAAAGGCAGCAAAGATCAGGGAATGGGTTAGTGTACTAACCCTTTTAGTGAGGCAATAGATATGGCATCCCCTTCCGACAAACTCTTTTTCCCCTTCACTCCAGAGGTTCATTCCCAGTCCCTGCAACATCTAGGATCAGTTGTTGAGATCCTTTTGATATGAACCAAGAGGCTGATGCAAGAATAAATGCTCTCCTCCATTTCTTAGCATGTTCCCAAAGCTCTATTGCCCTCTGAATGGCTCCACCATAAAGGAAGACTTGTACATTCCCTGGGAATTGTCAGTACCCAGTTGGCAGCATGGTTGCTTACCCCAGTTGCCTGCTCCATGTTCTTTGTGGCTGCTATTCCCATAAACTCTGTCTTCCTTTCTTCAAACACGTGGTCTAACAAACAAAAAGCCCCAACTTCCTCCTAGCCTCTTCCCTGGAATTCCCTGCTTTTAGTACGTGGCAAATCTGTACTAAAAAGCATGCTAAAAACAGAGACATCACCTTGCTAACAAAGGTCTATATGGCCAAAGCTGTGGTTTTTCCAGGAGCAGTGTATGGCTGTGAGAGTTGGACTATAAGGAAAGCTGAGCACCGCAGAATTGATGCTTTTGAGTTGTAGTGTTGGAGAAGACTTTTGAGAGTCCTTTGGACAGCAAGGAGATCAAGTAAGTCAATGCTTAAATAAATCAATTCAGACTATTCACTGGAAGGTCAAATGCTGAAGCTGAAGCTTAAATACTTTGGCCACATGATGAGAAGCCAAGTCTCATTGGGAAAAAAAAAAACCCTGATGTTGGGGAAGATTGGAGGCCAAAGGAAAAGGGGGTGACAGAGGATGAGATGGATAGTGTCATGACAGCAATGAACATGAGCTTGGACAGACTTCAGGAAAAAGAGGAGGATAGAAGGATTTGGTGTGCTATGGGGTCATAAAGAGTTGGACACAACTGAAAGTCTGAACAACAACAAAGTACATATGACCTCATCCGTCCTGCACAAAAGGAGGAGGAGTTGTTGCCTGAATTCTTTCAAAACTCCTAGCATGAGACCTCCTGGCACTTGTCCACTACACATATCAATCATTGAACAAGCATTTATTAAACACCTACTACTAGGTACCAGGTACAATGCAGAGCATTGGAGATACAAAGAAAAGAAAAGCCTTCACCCCAAGGTACTTCCATTCTACCAGACACATTCAAATATAAAGACATTTGAGCTTCACTTTAAAAAAAAAAAAGCCCACTGGCTGCTCTATTTCCTTCCCTGTCTTTCATCTCCTGGAGCTACTGCCTTCAATCAGTTCTGAGCCCCCATAGAGGACCTACGCTACAGAGCTCAGGGCCTGGAGAAATCAGACAGATTTGCCAAGGGAAGGGTAGATCCCTAGCTGGACCTACATGTTCCCTCTCTCCCCCTGCCTCAGTTTTCATCAACAATGACCCTTTTTATGGGCCTTTCCCAGGGCCCTAGTTTCCCTAAACTACAGTGAACTGATAATTTCATTAATGATAAGGTCTTTGGACTGATAACTGCTTAATGTGTTCTTTCTTGCAGATAAGCTAGTAGAATTTTAACAGAACCCTTCAATTACTTATTCAGCTCTCACATCAGAATATCCTTCCTGATGTGAAAGGTCTGGTATGCTTTGGGGGCTTCTCACTTTCTCTGGCTTGTTTTTCTCTACCCTGATGAGAGAGAATGTAGGTATCCAGAACTCCCCAAGAATAATCATCCCCTTAGGCTCACAAAGCTCAAAAACATGAGCAATTTTATAAGATAACATGTAAAACACATTGAAAACCTTAAAGTGCTATATAAATGCTAGCTATTATTTATAAGTTAGTGAAACAGAAAGGATTTGCATCTGAGCCCTTAGAAATAGTGATTCTTCTCAGAAATCTATAGTCTCTATGATGTATAGAATTTTCACTGGTGGAGCTCCAATGCAAGCGGGGTGGTGGGGATTTGCTCCCCTACATTGCTGCCCCCTTCCATAACTCTTCTGTCTGGATAGCTCTGCTTGCTTCCAACAGTTCTCAGCTCTTGTTACTCTAAGCAAGTATCAATGGCCCAGGGGTCTCACTGTCCTTTTGTTATTGTTTTGTTTGTCTGACTCTTTATGACCCCATTTGGGTTTTCTTGGCAAAGATACTGGAGTGGTTCGCCATTTTCTTCTCCAGCTCATTTTACAGATGAGGAGACAGAGGCAAACAGGGTTAAGTGAGTTGCCCAGGGTCACACATCTAATAAGTGTCTCAGGCCAGATTTGAACTCAGGAAGATGTCTTCCTGACTCCAGGCCCATTGCACCACTTAACTGTCCCCAGCATCCTTTAGATGCTTCCATTTATTGTTCTCCTCCTGCCACTCAGCTCTCACTCCATCTATTGAAAAATTAGTTAATTTATCCTGTTGACTTATTTAGATGTTGAGGTGATGGAAATGTTTCACAGGATCACTGAAACTCAGCATTACGAGGGACCTCAGCAGTTTTGTAGTCCAACTCATGTCTGAACAAGAATAAAGAATGATAGATTTGTAGTCAGAGGGCCTGTATTCAAATATTGGGCTTTGCCACTTAGGACCTACGTCATCTTGGGCGAGTCACTTAACTGTCCTGAGTCTCAGTTTCCACATCTGTAAAATGTGAGGATTGGCTTGGGTGATTTCTGAGGACCCTTTTTGATTGCCCTGAGTACAAAAGACCACAAAGGATTCCAATTGGTTCCTGAAACTTTGGACTGGAAGTCCAGCAGGATGACTGATGTGACCCAAAACAGAAAACTGTACTTCATGGAATCAACAGTATTATTGATGAATATCTCTTCTCTGCTCTGACTAGCCAAATAAACTTCCTTTCTGCTAATCGTTAGGTAGCAACTGCTGCATGTTGGATATCAAATGTCTCATTTCATTTAGATCTCAAACCTGAACTACCAGATTGCCTTGGTCAACACCAGCCTGCTATAGCCTGCCTAGTTCTGAACACTATGCCTTTCTCAATTCTCTCTATGCTCCAATTAGCCTTTCACACTGATGACTTCTGGAGCTTGAAGTACACTAAGATTCTGAGGTATTTTTTTTTCTGAAAAAACAAAACAAAATAAAACAAAAAAACAAAATTAAAAAAACCCAAAGAAACCAACCCCAAACTGCCATCTTGCCTCCCTTTGTGGAGCTGATTTTTTTCAATTTCAGGTATAAGACTTTACCATTATTCTCATTCATTTTCATTTTCATTTCATTTCATCTATTTACTGTTTTGTATTTCCAAATTTGTTTTTTGGTGGAGGGAAGTGAAGTTAAATATCTAATTCTCTAGATAAGTATCTGGCAATGTGAATGGAACACTCTAAACCCAGCATACCATCAGTTAGCTTCCTGAGTATTTGTTTGTCTAAAATTGAAAAATGGATCAATGAGCTTCATTCAGAAAGCCAAGATGGTTGAAGACAGCGTTCTTATGTGGGACAATGAGGGGAGCAAATGCAGTGGTGGGAAGCTCTTAGACTAGAGAAGATTAGGGGCCAGGCAAGACCTATGCCAACTTTAATATAGAAGCATTTAAAGAATTAAAGTCATATGGTCTGGGATGAGGTATATTTATTTTCTATGAAATTCCAATTATTTTATATTTTTATTAATTTTGAATTTGTATATCCTCTTTTCCTTTGCAAATAAATTATAGCAAATAAACTCTTGTGGTCTGGATTGCGTTGAAACGAGGAAGAAGGGAAGAAGGAATGGGTGCTAAGAAAGTGTTTTGGGAGGAGGAGGAAATAGTGAAAGGAAGGGGATATGTACTTAGGGGTTGATTGGATCAGATCTCTGAACTTGGAGTCATGTAGGCTCAGGGAACAGGAAACTCATAAGATTACATATAAAATTAGTTCTATGATACTTCAGACATTTAAGCAAGACTGAGTAGTCATAGTTTGCTTTAGCTTTAAGGAGCGACATATATCCTTAATACATGCCCAAACATTGCTATCTAAAATCAGCTCACTAATACTTTGTGGTCTGATAAAGTACATAAGAAAATAAACGGTTGTATTTCTGATCAATTTAAAAGTGCAGCCTTAGAATTTGAGGACTTAATCAAGTTTACCCTAGATTTAGGATAACAGGTAGTACAGTGGATAGAGTGCTTGACCTTGAGTCAAGATGACCTGAAATGCAATCCCAGCTCAGGTACTTACCAGCTGTGTGACCCTGGGCAAGTCACTTAAGCTCTATTTACCTCAGTTTCCTTATTTGTAAAATGAAGACAATAATAGAACCTACCTTCCAGGGCTGTTGTGAAGATCCAATGAGAAAATAACAGTAACGTGCTTCGCAAAACTTAAAGTGCTATATAAATGCTAGCTATGATTAATTAGGGCTGTAAGGGACTGAGGCATAGCAGCAAAAGCAAGGAGAAAAGGACTAAGTATCTTGGGAAACTGAGCGAGGGTCAGTTAGGCTTAGGGCCTAGGGCTGGGTCTTTGTATCCCATCCTTTTTACTGGCTTACTGAACAGTGCCTGTCCTTTGGTTTGCTGCTTACCTCTCTAACACCAGCTGCCTGACACGATCCAGTTGTTATAGAGGGCAGGGTATGTATGACATTTCTGGTGATCGTTGTATTTCCTCTTCTCACAAGATGGCTGGATTTGGCCCCCAGTACACTTCCTATCCATTTCACAATTACACATATAATGCCTTTTTGCTGTTCATCATTTGGTTCCTGATACTTCTGCTTCTTCTTTTAACTGTGATGAGAGCAATTCCCTACTGTGTGTTCTTTTCAGAAATTCATCACGTCCTCTTTGTATAGCATAGCTAACTTTTCTTTTCTTTTCTTTTCTTTTTTGATTCTATAAAGCTCTGGAAAACTGCTCAGCCAACTAATTCTTTCAGGTAGCCTCCCTTAACTTGAATGCAGCAAGAATAGTCATTGTTACCACTTTGATTCCTCTTTGAGGTTTATAAAGTATTTTTTTTTTGCAGTAATCTTGTCAGGTAGGTAGTGTAGGTGTTAGTATACCTATTCCTTAGACTAAGAAATGGAAGCCTAGAGAGGCTGACTGACTTGTTTAAAGTCACAGAACTAGTATTTTAACCAGGTCTCATGATTTCAAGTGCAGTATCGTGACATGGCTAGATACTGTCTTCCAATAAAACACATAAGCTTGCCTTATAAATGATGACTTTCAACTTATAGGGTCACTGTAAGAATCAATCAAGTAATTAAGTTATTATTACCTACTTTGTGGAGACTACTATGTCAGGTGCTGGGAAAAGAAAGTTTAGACAAGACAAAGCACCTGTCCTCAGAGAACTTACAGTCGAGGAGTAGGAAAAGTCATCAATAGATGCTTCTGGTACACAAAATCACAAGACAAATACTTTGTAGGATTTCAGAATAGAGTACTAAGTGAAATCTCATTATGAGAGGGAGGAGGTAGAGAGGTGAAGGAACACAGAAAGCTTCTGGGAAGTGGTAGCATTTGAGATGCGCTCAAAAGGATAAGTAGGAGTTCAATGAGAAGAGACAGGGAGGAAAAGAATTGCAAAGGTATCACAGCCAGAGAGAAAGTGTAGAGGTGTGAGGGTACAGTACAGTGTTCAGGAGACAAAGTATTGTCCATTTTGGAGGGAGTAGAGTATATGGAAAGGAGTAACATGAGATCAAGCTGAAAATTTGAGTGACACCAGATTATGGAGGTACTTGAATGAAAGGTGAAGTTTGAACTTTATTTGGGAGACAATAGAGAGCCATTGAAGATTTTTCTGTATTTCTGTTGAGGAAATCACTATTCTTTCAGTTATCCAAGATTTGCATCCTTTGTGTCATTCTCACTCTTCTCTCTTACCCACATATTCAACTAGTTGCCATATATTAAGAGTTTCTACTTCCCAAGAATTTTTTGATTCTCTCCCCTTCTTTTAACTCAGACAGCCACCACCCTTCCTCAGGTTCTTGTCACCTCCCAGGTGGACTAGTGTAACAGGCTCTTAATTGGTCTCCACACCTCAAGTCCTCACTCCTTCTGATCCATTCTCCACATGTCCTCCAAAGTGACTTTCCTAAAAAGCAGGTATGAACTTGTCTACCCCTCCTACTCAATAAACTCCCAGGGCTCTAAGATCAAGTATAATCTTCTTTGTCATGCGATGCTCTTTACCATATTGTCCCATCCATTTTTACAGCACTATTACCTGCACTTCACTCCTGCATGCACTCTTTGGTCCAGCCAAACTGGATTGCCTGCTGTTCCTCACACTTGACACTCCATCTCTCACCTCCGGACTTTTGCCCAGGCTGTCTGTCATGCCTGGAGTGCAATTACTCCTCTTGGAACCTCTGGCTTCCTTCAGGACTCACCTTAAGAACCACCTTCTGTATGAAGCCTTCTCTAGTCCTTTTAGCTGCCAATGTCTTCCTCTTCACCCACAAAGTTACCTCATATCTGTTGGGAATGGATTTTGTATATATCTACATGTGTTTCTCCCTTTAAAATTCCTTTTAATCAGTTGTTGTTTTGCCTTAGTCATTGGGTCCTGATAAATGCTTGTTGATTAATTGACTGATTTTTGAGCAGAAGAATGACATGACCAGATTGAGATTTAATAAAGATTAGTTTAGTGGGGTATGAAGTTTGTGGGGAGAGAGTGGAGGAGGGAAGACCTTAAAAGAAGCTATTGCACGAGTAGATTGGTAGTGATGAAGGCCTGGACCTTGATTCTGACTCTGTTGGTGGGAAGGCTGAGTCTCTTGTCCATAGCCAGTCTTCCTGGGCTCTGCTGGGTGAGGCTCAACAGCTAAGATACAGTGGTGACTTGTACCAGCTTCAAGCTGTGTTCCCATTCTAACCTTCCCTTTGAAGTTCCTGGTAGGGACAGTACATCTTCTGTATGGAGAACCAGTTGTGGGGCAAGGTTATGAAGCCAGCAGTTATCTAAAGGTGGGAAGAGAGGGGTGGGTGGATATTAGGAGAGAAAATAATGTTGTTTATGAGAACAAACCCGAAAATGTGAAACCATTTTTAGAAAGGTCATTTTTATTAAGTCAGTTGGTAGAGTGGAGAGCCAGAAAGAAGGGGTGGCTCCCCTCTCCAGGTTCTGGAAGGTTTATATTATAATAGGATTTTAAGAAAGATTTCCTTACACAAGTCACATCTGAGAAAAGCATCACACAAGTCACACACAAATCACATGAAGAGAATCCAAAATACAAACTTGGGTGAACCCAAACAGGCACCAGCGGAACCCAAAATTCCTTGCAGTTATCTTTGGCATTCCTAGAGAATCACTGAGGTCAGGTGACATTCTGGGTGCAAACAGCCTCTAATCACATAAAGTTGGATTTAAAGAGTGTAATAGTTAGAAAGTTTTCTGGACAATATAATGAATCATTCTCCTGTCATAATAATGGCTGTAATGATGATAACAATATCTAAGAAACCTCATTAAGATTTACAAAATTCGTTCTTCATGATAGACCTGTGAAGTGGGCAGTTCACGTGTTATTATATCCATCTTATAGGTGAAGATACTAAACTGAGAAGTTAAGATCTGTCTTAAATCTGTTTTTTTTTCCCTTTAACCCACGGACTTTCTGGTTTATGTATAATTTCCCTCTTGCAGCTAGTAAGTGCTAGAGACAGGTCTCCTAATTCAGGCTGAACTGGAATGTTTGGATGCTATATCCCCACCCAACCCTTCCATACTTACTCAATAAATACCAGATGAATTGAACTGAATTCCAGGGAATCTTAAAGGTCACTGGGTACTGGATGGAACAAGAATCTTCTGGATTGTGCTAGAGAAGGCTGGACACCAAACTCACTTCTCTAAGCTTTATGAGTCATCATGTGATTTAGAGTTGAATGAACCTTACAGATTGTCTAAATCCAATTGCATCATTTTTCAGCAATGATAAAACTGAGTCCCAGATTCATTGAAAACTTGTCCAAAATTGTATGATTAATTAGGGACAGAATTAGGATTTCAAAATCCAGCTCCTGTGGCTTCTGTACCAATGCTCTTGGTACCATATCACAATGACTACCTATTATGGATCGGTTGTGGAAATTCACTTGCTAGATGTCCCACGGCACCATTTTGGCTTTCTCCTCTCCCTGCCTCCCCCATGGGTCTTGGGGGCCTTAGGGGATCTTCCTTTTCTGTCCCTTGCTGATATGTGGAGACCTATGGAGCCAGTGGAGAATCAGAACAAAAAAGAGGCCCATGTATACTCATGGAGCCTAAGGCCCTAGCAGTGGAGTTGGAAATAGAATCAGGTCTCCCAGGGCCAAATGAGCCATTGGCCTTCTTGACCCCCATTCACAATGTATGCTTTGCTCAGTACATCAAGCAAGAGAGAATAAAGAACTGGGATGGTGTTTTACAACAGGAGCAGACTTGGAGGCAAATCTAATAAAAGGGAAAATATGATGGGCCAGGAAATTCTTGATCAGAAGTTGAGTTAGTGGAGAACATGGGGCAAAATACAAAGTAGATTTTTAGAAGTGCTACTATAGTAACAAGAACTCGTGTTTTCATAGCATTTTAAGGTTTTTGTTTATAAACATTTTGTTGATGGCTTTTGTTTTCACATCATTGTAATTTCCAAAGACACCTCTCCTCCTTTACCCAGTGAAACTCCCCTTATGACAACAACAAAAAAGAATAAAAAATTAAGCAAAATAAGCTGCCATGTTAATTATATTTGATGTATGCTTTTAGGTTTAACATCAACCCCGTGAGGTAGACAGTACGAGTGTTATTATCTCCATTTTACAGATGAGAAAACAAGCTTTGGAGAGGTTAAGTGATTAGCCCATGATTTTCTTTCTAGAAAGTGAGCCAGGAGTATTACATAGCTTGTTTTTATACAGTTGTTTGCATTTTGTCTTCTCCGTTCATTGTGAATTTCTTGAGGACAGGTCTTTTGCTTCTTTTAGTATCTCCAGCAGCTGACATGGTGCCTGGCAAATAGTAGGTGCTTACTAAATGTTTATGGATTGATTGATTGATATGAACCTCGATTATCTCCTTCCAGGCTCAAAGTTCTATTGTTTTCTAATTGTTTTGCATCCATAAGATATCCCGGCATCTTGCCTGGAGTTAGAGGACCTTGGTTTGAATCCTCTGTTGTTATGTGATTTTGGGTGAATGACTTTATTTCTCTGGGGCTCCATTTTCTTATCTGTAAAATTAGAGGACTGAATGGTCTCTAAATTTCTTCCAGCTTCAACTCCTTTGATCCTATATGTCTTGTCTCCTCAACAAGACTATAAGCTTCTTGAGAGAAGGGACTGTGTCTTTTTTGCTGTGTGCTTTTAATCTCCCTTAAATCACTTAGCATCATTCTTGGCATACCCCAAACATTTAACTGTCATAAACTGACTAGGCTTTAGTCTTTGGTGACGTATGGAATCTACCTCATCCTGAATAGTTTCCAGGGTTGACAGCTTCGATTGTGTTCCCAGGTATCTCTCTCTATCTTCAAGTCTTATTGCTTTAAAGTGAACCTTCTGGCTCCCCATTGTCCATTGTGCCTGAAGGGCAAGTGGCAGGGAGCTATGTCTACATCTTACAAAAAAACATGTGTGGCAACTGTGGCCTGAGTTACAATAGCAGTAGTAACAATAATGATCTTTCTTTCCCGGCCAGATAAGTGACTGTGTTGGAAACTTCCAGGGAGCTATCTCCTTTTACCAAGAGACACACATCAATAACCTTTCTGCCACTTAACGTCTTTGGATGTACGTGTGGCTTGACAAGGATAAAGTACTTGCCAAGTCCCTTAGCCAGTATGAGTTAGTAGCAGGATTTGACCCATGTTTTTGTATCTTTGAGGCTTGGCACGCTGATGCCACAACTCTGTGAAATAGGGGCTATGATTATCCTCATTTTATAGATGAGGAAACTGAGGCAGACAGTGGTTAAGTGACTTGCCTACAGTCATACAGCCAATAAATATCTCAAGCTGGATTTGAACTCAGAGCTTTCTGATTCCAGGTCCAGCACTCTATCCATAATCACACAGCAGGAGAAGACATGAATGAACTGCAACTCGCATTGGTGAAGGGAGTCATCAAATCTAGGAGCTCATGGATCCATGAAAGTAAACAATAATAGTGATGCTACTGCTGATATAGCCTTAGAGTTGACAGTATGCTTTCTCAGCAGTCCTACAAAGTACAGGCTGCAGGTAATATTATTTCCATTTTGCAGTTGAGTAAATGGAGGCTCATAAGTGTGAAGTCACCCTAAGTCACATAGGTTGTAAGCAGCAGAGCAAGAATTTACATTTAAGTCTCTCACCTCCAAAGCCCATCACCACGTAGTGTGTGAATATCATACCGTAGGTCCAGTTCTTTCATCTCAAATCTGGTGCCCTAACACCCCCTCCCTCCTTCCCCTATCTCCTAAGAAAATAAAAAGACAATGTAAGCTGGAAACAGATTGGGCTTTTGATGGACAAAATAGCCATTTGTTTTAAGACTGTAATAATAGGATTGTAAAATCTTGAGATAGCATCAGTATTTGTTCAGTTCAAAAGTCAACGAATGAGGAAATATTTTTTCATATTGGAAGTTCTTTGTTTAGCAATATGCTGATAGCATAATGAAAACCACCCACCTGGGATTAGTTTAAGACAACGCTGCTCTGCAATAAGGAAGAATAAGTAATCCCTTATGCTTTAATGCTCGATTACAACATTCATTTATCCGAAGGATATTGGAAATAACTTTTCTTCTTTTTTCCTGGACTTATTGAGAAATCATTGTGGATAGGGAATTCAACAATCACAGTGTTCATTATTTAAAGAACTTTTTGAACTGCTGATCATCTGAGGATCTGGAGACTATGTTGCATTTGAGGTCAGGCGGAACATGTGTAACCTAGATTTCATAGAGATAGATGCTTTCATTTTCTCATCCAGTAAGACCCAGCACCAGTGCCGGTATACCCCATATCGACCCTGAATCACTGAATTTGCTGCTTGGAAGCTTCTTTGGTGACCATCTAGTCCAACTGACATAGAGAGGGATCCTCTACATTAACTTACCTGACAAGTAGTTGTCAGTCAATAAACATTTATTAAGTACCTTCTGTGTACCAGGCACTGTGCTAAGCACTAGGGATACAACAGAAGACAAAAGACAGTCCCTAACCTCAAAGAGCTTACAACCTAATGGTGAAGATAACATATAAAAGGAAGTAAGTTCTGCCTGAAGACCTCCAAGGACGGGCAGCCCACCACCTCTCAAGATATTCACAATTTCCACTTCTATCCTAATGACTGGATCAGTGACTCGTTTCATTGAGTTTGTATATTCTCAGCTCATGGGCTTGAGGAACTTAGTCTTTAATTCCAGATGGTCCAGCTGTTGTTCCCATAATTCTTGCTACATAACCACCCAATGTTTGTGGGATAAACTGCCGCTGGATACTCTGTTGCCTGTGACCTTTTCATTGCTTGCATGCACACATAGGGAGATTCTGTATATCCTAATTTCTTTGGCTTAATGGGTGATGATGAGCTCTGGCTCTCTGCTCTTCATTATGGACCTACACCCCAAGATCTAGCCTTCCATCACGGACAGCCCTATGCAGATGAATATTTCTGCAGTTAATCTGGCTGCCACTGAAACTAAGTAAAATATAATGGTTAACTAGAAGAATTAATTCACTTATCCACTGCAAAATAAGCTATCCATTAACTCTTGTGCTCTCCCACCTTACCACATAGATTGCACTTGGAGTGTTGGTCTTTGGCCTCTGGGCAGTACCTTTGGCTAGTGAGGTACCTGTGCTGTCTATGGTGTTGAATACTTTCACAGACATACTTTGGTTGAAGCTGAGCTATTTCATTGTCTTGGAAGGGTTGTCCTGACCTCTGAGTACACATAAAATGCCAACAGGCACTTCTATATGCTTGGGTGGGTCATTGGTTGGATCCACCGAGCAGCAATTCCACATTGAATAGTAATTTTTTCCATTTCTTAAAAATGGCTATTTTTATGACTCCCCACACCCCACCCCCATTTTGGACAATATCTTCCAATCATTTCTATTAGCTTGTTCTTCTCAATAACTCTAGAGAACAGGCCAATATTAATGGTTTTGCTACAGAAGTAAAAAAAAAAGATTTACTTGAAAACAACACAATTTTAAATGTGAGTCTGCTATATTATGAAGGGTAAAAAAATAATATAAATGCCTATGTCTATATATCTATATTGATGTCTAGCTTTATCTGATTCTAATTATATGATACAATGTTCATGATTGTGAATAATGACACAGATATATCCTCACATTTTATAGATAAGTAAACCAAAGCTTAAACGGGTTAAGGAATTTACCCAAGCACTAGAACACAAAACTTTGTCAGACAACTAGGTGGTGCAGTGGATAGAGCACAGGCCCTGGAATCAGAAACACCTTTTCTTCAGACATTTACTAACTGAGTGACCCTGGGCAAATCACTTAGCCTCTGCCTGGCTCAGTTTCCTCAACTGAAAAGTGAGGATAAGAATAGTACCTATTTCTTAGGGCTATTGTAAAGTGCTTACACAGGGCCCAGCATGCAGGAGGCACCTAATATGTGCTTATTTCCCTCCTTTTCCCTTCTCCCTTCTGGCTCCAGGTTCTTCCAACACTAAATTTTTAAATCACATGATCCTATAGTAGTAATACAAAAGTTAAGTTGCCTCTGAAGAAGGCACAGAACAACAGATTTCAGGAGTCCCTTTTAAAGCTAGATTCCCATGGGATAGGCCATATTCCTTCATGCTCTATCTTGTGTCACATTTATTCAAATATGTGTTAGATTCTCCCTGCCCCCATTAGGCTATAAGCTTCTTGGGTACAGGGACTACATAATTTTCCATTGTTATATTCTCAAGAACCAGTGTGTGCCTTAAACATAGTGAGCACTTGATAAATGTTTGTTTAATTGAATCATACACACACACACACACACACACACACACACACACACACACACACGTATATCTATATATCTAGCTTGATGACATATAGAGTATAGTTTTGGGGGACAGAACTAAACTGAGGAGTTGATGATACCAAACCCAGATCTTACATACACATATCTTCCAAAAGTACAAGAAGGTATTTCCTTTTGATTTTGTCAGTACTCCAGGATCATGCTTGATATGAGGCAAAAACTACTTCCCCATATGTTGCAATGGTTTGTGAAATGCAACTTTGGGACGTTCCCATTAAAAAAAAAAAGATATGAAAACAAAAGCCTGTAAGATGCAAGTGTGGAATGTCCCATTACTCACTGTGAGCTTTAACACTGGAGGGAACACACAGTTTCTGAATATATTTTATAAATCACACACTATGTGATTTCCATCCCTGAGAACTTTCTCCCATCTCTGAGTCAGGTAATAACTAGCAGATCTGTTGTTTCTCCAGAACAAAGGTATCTGCACAGGGACTGATCAAATCATTATTATTAATAATCTCATTATCCAGGCATCACCAGTGCTCTCATGATTCTATGGCTACTGAATAAATTAGAGTATTATTCAGAAGATTGTAAAGAAAAACAGAAGAGAAGAGACTACCATAAGCCTAATGGGAGGATTGTCACTCCCAGGCTGGGGTAGTGTGTGTGTGTGTGTGTGTGTGTGTGTGTGTGTGTGTGTGTGTGTGTGTAGTATGTAGATGGAGGAGAGACTGTGAAAATTGCTCCACTATTCATAAAAACAATACCCTGAATCTTAATGCTTTAATGTAAACAAAGTTCTCTCCTTACAAAAACTCTCTTAGGCGGTCAGTATAGGTGTTGTTATTCCCATCCTTTTCCTCTCTGGATGACAGCCAAGATTTAATTCTGTACCTCGATCTTATTAACTCTTTACAGAGTGCTTTACATTTACTAACCATTTAAAAATTACAACCACCCTGTAGAGTCAGTCCCCATAGGTACAAAGAATCATCCTCATTTTACCGAGGAAGAAATTGAGGTCCTGAGAAGTCAGAAAGATTTATAGCACTAAGTTAAATCTAATAAGATGAAATTTAATAGGGATAAAGCTAAAGTCTTATACTTTAAAAAAATAACATCACACGCACAAAATGGAAGAAATGTGGCCATTCTGAAGTTTACCTTATAAAAATATAGGGGTTTTAATATAAGTTCAATAGGAATTAAAAGCATCCCCAAAATGTGATATGACAGCCAAAAAACCCCCCAAAACCCCAAACGAACCAAACAACAATCTCAAATACAACTTTTGATGACATTAGGTGAGTCATAACATCCAAGAATAAGGAAACAGTCACCACTCTATATTTTGATTTGTTCCAACTATATCCACAATACTATATTCAGTTTTGGGGTACCACCTTTTAAGAAGGGCATTGATAAGATGGACAGGGTCCAGAGGAGGGTAACAAGGAGAATGAGGGTTTTAGAGTCCATATCATATGAGGAATGATTGAAGGAATTAGAGACAGGGGGATTTCATTGGGAGGTAGATCAGGCACTCCCAACCACACTTAGGGAGAACTTATTCCCCAATCTGAATAAGAGGAACAAATTCAGGGTGTAATACTTTGTCTCCGAGCAGGGACTCTGTGCACTCAGCTCTCTCCTCCAGATAGCAGGCAATATATGGAGAGACCTAGGGTTGTTCCCTCCTTTACTTAAAAAGGAATCATATATTCCTGAATCTTAGAGATGAAAGGAAGTTCGAGATATCATTCCCTTTTTTCAGGCAGGTAAGGTGCTATCTCTGTTTTTATAATTAAGCATCTGAGGCCAAGGCAGATGAATACACTTGCCTAGAAGCATTAATCTAGTAAATGACATAACCATGAGTCAAACTTAGGTCTCCTCCCTCCTAATCCAGTGCCTCAGTTTTCTTATCTATTAATAGGGATAGCAACATTTTTACTACCAACCACATACGGTGGTTGTTAATTAAGCATTCTGTAAACTTTAACTACATCTATAAATAAATAGGGCAAGTAGGTGGTGCAGTGGATATAGTACCAGGCTTGGAGTCAGGAAGACTCATCTGGCCTCAGACACTTACTAGCTGTGTGACCCTGGGCAAGTCACTTAACCCTATTTGCCTCAGTTCTTCATCTGTAAAAAATGAACTGGAGAAGGAAATGGCAAACCATTCCAGTATCTTTGCCAAGAAAACCACAAATGGGGTAATGAAGAATCAGACACAACTGAAATGACTGAACAACAACAATAAATAAATGCAGTATTATATTGGGTACAAGGAAGGCATTATACAGAAAAGGTATGAAGATAGAGATGCTTAAATATAGGGCCTGCTAAAATGGGGGAAGGGTACCAATGAGACTGGGAATGCGGATGAGAAGGATTGGAATTCAAGAAAGGGAGGACAAATTTCCTCTTCTTGCTAGAGTTCTTTTGGAAATGTGTCCTACTGGGCAGAAGAGGCAATTCTATCCTTAATACTGTCTGGACAACTCAAAGCATATGCCCTGGTCACTTACCTTTATTTTTCTCATCTATAGTATGAGGCTAATGATAGCATTTGCCTTAATAGTGTGGTTGTGAAGCTCAAATGGGATGATGTATATAAAGTGCTTTGCAATCCAGCCTTTACTATGCAGCTGCCTAAATGACCTAAAGCTCAAGTCTGGTCATGCCATCCTCCTACTACTCAATAAACTCCAGTGGCTCCCTATTACCTCTGAACAATCAAGTATTAACCCCTCTATTTGGCATTTAAAACTCTTTACAACCTGTTTTCATTTGGTCTTCCAGCCTTCTTACATGTTATTCCATGCCATATACTCTATGATTTAGCTAAATGGGTCTCATCGCCGATCTCTCTTGGAATGCTCTCTCTCCTCACCTCTGGCAGCGGAGAATGGATTATGTGGGTATTCATGGGACCCTGAGTCATTTGGAAATGGTAGTTATAGCGCACCTAGGGCACCTCTGGGTACTGATTGGGGAACCCCATTGTGTGTCTGCACCCCATTTTTAAACAAATGTCCACCAATGAGAAGAAAGCACTAGAAAAGAAAAGGTGGGTAATTGTCTTTTCCTTCATGTGGCCTCAGGTAGGATCTTACCCATAGGAACTCTTTTGCTACAGTCTTTTTTTTTTCTTCAAATAAAGTACAGGTCTGAAAACCAGATATTCCATTTTCCAAAGGATTGCAAAAGTTAATATTGGCAGGAGATAACTGGCTCTGGTGTGGTGTGTATAATGTTGCTAATTTATGAAGTGGGACCATGAGTCATACATATCCGTGTGTGTGTGTGTGTGTGTGTGTGTGTGTGTGTGTGTGTGTGTGTACACTCTGAGAAGTGACCATAAGTCACGTGCTTAGAGGAATTTCTCTCATAGGGAAATTCCCATTGAATACTATAAAAAGCCTCCATAGACCTTCTCCTAAACATTGCCTACTCCAACAAAGAGGGCAAGATGAAGGCCAAAGGTCTAGCTCTCTTGCTAGCCTTCCTGCACCTGCAGACCACCCCCATCACTGCACACCTGCGCTCTGAGGTAAGAAGAATCCTTGAATCCTAACCTTGTGTCTTCTCATCTACTCTAATGCCTTTCCTTTTCCTCTCCAAGCATCTCAATAATTGTTCATATTTGCCTTGTCTTATGGACTTGCAGAATAATTTTGACCCCTTTTGCTTGTAGTGAAGCCCCCATAAAAGATCATAATTTCTCCTCACTAACAATTATAGAAAAAGGTGTCATGTCTCAGCTCCTCAGCTGGATCACAAGCAATTTGGGGGCAGAATTTATTCATGTCTTAGGCACTGCTCGAAAGTGACCCCAATAGAAAGTAGATGCAAAGACCCCCTTAAAGTCCCCTCAGAGTAGAATAAAGTAGAATAACATCACCCTTGCTATGCATGATAACATCTCGTCTATACTACCATTTGTTTTCCTTTGGATTACACTATCATTAATTGATAATAATAATAATAATAATAGTTGATATTTATATAGTGCTTTAAAATTAGCAAACTTTTAAAGTTTTCAGAGTGCTTTATGATCATTATCGCTTTTGAACCTCAAAACAATCTTGTAGAAGTAGGCATTATAGGTATCCATATCTCCATTTGTACAAAGGAAGAAACTGAGGTGCAGAGATTATCTGACCCGCTAACTCTGGGGTCATGTAATGGACGAAAGGATGTATTTCTGAAAGCATATTTTGATTGAAATTCATCACTTTATCAGTTTCTATAGAGTTAGTTGCATTTAAAACTTTGTAAACTCACTTTCTTAGAGGGTTGGGGTAGTGCAAGGGGACACAGTGAGATCCTAGTTCTCCTTTTAGGGATATAGTAAGGTAGAGGAAAAGAAAGGATAAAGGACAAGAACAAGAACTTCTTATTGACTTGAACTCTCCATGAGTACTGGGTCTTTCTGTAGGAGCTCGGTGCTGGTACATCTCCATTGGTTTAAAGTCATTGAACCTGGAGAGGAATCACACAATCACAGATTTCAGAGCATGCTATGTAGTCCAACTCACATAGACAGCTAATAGGTGCTCATCTAACTTCTCCTTAAAGACATCCTTAGAGAGGGTAGCCACCCCCTCTCAAGGCAGCCCATTCCCTTTTGGGACCTCCACTTATTAGAAGGTTATTCCTGACATCAGCCCAAGTTTTCCTCTTTGCAACTTCCAGCTCCTAGTGCTGCCTTCTGGGGCCAAACAGAGCAAATATAATATCTTTAAGACCGTTTTCATGTCCTTGAGTCTTTTTTTTCTTATTGGGGAGAATTCAATGGATGAATATAATGGTTGATCTTACTGTCTCTGTATCTGGTCCTCTGGTATGTTTCTAATGGAGCTTAGAAAAATTTACCCTATGAATGTAACAGTAGTAAATTTTCTCTTCAAGTACTTTTCATAGTTGAAGAACAGTTACCCATGTCTACCTATTGTATGGGTCTCACTGGAGGGGGGTGTGTGGAGAAAAGCCAATGGGGCAGTAACAGGTTTTTCATCCCCAAGATCTTGAGACTTAGAATTGAAAGGGACCTTAGAAATCATCTAGTCTGGGCTTCTTATTTTATAGACATGATAATTGAAGTTAGAGGAATGAAATGACTTATTTAAAATCAGGTAGCAAATAGCAGAGCTGGATTTAGAACTCATTTCTTCTGACATCCAGATTCAGTGATGTGAAAACAATACATGCTGTTCCTTGAGTAGATAAGTGGTTCTTAACCTGGGGTCCCTGAGCTTGTTTTATTTTATGAATATAAAATATTGTTCTGAGAAGAGGTTCAAAAGTTTTGCCATGCTGGGTCCAAAACATGCAAAAGGTTAAGAATCCAGGTTAGATTACATTCTTGCAGAAATGAAGGAATGAATGGAATTCTTTGTATATTAAGTATTACTAAAACATCTGTGTTAATAAACCATGGTTTGGAAGGACTCAAGATCTCTTTGTGCATCTTTGTATTGTTCTAGGGAGTATACATAGGATTGGTGGTGGTTATTTTTTAAAAGGACCATTTTCTTTAGCCAGCATACAGGCTAAAAGTGCAAGCATAATAAACAAGGCAATAACTCTTAGTAGCCCAAGCTCAGATTCAAGCTCTTCTTTAATACATATCCTTAAAATATTTTTGGATATGATTAGCATTCATTGCTGTTTTTTCTCCTGTAGGGGAAAGTGAACATGAATCATTCATCAGCTTTCTTCACCAGCCAATCAGACATCAGCATTTGGGTCAGACACGAGTCAGCTCCCTTAGCTAGATAGAAGTGGGTCAGGATGCAGAGGAATCCAAAATGCTGATTGGTTGCTGAGGAGATGTCAAGGAGATAATGATTTGAATGTAGATAAGAAATTGCAGTTCCATCGTGCTTAGAGTTTTTAATTTTCTTTCTAGTTTATTTATCTCTCTCTGATAAATCAGTATCAGAGACTCCTGATACATGATCCTGTCATCTGGCTGCAAAGTATTCTGCAAAGTATATCTTTGGGCATCCCCCAACTATTCTTTGTTAAGGACTAGATGTCATTCCTATTAAAAACACAGTTTTCCTAAGCCATCAGACTGGGTTCTTACAATTTGCCTTGGACTTTCAAGTCTGATGAGCCCTTTGAAAGTACTAGTAAACCTTGTGCCTTTACATTATCATTGGTTAGGTGTCAAACATAGTGTTCCCTAGACTTTAAAGATGCCTAGTGTTTCCATCCATCCATTTATCTATTCATTCAATTATTCAATACCTTGATCTTTGCAGGTGTCTAGGCCCTGTTTTTAATCAGAGTAGTTTGCAACCTGAAATTAAAAAAAATGTATCTTAGGACCATTTCCTAGGGAGCTCAAGGTAATTTACATTCCCTGGAACTCATCCTACAGAATTAGGGCAGCTATTATTGTCTTCATTTTGTACATGGGGAAACAGATACAGAGAGGCTAAATGGTTGATTTAACATAACCATTGATGTAGATGGAACTAGACAACAGGTATCCAATGCATAGATTATAAATGTACATCTGGGAGGGACCCCAGAGGCCACCTAGAACAATGTTCTGATTTTAGAGTTGAGGAAAATGAGATGGAGGGAAGTTAAGGGACTTGTCCAAGGTCACACAGATTGGTTAGTAAACATCAGAAGTAGGATGTGAACCCATGTCTTCCATCTACAGAACTTGGCCTCTTTCCACTGTACCACACTGTCTGCTCTATCTTGTGTAATTTGGCAGTAGGTTATGCTACATTTTTCAAGAATTTTGGAATATTTGTAATGCAGTGACCCTAATTCTCCCTTTTGCCCTTGGGAAGGGGGCAAATCACCTGCCTTTCCAAATGCAGAAGGGAAGGAGATCATTCCTTCAACTTCTAGCTCAGCTTTTCCATTCAAGTGAGTTTCATACACTAGCCATAGAGAGCAAGCGATTACCATTAACATCATCAGCTTTGAACTTGAAGGGCAGTGATATATCTCCTGGGAGACACTGATCAAATTTATGGGCCACTTTGTAGTCAGCACAGCATGATGGACTGATGACAAGCCCAAAGACAGAGCTGGAAAGCTGACTGTACTAGGCAGGAGATGCTAGGTAAACGTTCTATTTTCATGCCTTTCAGGTCTGCTTCAATAGTATAGTCATTAGACAGCAGTTCCTAGATGTTTGTCTTGAGTCTTCTTGATGTCTACAGTTTTTTCTTTTTGTGAGTTGAAAGGACTTCCCAGAGAAGGGAAAGTACAGTCTAACACCTCATTGCTCAGTTAATTAACCTCCCCTGGTCAAAATATATCTGAAGTTTTCTTTCCTCCCCCCTTTTTTATTTTTTGGGGAATTATTATAATGATGTCATTTCTTCAAAATCCCTTGCCACATTACTCCCCACTGCTAAAGTATTAGTGTCTTTGAACTTGAGTCTTTCTTCCAAGCTTCCACAGATAATACGACGCTGGCGCCAAGGGTATATGGCTTGTCTGCCAAGTTTCTACTCTTTCAGGATCATAGGATCCTGCATGGATGAGGGTCTTATGAGTTGAGTCATATGGAGCAGATCCACTCTTCCTATGGATGGGATGGGGGAGATGATTCTCAACAGCAGCTCATTTTTCCTGGCCCTCCCCCAGCAGAAACGGGCTTTTCTTTCAACGCCCACAACCCTATTATAGTGGTCATAGAATGGAGACTGAGTCTAATGTTACACTTTTAGCTAAAATACACTAGATAATGCATTTTCTTTTATGCTTACCTCAGAAACCTGGAGGGGTAGAATTTTAAAAAAATGTTTTTTCAATTTCTGGGAAGCTGAATTGGCCCAGAGGCCCTGATGGACTAAGTCTAGTTTATAGGGTCATCTAGTTCTAGCTTGTTCGAGGGTCTCAGTGGTTGGTGGAAATAGAACACATAGAGCGTGTAATCACAGCTGTAAACAGCTGACCTCCTGAGACTTGAGCTGTGGGGAGCAGGTCCTTTCAAACTTTGCAGTCCACTGCTGTTCAGACTCTCAAAGAGGCCATTCAGGCCATTCAGAGCCCCGAGCTCTGAGTAAAAGCGCCTGTTGACTCAAGCAGATGAAATCATTGCAAAGGTCCAAGGAGTGCTCAGGTCAGAGGCAGGGTTTCTACGACTGACTTTGTGTGGTTGGTAATCATGTTGGTGATAGCAGTCAAAATGTTAATTGGGGCTCAAAAGAGGACATTTCATTGAAAAATGTGCAGCGGCAATTAAGTATTAACCGAGATGTCTTGAGGAAACTATATGTATTTTAAAATTAGTTTTCTGTAAACAGGTTTCCCTCAGATTCACACACACTCTACCGTTTTTTGTAGATAAATAAATGGCTGGCTCAGTTCTCCTTCATCCTTTTAGAAGGGGTGCTAGCTGAGCATTTTTCCAGGTTGTGTAGGAGATGGAAACCTAGTCTGTGTTCTCCACCTCTGTCTTTCACTGCAAGATGTGGAGGCCAGGAAGGTAGGGGCAGAGTTGGTGAAGTGTGAAGGAAATACAAGACCCATATTCACAAAGGACACAAGCAAATAGAACCATTGGGATTTTGTCTCCAGGATGTCAGGACCAATATGAACATTAACAATCACTTAGTGTGAGCTCCTTATTTGACAGATAAGGAAATTGGGACCTAAGGAAATGAAGTGACTTGTTTGAGATCATATAGCAAGTAATTTGTAGAACTGACCTTAACAACCCATGACTCCTGACTTTCAACCTGTGCAAGTTAAATACCTTTTTTTCTTCTTCGCAAACATTGAGGAGTTTAAATTGACCTTGGAAAAACAACCTCTTATATAACTCTACAACTTATTTGCCTGGCTTGTTAAAGATGCTTACACTTCACTGTCCCTGGGATTTGGGGGTCAGACAACCAAGAGGTAATCATGTAGCTACTTGTATGTATGCATTTTATTTTTGAGAAACAGATATAATTAGAAGTATGGGAGCTCCAGGAAACTTGTAGCTAATGGGAATGGGTCTAAATAGGAGCTATTTCCTTCTTGCCAAGGTAGCAATGGACTGGCTGGGGAATGATTTTACTAAGATGGGAAGAAAATGTCCTATTCAATTGGGTGGGAGAAGTTTAAGGTAGGTTTTGGTCATAGCATTAAAAAATTTAAGCTCCAAGGGACCTTAGAGGTTATTTAGAGTCCAGTGCTTCTTAAACTGTGTGTCATGACCCCCATGGAATTGTACAACTGAATGTGAGGGTCAGGAAAAACCTGGCAACAGTACAAGGTTTCTGAACACGCAATGACCAAAAATTAATTCAAAATAAAACGTGTAACGAATCTGAAGTGTTTCTGACAGTGCTTGTATCACCCAACTTCACTGCAGCCTTGGTTCTGAACACATGACATGCACATTTTGCCCTGCACTTGCTGTCATGCCATGCAATGCCAATGAATGTTGCCAGAAACACTTCGGCTCAGATTGGAGATTGTATGTTATGATTGCAGCGTTTTTACTGAACATACACAAATGTTAAATGAATTTTGGCTTGGGATTAAGAAAGAATTTCCAATGATTTCTGAAATAGCCCTAAACATATCTTTGCCATTTTGTGCTACATATTTATGCAAAGCAGCATTCTCAGCATTGACAATTATAAAATCAAAATGTCAATCAACTCTGAAAAACATGGAAGATGCTCTATGTCCTGCAGTATCAAATATTCCACCAAGATTTAATTCTTTATGTAAAAATAAGCAAGCACATCCATCTCACTAGTATGGAAACTTGCCTTCAACTTTAATAAATGGTAAAATTATATATATATATATATATATATACATATATATATATATATATATGTATATATACCAAAGAATTGTTTTAAAATAAGTTTCTTTATGATTTAGTATCAGTAAATGTTTGGTTTGTATACCTATTTTATACACCTATGTACCTGAGGTAGCATAAAAATTTCTTAGGTGAAAAGGGATCGTGGGTAGAAAAAGTTTAAGAAGCCCTGATTGAGACCAATCTTCCCATTTTACAAATGAAGACATGGAGTCCCAGAGAAATTAAATGATTTGCCCAGGTACACAATTGGTAAAGAGCAGAGTCAGGACTCAAACCCGAATCCATTGTTCTTTCCTCTACACTGTGATAGTGACTGAACTAACCCATTTGGGTCAGTTGTGATACTGGATGGGGAGGAAGCATCCTGATTTTCCTTCTCTGGGGTAGAGGAGGAGGATTTTCTCCAGTGTTTCCCAGAGTGCATAAGGGCCATAGATTTAGAATTGTAAGGGATGTAAGTGATGTCTGTCATTTTATAAGTGAGGGAAACTGACCCTGAGGGATGATGTGACTTGTCTGAGGGTGCACTGGGGATCAATAACAGAGATGGGTATCAATTTTAAGGGTCCCCAAAAACTCTGGCTTGAGGGCTTTCAGGTCCTCTGACTGCAAATTCACTTCTTCAAACAAATGCTATGCCACTTTTTTAGTACAGGCTATTGATTTAAAAAAAAAATTCTCTATCCCCTAAACTTGGCTCGTAGCTTATGTCGATATATAGCTCTCACTTTTGAAAATGAAGTAGCTATTACATTCTTTTCTAATCCTATTCATTTATGTATTTAACTTCACTTGTCTGCCTCTCTCTGAGTGTTCTATTCATAAATGAGGGTCTGTCATTCAGTTTGACAGTGACAGCTTTTCTGAACTGTATGTGTTGAATTTGTTTTTCTAGCTGTTCTCCAATTTCAACGGCTCGGTGGATGACCATGGAATTTGCACCTGCTCCGTGGTCCTGCCAGACACATCCTTTCCTGCTCAGAAGGTGGAAAACTTGGAAATCACAGTTAGTGTTCTCACAGAGAAATTTGAAAAAGAACTGACTAAAGTAAGCACCTACTTTCCCACCTCCCAAGATAGTATTCATCCCTTATGCTAAAATAAATGAACCTAGACTGGGTGATGGTCCACATATTTTACAACTTAACATTTTCTTCTTACATCTAGGTGAGAACATGGGGCCATGTTTGTGACATATGGTAATGTTGGTGTAGAGTGGGTATGCAGAGTGTCTATTGGGTTCTCATTTTTGCTTTTAGAGAATGAAAAATGCAGGCAGTAGCTTTTAATACTTGAAGGATTTGTAATTTCAAACAATATATGATTTTGCAATATGTAATTTCGCTTGACTCTACTGATGTGAAGTGGAAGTTCCTCCCTATCTTAGTAGATAGTTTTTGTGAGTTGCTATGGTTGAACATTTTTTGATCTGATGGGCCAAGGTGGTGATGAATCTCATGCTTTGCTAACCTGGTTAGACTCACACAATTTGAGAGCTAGAAGGGACCTCAATGGCCATCCACTCCAGTCCATCAATAAAAGAAACCCTCACTACAATATCATTGACAAGTGGTTATCTTGCCTCTTCCTGAAGACCTTCAAGGAAGGCAAACCTATCACTTTTGGAAGTGCCCCATTTCACTTCTGGGTAACTCAAATTGCTAGGAAGTTTTTTCCTGACCTTAAGCTAAATTTGCTTTTCTTTTTTTTTTTTGCAGTGTCTACCCACTGCTCCAAGCTCTGTCCTCTGGGGATAAACTGAACTAGTCTAATCCCTCTTCTGAATGACAACTCATCAAATACTCAAGAACACTACCATGTTCTCCTTTCTGCCCCCATCTCCAGTTTTATCTTCTCCAAAGAGGATAGATACTTCCAGTTACTCCAATCATGGTTTTTTTTCACCTGATAATGGGTTCAGGGACTCAAGTCCTCAAATTAAAGATAGCCAATACTATGCTAGAACACACACACATGCACATTTATAATTTTCTTTTTTTGCTTGATAGGACTTGACAGAGCTTATACTCTGTTGGAAGCCTTCAAGAACACAGGGTCACCTCTATGCTATGATGAAGCACTGGAGGATGACTTTAGTGCACAGTAGGTCTATAAAAAAAGTAGAAACTAGATATGTCATGTATAAATGTTCACTTTGTAAAATCACTTGGTTCATATATTTCAAGAAACATTATGCTTCTTTCCCAGGATTTTATTTTCCTTCTCCATCCTTCATTATTATTTTTATATTTTTCCTTACCATCTTGATTTTGTTATCATTTCTTTTCATTCCTTTTTCTTTTTCATCTCTCCTTTCTTTTCTTTGTCTCTCTTCCCTTATGTTTTTCTCCACCTCTTCTTCCCTTTGTCTTTTCTCCAGCCTTTTTTACCTTCCTCCCTCCTTAATTTCTCCTCTTTTTCTTCTCTTTCTGCTTTCTCTTTCCCTTTTCTTTTTCATTTTGTCTTTGTATCCATTCCTTATTCTCTTTTATTCTTGCTTCCTTTCCTTTACTCCAAAGTTAGTCCTCTTCTTTCTATCTCTTCTTTTTCCCTTTCCATGCCATTTCTTTTTTCTTCACTACTTTTCTTACACTTCCCCTTTTTCTCTGGGTATTGGTTTCTAGCCATAAATTGCCTCAGTGGAAGCATTGGTGCATTCGACCAGATAAACTAAGCTCTTGGAGGAACTAAGAGAACACTGCTCTGGGAATTTGAAGCACAGCTTTGCCCTATTGACCAACGGAACCTTCTTAGCCTCGTGACTCTCTATACTGTGCTTCAGGGATGACATACTCTTCTCTGACTAACTGAGCACAGGAGGGATAGAAGGGAGAAATCCAAAAGGGAATAAGGCAAAAGATAATTTGAAGTTGACTGATGTAAAGCGACAGAGTGTGCCGATTTTGGCATCTCCAACTGTGTTGTCCAAGTTTAAAAGCCAATTAGAAAAGACTTCCATATACATCATCAATGAAGACTCAGCAATAAGGTGCTTACATTTTGTATTACCATTTTATCCAACTATTAATTTATGACCATCTTGTGGTTTTATTGCAAGATTCAAAATAAGTTTTCCTGGCAATTTTAAGCTCAACTGCCTCAATTTCAAACATAGTTATCCTTTAAAATAAAATTATTGTGAGGATGAGACCCTGCTTTCAACTCAAATTGGTAGATAAATATTCCAAGTTTAAATGAGGTGTCCAAGAAATGTGTTTGACTGCTCCAGGAGCCAAGCTTCTTAAGAAATAAAATGTCCTTGAATTAATCAGCAGGAAAGGCACAGCACTAAATTATAAATTCTAGCCATTAATATTCATAACCCTATTCTAGCATAATCAAGAGTAGATAAGAAGTTATGCATAAAAACATAACAAGTGGAGGAGAATCCTAGGTAGAGATCTTTTCAGTTAAAATCATTTGCTTTGAAATAAGGGGAGCTAATGATTTACATGTCTTCACTTGCCGGCAGGAATGTGAAGGACAGTTTGAAATCTGCATGCTGCTTAAGGGGGAATGTGTAACTTGGCAGATCCATGAATATGGGACATTTAATTCCCAGTCTGTAAGTCAGGGCAGGCAGCAGCTGCCTTGTTAATAATTGGCAGGGAAGGAAAGTAAAGTAGGTGGGAAAACTCTCAGGTCTGAACAACACTTGTGCATTGGGAGAAAAATTCTCGAGCGGGTCTTGATGGAACCATACTTCTGGGTGTCCAGGCAAATGGGTGGCTAAGAGAGACTCTGATGTGTTGTGATAACAACCATAACTTGTGATTGTGCACTTGAAGGAAAGAAATAAGCATTTATTAAGCACTAAGTGTTTGCTACATTGTAAGTGTCATCTCACTTGATAATCACAACAACAACCCTGGTAGGTTATTGTTACATCATGTCTGATTCTTCTTGACCCCATGGACCATACTGTCCAAGAGGTTTTCTTGGCAAGGTTACTGGAGTGATTTGTCATCTCCTTTTCTTAACATTTATATAGCAATTACTATGTGCTAGGCACTGTGCTAAGTGCCCTACAATTATTATCTCATTTGATACTCACAACAACCCTGGGAGGTAGGGGCTATTATTATCCCCATCCTACAGATGAGGAAACTGAAACAAGCAGAGGTTGAGTGACTTGACCAAGGTCACACAGCCGGGAACCGTCTGAGGCTGGATTTGAAATCAGGTCTTCCTGACTCCAGACCTAGCACTCCATCCACTGTGTCACCTAGCAGCCTCTATTGCATTTTATGTTTCAAAGCTCATTCTTATCTACCATCTCATTTGATCCTTATCACAATAGGTGTGTATCTCTCTGTCTATCTATCATCTATCTATCTATCTATCTATCTATCTATCTATCTATCTATCTTTCTATCTGTCTGTCTGTCTGTCTATCTATCATCTATCTGTCTGTCTGTCTGTCTATCTATCTATGTATCTATCTGGCAAGGCAGGTATTATGATACCCCTTTTACAGATTTGCAAACAGGTCTCAGAAGTTAAATGACTTGCTCAAAGTTACATGTCAGCTTACTGGCTCAGTTAAAACTGGAATCCAGGTTTCTCAACTCCTACTCAGTGCTATTTCTGCTGTACCAGACTGCCTTGTCAAAAGCCATTGACAAATTATTCTTTTGTAGTCTCAAGCAGGCACATGGCCTATCAGTAGTACCTTCAGAACTACAGAATGCAACCCCCTTAGCCTAGCATGTGGGGCCTCGTGTAATTTGACTCTAATCCACCTTCCCAGACTTTGGTTCCATACTCTTCTTCAAAAACATTGTTCCAGTCAATACAGACAGCTAGATGTTTGCCAACCTTGTTACTCCATCCCCTAGGGAACATTCCCAATTCTCAAGCTGTTCCATATGCCTAGAAACTGGTGAGTATCTCTTGTGGACTGGGTGTGCCCAGGTTATAGTGACGCACCCTGGAAGGGGACTAATTATCATTGGCCCTTCCTCTCCCCCCAGGGGTGTGCTGGGGTTGGGGATGGGCTCTATGCACAACTGTGCCTGTACTCTTCATCTCCTCACTTTTGTTGAAGGCTTACCTCTCATACTAGCTTCTTTTCAGTATCTTTCCCTCCTCCCTTCTATGATCTGTTTATATGATGTCCCACCCTTGTTTTTAATTCTCCCTCTGCATTTTTTTTGTTATTATATATATTTTTTGTGGGCATGTTGTATTCCTCTGAGTAGAATATAAATTCTTTGAGGGTAGGGATTTTCTTTCTTTCTTTCTTTCTTTCTTTCTTTCTTTCTTTCTTTCTTTCTTTCTTTCTTTCTTTCTTTCTTTCTCTTTCTTTCTCTCTTTCTCCTCTCTCTCTCTCTCTCTCTCTCTCTCTTTCTCTCTCTATTTCTTTCTTTCTTTCTTTCTTTCTTTCTTTCTTTCTTTCTTTCTTTCTCTCTTTCTTTCTCTCTTTCTTTCTCTCTTTCTTTCTCTCTTTCTTCCTCTCTCTCTCTCTCTCTATTTCTTTCTTTCTTTCTTTCTTTCTTTCTTTCTTTCTTTCTTTCTTTCTTTCTCTCTTCTCTCTCTCTTTCTCTCTCTCTTTCTCTCTCTCTTTCTCTCTCTTTCTCTCTCTCTTTCTCTCTCTCTTCTCTCTCTCTTTCTCTCTCTCTTTCTCTCTCTCTTTCTCTCTCTCTTTCTCTCTCTCTTCTCTCTCTCTTTCTCTCTCTCTTTCTCTCTCTCTTTCTCCTCTCTTTCTCTCTCTCTTTCTCTCTCTCTTTCTTTCTCTCTTCTTTCTCTTCTTTCTTTCTTTCTTTCTTCTTTCTTTCTTTCTTTTCTTTCTTTCTTTCTTTCTTTCTTTCTTTCTTTCTTTCTTTCTTTCTTTCTTTCTTTCTTTCTTTCTTTCTTTTTCTTTTTTATTCCTGGCACCTAGCATATAACTTTGCAAGTAATAGGGGCTTAATTGGATTATAAGATCATAGATTTAGATATGTTAGATACCCAAGTGGTCATCTAGTTCAATCTCTTCACTTTATAGATGAGGACACTGAATCACAGAGAGTTTAAATGACATCTCCAACGTCACCCATATAGTTTAGTAGCAAGGCCAGAATTTGAACCCAGTGCTTTCTGACACCATATTCTTTGCCCTTTCTACTAAACCAATGTATATTGAATTGAATTGAATAGAATACATCCACTAGTTTAGGGTCACCAGCATGGGAGGGAAGGCAGCTTTGTGTGTATATGTGTATGTGTGTGTGTGTGTATACCACAGAAAAATACTTTATACTTGTTTCCAGTGTTAGTTTCATGGTCTTTTTTTTTCTTTTCTTTTTAGGGGAAGGGAATAAGTTTACTGGGCCTGGAGTCAGGAGGATCTGAGTTCAAATTCTGCCCCAGTCACTTAATACCTGTGTTATTTTATAATCTTTTCTGAGCCTCAATTTCCTCATCTTTAAATGAACAGGTTGGACTCTGAGGCCTTGAAAGTCCCTTCTAGGGACATGAATCCATGATAATGTAGTTGTCAATGTATGGGGCTGGAAACTTAAGGGTTATGAGTTCTAATTCTCACTGCTTCTGATAGGGGGTTAGTTCATGGGTAAATTTCTTAATCTGAATCATTTGCTGTAGGTGTCTCCCTCCATTTAGGGACTTCCTTAGATAACAAAAAATCACTAATTGCCCATTGAATGCAGAGCACTTTACAGGCATGGGGTTGATTTTTATTTTATTTTTTTAAACCAAACCTATGATTTCACTGGTGTAAGGAATTCCCAATGAAGAAAAGTCTTCTATTAAAGCAGATTGGTAAGCATTCTG
This sequence comes from Phascolarctos cinereus, assembly GCF_003287225.1. Classification (NCBI taxonomy): domain Eukaryota; kingdom Metazoa; phylum Chordata; class Mammalia; order Diprotodontia; family Phascolarctidae; genus Phascolarctos; species Phascolarctos cinereus. The sequence goes on from NW_027556180.1 coordinate 93,368,296, forward strand.
GAAATAGGAATCTTAAAAGTTGCCTAGAGCACTGGTAAGTTAAATGATTTGCCTAGGATCACCTACGGTATGTGTTGGAATCTAGACTTGAACCTAGGTTTTTCTGACTCAGATTCTTGTTTTCCATCTACTGCCATAGTGGATAGAAAGAAGGACTTGGAGTTAGGAAGACTTGAGTTTCAATTATGCCCACCCTTCTCCCCTCATTAGCTACGTGACCTTCAGTAATCACTTAACCACCATCTGCCTCAGTTTCCTCATCTATAATATGAAGAAAATAATAGCACCCACTTCACAAAGTTGTTATGAGGTTTGTTTAAACATGAAAATTTGCAAGTGTTGTTTAATACATGTAATGTTCTTTGTAAACTTTAAAAAATATGTGAATGTTAGTTATTACAAAGAGGAAATTATATGCTGGTCTTCTTTATCTGATCAATTCAATATACATTTTTCTCTTTTTATTCAGTTTTTACTTTTGATAAATCTTTTGTATTTAAATCACTTCCATTTTGAATAGCCCATCCCACCCCCTAACCAGCAAGCCATCCCTTATAACAAAAAAGAGAAAAAAAGAAAGAAAAAAGGAAAAAAACCAATTTGGCAAGAACTAACGTATATATTAGCCAAGTTCAACAGTACATACAATGGTGAACACTAATAGTCACCTGACTTTGCAAAAGAAGGAAAGGGATCTTTTTTCTCATTTCCAACTGGGGAGAGGCTTTGACACACATTCATTAAGTGGTACTATATTCAAGGTGCTGTGCTATTCCTTGGAGGTACAAAGACCAAATTAATAGCAAACCTTGCCCTCAACAAACTTATATTCTATGGGGAACAGGCCAGTTTGGCTGGAATCTAGAGTACATGAAGAGAAGTTTATGAAATAAGTCTGGGAAAGTAGACAAGAGCCAGACTAGAAAGGTCTATAAATAAGCTGAGGAATTTGTATTCAAAGAAGCAATAAGGAGTCACCAAATTTCAGACCTCTTTTAGAATAATTTTAGCTACTGTGTAGAAGATGGATTGGAAGAAGGAAACACTGAAAACAGAGATACCAATAGAGAGGCTATTACAATAGTCCCTAAGAGGTGATGAACAACTGAACTAGTGTGGCATCTAAGAGTGTGGAGAGAAAGGGGATAGATGCAAGTGATATAGTCATGGCAGAAGTGATAAGACTTGGCAGCTTAGTAGAATTACTGAGTGTGCGAGAGGGAAAATATATGATGACTCCAAGGTTATGAACCTTGGTGACTGGAGGGAAGATGGTAGACAACAGAAAGAAGAAATATGGAGGAACAGTAAGTTTTGGGGGGGAAAAAGTTCCATTTTGGATATGTTGAATTTGGGATGCTTACAGGACATTCAGCTCGAGCTGATGAGTAGACATTTGGGGATACAGGGCTGAATAGATTAAAAAACAGTGGATCTGATGTTTATATAGTTCTTAACAACCCAATTAGCTTCTAGCCTGGTTGACCTAATTGACTTTACTGTTTAAGATAACAAAAAAAATGAATCTTAAATCTTAAAAATACATAGGCATTTCCATAGTCTTTGGTTTGGAGAAGCCTATGAAAACACAAACAAGACTAGTTTTTTAGCTCAATAGACAACAGCATGCTAATTATAGAAATAGAACAAGGGCACAGTCCTAGTAAGGAATGGAAGAAATTAGTTTCCATTCTTAGAGTCCATTAACAGAGCAGGAAGGATATAACATAAATAAAGGGAAGCCCTGAGGGGCATGCTATTGACCTGAATCCCAAACAGAATCACAGAGATATAGAACTGGAAGGGATTAGAGATAGTCAATGTAATACAGTGACTGAGTGCTAGATTTGCTACCAGGAAGGCCTGTGTTTGAATCCTGCCCAAGACATCATCTGTGTGACCCAGGGCAAGTACCTTAATTTCTCTGAGCTGTCTTTAATTTCCTTGTTAGGGGTTTGGATTTGAGTACCTCTAAGATTCTTTCCCTTCTAGGTCTAAATCTACTGATTCATAGATTTAGGTTTGGAAAGGAAGTTAGAGGTCCTTAAGTCCATCTTCCCCTCATTTTATAAAAGAGGAAAGTGAAGCCTGGAGATGCTAAGAGATTTGTCCAAATTCATAGAGCTGTTAAGTGTCAGAACCAGGATTCTAAGCCAGTAGTCTTTCTACCACATTATGGGTTCTGTCTAGTTCAACTGCTTCATTTTGCAGGTGAAGAAACAGACCCAGATAAGCAATGACACATATGTACTTTGTGACAGAGTCAGTATTCAAACCAAGGTTGCCTGATTCCCAGGCCAATGCTCCTCATGCCTCCCACAAAATAATTGTCTCATGTAAACCCATAATGATAGGATTTTAGTGATGAGGAGGGAATGAAGGGTGTCAGACAAAAGGTATTTTTAGTGACCAATTTGGATTGGGCACCATACCTGGGCTAGTTGAGATTGCTCTATCCAAATGGCCTTCACCAGTCTTTTTTTTTTTGGGGCAATTGGGGTCAAGTGACTTGCCCAGGGTCACACAGCTAGTGAGTATCAAGTGTTTGGTCTGGGTCTGGATTTGAACTCAGGTCCTCCTGACTTCAGGGCCAGTGCTCTATCCGCTGCGCCACCTAGCTGCCCCTCACCAGTCCTTTTGATCTATGTCTTGCCACTGAACTCTAATGACTTTGGAGGAGAGAGTGAGGCTGAGGACTTTAAAAGTGCATAGCTCTGCCTCACTTAACTCCAATTCCCTTGCAAGTCAAGATATCATCCTCCTGATGTCATTAGTCCTCTTCAAGAAGAAAGAATGAACAACAGTACCTAGCCTTTAATTATTGAATGAGGATTGCCTCAGCAAACTGATACCTGGGAAAGACCTTTGATTAAAAAGACCAAGGTCTCCCACCAAATCTGTGGCAATCGCCAGTCATCTTGACTATGTCTTGCCACTGGCCTCCATTGACTCTTGAGGAGAGAGTGAGGCTGATGATTTTGCACAGCTCTGCCTCACTTAAATCCAATTCCCTTGCAGGTCAAGATATCCCCTTCCTGATGTCATTGGTCCTTTTTTCAAATGAAGGACAAACAATAGCACCCAAATGGCCCTGGCTGCTGATGTCTCTCCTTTGTATCTCTCTCACAAATCAGTAGGATGAAGCGGAGGGCTTATGCTGATAATCATTTAAATCATAGAGAAAGATCACATGTGAAATAATTTTGCCAGGTCTAGGAACTTCACATCCTCCTCCCACAATTCCCATTGTCTTAAGCCTTTCAGTTTGGTCAAAACATCATTGAATTAAATGTCACCTACAGGGACTAGACCAAAGATCTGTTTTTTTTCTTTTAAGGTCTTTCCACTAAGGATTTCATCCATTTAAAAAAATGAAATCAGAGAGTCCCTTCGTTTTGAGGCAGGTAAAGGCAAAACTATCCTACTTTCTTGTAGGAAGCATGGTACAGAGGACACACTTGGACTCTCCAGTCCACTCTGCAAGAGCTGCATTTCATTGAGCAGATATGGTGGCTAGCTTCCTCTTTTGCAGAACAACAGCTGCACTGAGTCACCAAAATGTTCAAGGAAAGCTGAGAAATATTTTGTTTGTTCCAAGAGCTAACAAGACCAAAAGCCAATAAGCAGATTCATTTCCAAAGCTTGCATTCTTGCAAAGTTTTGGCTCACTATTCTTGACAATATGTGAGTCTGTGCCCGGTTTTCATGGAAATAGAAACTCAGTCATCTTGTACATGTGTATGTGCTTCTGATAGAATCTTAAGAGGTTTCAGGCAATTAAAAAAAAAACTCCATGTACCCACCTAAATGTCACCATTGTTGCTTAGGTTTGTCAAATTCAATGATGAGATATTTGGTGACAGTGAGCATCAGTAGCCTGGAGAAATATAGTAGCAGTGTTAGAGGCTGCTTTTTCCACTTTTATTCCCTGCCTAATTTGCCTTTAGCCTAGGTTTTTTCCAGTTTGTGGTCTATGAGTCTAGTCAAATTTACATGGCTGATTTAAGTGGGAAGGCTGAAATGACAGAGACACAAGACTGCCTTTGGGCTAAAAATCGAAGAATCTTAGATTTAGAAGAGACCACAGTGGTTATTTAATCCAGCTCCTACCTGAAACACAACCTCTTTCATATCACGGACCCTTTTGGAAGTACGGTGAAGCCTACAGATCTCTTTGCAGAACACTATTTCGAAATGCATGCAGCAAAATACATAGGAAATTATACTGAATGTGACTATTAGAAAAATTCACAGATGCCATGCTAAGAATTCTTGCTCTATAGCATCCCTGTCAAATGACTGTTCAACCTTTGCTTGCAGAATTCCAGTGATGGTAAACTCACTATCTCTCAAAGCATCCCATTTTTTTAGTCAGCTTCACTTGTTAGGGAATTTTTCTTATATTGGCCTTAATATTGTTCAGTCTCTGCAATTTCCACCAATTCCTCTTTGGTTCTTCCCTTTGAAGCCAAGCAGGACAGGTCTATATTTTTTTAATGGAAGCCCTTCGAGTCTTTGAATAATATTATTACTGTCCACCCCTCCCCTAGCTCCAAGTCTTCTCAAATCTAAGTAGAGCTAGTTCTTTCCACCAATTCTTGTACGACCTAATGTCCAGTCATCTCAACGTCCTATTCATGCTTCCTTTATCTTGATGCTTTCTAGTTGAACAGCCTTCTTCTTAAAATGTAGTGCCAAGAATTGAATACTGTTTCAGATGTTATTTGACCAGGTCCAAGCATGGTGGAGCTGTTTCTGCTACCTCATTTACTCTATGCTATGAATGTCCCTTCCCTTTGTCCTTTCCTCTAAGGTTTCACTAACTAAGAAAGTATCAGGCAAATCTCAAAGTTCTACCCATGAAAGGTCCAGTGGCACATAGTCACAGGTAGCATTGTAAGAGGCAGTGTGGGGTGATAGATGAAGAGCTAGCTTCAGTTCCAGAGAAACCTGGATTTAGGTATCCTACACACTGGCTATGTGACCCTGGGCAAATCACTCAACCTCAGAGCCATAGACAGTTCTCTAAGACTGTAAGTTGCAAGGAAGGTGATAATCTGTACTGGTAGAGGGAGTTTCCTCACTAGAAGTTCTCTGTGCCAATGAAATCACAGTTCTGACCCTCTGCTCCTAAAGGGTTATATCACTGCTTTTTTATTTCTTACCCTACTATCATGTTATTATGATCATATTAATAAAAATATGTGGCAGAGAGGTGAAGCAGTGGATAGAATGCTGAGCCTTAAGTCAGGACGATTCATCGTCCTCAATTCAAATCTAGCCTCAGACACTTAGTAGCTCTGTGACTCTCAGTAAGTCACTTAACCCTGGTTGCCTCAGTTTCCTCATCTGTAAAACAAGCTGGAAAGGGAAATGGCAAATCACTCCAGCATCTTTGCCAAGAAAACTACAAATGGGGTCACTGTCAGTCATGACTGAAATGACTGAAAAACAACAAATTAATAAAATCTATATTACTCATATTAATCTTGCATCCATTAAAATTTGTAGATAATTTTGCATTAACTACTCTCTGGTCAGCTATTCTTGTGATTTGGTGGTGGTGGGGAGGATCTGTCATTAAATTAATCTAGACACTGCGTTCTAACTTCATGACATTAATGCAGTCTGCCCTCAGTGTATCATTAAAGCAATAGGAGAAAAAAAGTAAAGCCAGTAACTTTTAATAAGCAAGTTCTTTAAAAAGCCATGACATTTCCTTGAGAGATTACACACAGAAAGAACCGCCAACTGTGTTTATTGAAATATCCATTTGGAGATTCCAATTACATACTAAATATGCTGAGGGAATTTTGGGAAATATTTTAACTTAATGATCAGACATTCAAATATATGCAACAAATGTGTAATTTGAAGGTCTGATTGCAATAATCAGTTCTTGGAATAAATGTAGGTGCATTTAATGAAATGTGCAGCTTTGCTGTTGTACATACACTTACATAGTGCATGTTAAGTTGATGCTTCCTGTAGACCTCAGTAGCATTGAGATATCTATGTTCTCATTGAGGTGGGTTGGGGTGGACTGGTATAAGTACCCTCTCCACTTATGCAGTTGCAATTCCTTTGTGCCTTATTATATTACACAATTCTTGTCCGTGATTTTTCAAAAATTCACATAAGTTCTACTACAATGGCTTATCATGGTGTGGAGGTGACCATGGATTTTCCACATCTATGCCAGAGTAATGTAAGCTCTGGTAGATCCAATAAGCTAGAAATGCTTCTAATAGACTAAGTCTACTGTCTGAGCACCAGTTTAACTAAGTACAGAGAATCCCATGGCTAGCTTTTTGGTCAAGGGTATCCAATACCCAGATGGCTGCTTAAAAGCACTGCTGAAAAGTCTAGGTGCTCGAGGTTGACCTCTGTAGAGCAGCCAAAAATGAAAATCAAGTCACTCCATTTTCCCTACCATCAGAACCGAGAGTGTGGGGATAGTATGTACCAACCACTGGCTTCCCTGATGCTCTTATTTGTTGTTTGAGAACTATATGTCTTCATGCATCACTGGAGATGATGATGTTTACCAAACATGAAATGAAAGGTCACACTGTTTTCAACCAGTCCAGTTGGTGGACTAGTTAAAATCCTCAAATACATGCTTTTATTTAACTTCTTTACAGGAAAATCACCTCTATATTTGTTGGCTGTTTGATGGGAACCTAATCTCATCCAGGAAGACTAGGGTATTTGCAATCACGTTATCACTGATCTGGATTCTTTTCCACCCTTCAGGTGAAGGAGTATACCAAAATGATGCAGTTATTTGAACAGAGACTCCTAAACCTAAGCATCAAAATTCGGGTCATGGAAGAGACCAGCATTTCTTACAATAAACTGGACTTTGAGTTGCTTAAATTAGAAGTGAGTGAAATGCAAAAACTGGTCATAGAATTGAAATCCAGTTTTGTTGGAAGCAATGTCATCATTGACCAACTGGAGCTGGAGGTGAGTGGTTCACTATTCTCTTTTGAATTATTTACTACAAAAAAATGAAATGTGATTTTTTTCTTGTGTCACAGTTACATATTTGCACAATTGGTATTTATTTCCATTGCTATCTTGCAAAGGAAACTGATCAAATACATTATCTAGAATTATGTATTGAATCCTCTTTGAAAACCATGATTAGGTAAAGAAATAGGATTGTCATACCCTGTGGTTGCTGTAGTGAGTGCTATGTGACTCAGGACTCTTTATTTCACACCATTTGGGCCTAAAAATACTGTCCTGGCCTTTTTCCACCCCCGTCCCTGCAGGTAGAAACCCTATATATTCTTCAAGTCCCAGATCAAATGCTATCTCCTCTATGAATGCTTACAGATATTCAGTCTGGAAATGAACTCTTACTCTTACATGCTTCTGTGGGACTTCAGAATAAATTTCTGGAGACAGGCAATGATGTCTTAATTCATATCTTAATTGATTTTTGTCTCCCCTATAGTGCCTAGTAAGTAGTATCTGTACCAAAATTTGTCCAATAAATGAATGAATTGATCAATGAACTCCCACCTGGTACAGGATAGTTCTTTTAACATGTTTTTGAATAGCATGTCCATTTCCTCATTTCATTTGCATCTTATTCTTGCTTTGTTGCCAAATTCTATTTCCTGTTCTTACTCAACTCTACTTGAATGCATCTCATACTTTTGCCAAGGTTGTTACCCTGAGCTATGGCCCAGCTTAAGTCCCAAGAGCTTCCTGGCTATACTATTTCCTATTCATGGTTCATTAGTTAGTCCACCTGATGCCCTAAGTTCTCACATAATTTCAAAAAAAAAGAATACTATCCCTATTGAATAGAAACATGACAGAGACTACATGGATCCTGACTCTGGAAGCTTTTTGTCTATTTGAATTGAATGTGAGGTTGATCACATGAATCAAACATTGACTAGTGGGGAAATGGGAAGATGATTGGACATAAAAATGACCTTCATCCTTTCTGAGTTCTAGTTTTCTCATTTGCAAAATGGGGCTAATAGGACCTGCCTTAAAAACACACAGTTTGTTGTGGGGACTGAATGAGAGAACGTTTGTAAAGATACCTTAAATACTACAAAACACTAGGCATTAGCAGTTTGTTTTATTATTAATAATATCATTGGTTGTTGTTATTATGATAGTTACAACAGGGTTTCAGAATAAAATTGCTTTTCCATCTTCTTTAGAGTGGGCATGGCCAAATATATTTGGACCATTCAATATCATGACAAATCAAACACCTGAGGCCTTCTCTAGTCTGCATTCAAATCTCTAACTTGGCTTCGAAACACTTTTGTTTATTGAGTGGTGTTTGCTAGAGAAGTGAAATGCAGAATAGCTACATCTGGATTTTTTTTAATGTGGCTTTGGCTCTTGGATTCTTTTGTAACTTTTCACTCCATCATTTTAAGTAATACCTGGAGAGTTCATTGGTAAAGCCACTTCTGGTCTTTGAATACAGACTATCGTACTGTTTTATAGTCTAATAATGGATATTAACCAACACATTAATAAAAGCATCACCAATGGAAAAATTCACAATTCTTAACATACATTTTTGAACTTGAAGTGTTCAAAGGGCCTTAACATTCATTAGAAATATAATTATAAGATAGAATGAATAAGCACGAGTTTATAGGGACATGTTATTAGAAATGGACTTTAATGGACATGTGTAGATGTTCTGAAAGAGGTTGCAGTCTATTATTAAAGCTGTTAAAATCTTTGCCATTTTCTTCTTGTCACACACATCTGCCTGAAATCTGACAGGCATTCACGCTAACCCATAAAACGTAGTTTTCCAAATGAAACCATTCACAAGCCCTCTGGTGTATTCTCTAGCAATGTTTCACTAAATGACAAATTCATCCCCTGAATGTTTATGAAAGAAATTGCACAATAATATAAAGTCACTCTGAATTTTTATTTCCTCAGATCAGGAATATTACTCTCCTGGTACAGGAGTTGGAGTCACTAGACAAAAACAATATCCTTGCAATCCGTCGGGAAATTGTGGCCCTGAAGAATAGACTGAAAGAGTGTGAAGAGTTTAGAGGTCAAAACAATACAGATTTCTTTATCCCACCCGGTAAGCATTCTTTGATTTACCACTTGGGCAGGGTCAAAGAGGTGAGGAAACTGGGGAGAATGTGGAGGTTTTTTGACGCATAAGAAGCAGGAAGACAAAAAAAAATATGTAATTATAGCTCTGCCAAAGTACTCAAACACCTTGGTGGATTGCATTCTTGATGCAGGAAGGCGGGATAACTGGGTTGCTGAAGACAAAGAGGGATAGGATTTCACCTTCTTGCGGTGCTCCCTACAGGGGTTTGTTCTCATTATTTTAAATCTCCTTTCCACATAGTTCTACATAATACACACCTAGGAGCTCTTCTGTGAAAGGTGCCAACACATTGGATTGGTTTTATTTTTTTCAGTTCACTACAACACACATTTATTAAGCTCCTTTTGTAGCATGAAAGGCACTGTGCAGTTTACTGGGGTTAGAAACATAACAACACAATAGTTTCTGTCCTCAGGGAGCTTATGTTCTGTTGAGTAAGGGAGATGCAACACACATGGAGAAAAATAAATAAAGATTATTGGGAGATAGTACTAACAACTAGGAATGCCTCCAGAAGGAGGTGGCAATTTAGTCCTTCAAGAAGGATTGAGCCTTGGAGGAAGATAAGGAATCTTAGAAAAGGAGACGAGGAGGGAGTACATTCTGGGCACTGTGGATGGCTTGGCTGAATTTTTTAAGTTAATTAATTGATTTGTTATCAATTTTCAACATTCACTTTTATAAGATTTTGAGTTCCAAATTTTACCCCCTCTCTCCCTTCCTCCCACCTCAGACAACATGCAATCCGATATAGGTTATACATGTACAATCATATTAAACATATTTCCATATTAGTCACATTGTGAAAGAAGAATCAGAACAAAAGTGAAAAACTATGAGAAATAAAAAACCAAAAAACAACAAAAAAAGAGAAAATAGTGTGGATAGCATTTTCCATTGGATGAATTCTTGGAGGTAGGAGATAAGATACTGAATTTGAGAAACACATAACAATTTAGCCTGGCTGGAACATAGAGTGTGTGAATGTAAAATAGTGTGGAATTAAGCTGGAAAGGTAGGGTGAAGTCAGATTTTGGAGGGTCTTAATTGCCAGGCCAAGGAGTTTGCATTGTTCCAATATAGCAGAAGGGACCTCATAGGCCACCCACTTGAAATCATCCATAAAAGTGTCTCTGTACCCATAAGTGGTCATCCGTCCTTTGCTTAAAAACCTCAAGGCAGGATGATCTCTGCTTCCCAAGGTTGCCTATTCTACTTTTGGATGCCTCCAATTTAAAAAGAATTTCCCCCCCTTATGCTAAATATTTATTTTCAACTTTACAGCTTCCACCCATTGTCTTCTGGGGCCAAGCAAAATAAGACAATATGGAAACACTGAAGGATTTTGAGCAGGGGAATGCCATGTTCAAATTTGTGCTTTAGGGAGATTTTTTTTTGGCAGCTGAATGGAAGTTGAATTGGAAATGGGAGAGTTTGGAAGCAGAGAGATCAATTAGGAAGCATACATCCCAGCTTATGTTTGGCTCTTGAATTTGATAAAAATGAATCCATATTGACATTGTTGCTGAGAGAGAGAAAGACTAATAGACAAGGACTATTAGAAAAGGGATCACCATGGAAGTAACAAATTTAGGCATAAAATGTTGCCTACTTCTAAGCATCCTCTATTAAGGATAATGTCATAAGCCGTAGGTCTTGAGGATTAAATTAGCTTCTTAGGGAATTAGCATCTTCTCAGAGCTGAGCCAAGGCACCTTTTGTCTTGTTCCAGGACTTCTTTCTTCATCATATTATATAAATTCTGATGACCTCTAAGTTCTAGTTCATGGCTCTGAGACTCATAACTTCCTTGGTATCTAAGCCTGACTGGCTCCTTGGATTCAGAGATGTGCTATACCTGGTCATTGATACCCTTCTACCTTTTCTCTATCACTGCCATCAAAACTTGGTATCTACTTTTTTCCACCCCCTTTTCCCACTACCTCTCTGATTTTACTATTACCACATACTAGACTATAAGAATGCATTTAATAGAGTTTCTTCAAAGAGTAAAAGAATTATGTACATAAATATCATGAGTAGAATTGAATGACAGATAGTTGACAGTGCCTGTAAAAGAAGCCAAGGAAGATTGGTCCTAGTCAGAACACATTTGGAGTATTGCTTTTAGTTCCAGGAACCACTGTTTAAAGAATGCCATTGGTATTTGGAACATGTCTGAAAAAGCATAACCAGAATGGCAAGGGGACTGGAGACAATGCCCTGTGAGGATCAATTGAAGGAAATGGACATATATAGCTTAGAGAAGAGAAAATCTGGGAGTAGGTAGAAGGGCATGATTACTGCCTTCAAACTTTTGACGGGCTGTCACCTGGAAGAGAGATTAAACTCAGTCTGCTTGTCCCCAGAAGGCAGAAGTAGGAGTAATGGCCAGAAGTTGCAAAGAGACAAATCTTGGCTCTAATGTTAAGAGAAAAAAATCTTAACAGGTAGAGCTGTAAAAAAATGGAATGGCCTGCCTCCATGGATAGTAAGATCTCCATCACTGGAGGTCTTCAATCAGAGGCTGCATGATCACTTGTCAGAATGTCATTGAGGCAATGACTGCTTAAGTCCAGGTTGGACCAGATGGCTTCTAATTGCCCTTTTCACTTGGATTGGGATTCTGTGATTCGTGCCTGAGACTATTGCAATAGCTTCCTTACTAGGCTAATTATGTCCTGATGGACATGATATCAGCAGAGCTCAGCTTCCTGGGCCACAGCAATCCCTCAAATCCACCACTAAGGCCTTAGGAAATCACAATTTTTTTTTTGGTCCATCTGAATTTCATTTTTTATTAGATTTTTTTAAAAAATGGCTGTTTTAAATTCAGCTAGTATGAACTGAACCAAATCACTCACTTGGAATACCCTCCCCTTGTGTTTCTGCTCATTGAAACCTATTCATCCTTTAAAGCTCAGCATAAATCCAATCGCCCTCATGACCACCCCAGCTGAAATATCTCTGACCCTTCTGAATTCCTAACTTTTTTTATTTGTACCACTCATAAGACACTTACTATTAAGTGACCTGATTGTTGCTATTTCAGATTATAGCTATGAATCTTACCTTTTATTTTTAAAGTAAAGAATGCATTCTTGGAGGGTAGAAACTAGTATTTAGTCTTTGTAAACCTCAAGGCACCTCAGACAGAGATTATAATGCAAAGAACAGGTGTTTAAGAGCAAATTTTCTCAATAGTGCGTTTATTAAGCACCTATTCTATGCAGAGCACTGTGATGAAAGAAATGTAGATTTAGCCATGAAGAGATCCCTGACTTGATGGGCTTACATGGTAAGGAAACATAATGTGAATGCACATACAAGAGATTATGCTGTAAACACACCAGAGAAATGGTAAAATAAGTGCGAGGTTACTTGCTAGAAGGAAGAGGTTGTTGGCCACCATGGGGATCAGGAAAGGCTCTATGGAAGATGGAGTATTTAAATTGGAAATTCAACCAGGAAAGAGGACACCCTCAGCACAGGGATGGAAAGGTCTACCTTAGCAAAGGTATGAAAGCTGACTGGTGGAGGAAAGTCTGAGAAACACAGTTGTTTGCTGACTAGAAGCAAGAAATAGCAAAAACCGACATAGATATCACACTTCAAGCTTGACAATGTATTTTGAGCATGTTATCTCATTTGAACCTCCCAATGGAATGATATGGATAGCAACTGGATTGATATTTGATTGATATAAGGAACTCCTGGATGAGTAAAATCTCTCTCCCTCTATAGGCTTGTAACTCTTCCACACCCTGGAGTCTTAGAGAGCTGCTCAGAGAACTGAGAGGTTAAGTGAACTTGGCCAAAATCAGAGTCAGGAAATGTTGGAGGTGGGACTCTGAGGCTTGACTCTAGCTTCCAAGCCCCATTGCTCTCATGAGGATATATTGTGAAAATCATCAACCTCATTTTACAGACAAGGAAACTGAGGCTCAGACCATTTGAGTGGCAGACTCATGGTTCCGTAGCTGCATAGTAAAGAGATCTAATATGAAGCTAGGTTTCTCTGAATTTCAAACACAGAGAGCTTTTCACTCTATCATACTTCCTTTCATTCAGTGGAAGAGTAAGAGATAAAGCTGACATCACTTTGTGGACAGTTGCTCACCAGTCAAAGGGGTTTGACCTTTGTTTGGTAGGCAGTAGGGAAGCACTGGAAATTTTTGTGTGGAGAAGGGATGGGATCTGGTCTATACCTAAGGAAATATGCCTTTAATTGTTGAGCTAGTGAATGAAATGAAAAAGCCTTCTCTGAATCAGATAGTGCTAGATTCCAATGCACTCAATGCAGCCTCTAGACAAGCTAAATAAATGGTATGAGCTAGCAGCACTGTCACCAGTCCTTTCTAGCTGTATCAATGACAGAGGGAGGCGGTATCTGACAGCAGAGAGGATCATTGCATGGCTTTCTCAGTACTTTCCATTTTTATTGATTTCTATTGCTGGTTTTCTTTCAAGCCTTTGCTTTGTGCTACATGTCCAGGTGTCTGCTTTCTATAGAACCTCACCTAAAAAGGTGTGTCATGGTTACAATCCTTTCAGTTTCGTGCCAAGTAGAAGAATCACTTAGCAGCCTTCCCAACCCCTGTTACAGCTGCTTAGAGGCCATGATGTGATACAGAATTGGGAGAATTGGGAAAATCTCTTTTCTCTCACTTATGGAACTAATTGAGGACACCTGGTTAGGGAGGTGAAATGCTCTTGTCTTTTAATTAAGGTTAGAGGATGATAGCCTATAGCACTGGAAAGGACCTGGATATCATCTAGTCTCACTCTATCATTGTAGAGAAGAGGAAAACTGAGATGCATAAAGATGGAGTGTGTTGCCCACATTTGGCACCCAGAACATTTGAGATGTGTAATAGATGCTTGTTGATTAATTGATTGATTGAAAAGAGTAGAGCTTGAATTCAGGCCCAGATTCTTTGACTCCAAATACATGTATTTGTCTACCAGTAGTTATTGCATAGACCTTTGCATGACATGTCTGTATGGTTTCCATGGGGATAAATTCAAGTCTGTGAATAGAGGAAATGATCTTTGCTTCTGGAAATACTAAAGTTTTTTTTTCTCCATCTTAACTTCAGGAAAGCTCCCCAGTGGAATAGATTATTCTAGCATTTGAAGTTACTAAGAAAACCTTAGACTTAAAACATTTTTGGAGTCGGAATGAACCTCAGAGGCAATTTAGTCTAACTTTCTCTTTTTGTAGGTAAGGAAGCTGAGATTCAGAGAGGGTGAGTGACTTGCTCAAGGTCACAAAGCTAATTATGATCAAGGCTGCGATCAGAAACCAGGTCCTCTGACTCTCTTCAGTGTATCATACCAACCCTTCATTTACCTAGGTTATCAAGAGTCGGTGACTCAAGAAACAACAGAGGTCAGAAGTGTTCCTTAATAGCCAGGCAGGAAGTAAAGTATCATCAATTTCTCGATTAGGTTTCTTTAGGACTCTCTCCTGGGTCCCCACACATAGGCTTTGTATAACACCCCAAGCTGAGCTGGGTTGTTTGAGCAAATTGATCCCAGATTTTCTTTCACTTTCCCAACAACCTTGGACATACCTGAATTCCTGCCAAGCCACTTGGCTACTCTCCAGGTTTTGTTCATATTATATTTATGATGTTTGTATTAAAGTGACTTTTTGTCATGTTTTTAAATCAATTTCTTTCTCTCACTCCCTTTCTGTTTGGTTTGCTTGATAATGCAGAATTGAGAGAGCTTGGAAAATCCCCAGGCACCACAAAGTTGTGAGCCTGTGGAGACTTTAATTAAAGTTACTCCCGATTATGGGACTCTAAAATCTGGCCTGTCTGACTTTTCACTGCAGAGCTGCACAGAGTAAGGAAACCTATTCGCAAGTGTCAGCTATAAAAGAACTCTGGGCTCCATTTTTTCTCCCCTGCAGCTACAAATTTCCACTTCTTGTCCCATCCAGAACTCAGATTCAGTCAATATATTTACAGCATCATACCGAGCATACTATCATTTATTTTTGCTGCAAACAGCATCCTTCTTTTCTGCTCCATTTCACAGAACCCTCTGAACCAAGATAATTGGCCTTATCCCCATTAATTCTCTGCCTGGCCAAAAAACCAACTCACTATATCTTCCTATTGCTGAATCAAAGTGACTACATCCAGGCGAGACTAGATTGGAAGCTCTAGTGATAGATTTCAGTCATGAGAAGGCAAAGTGATCCAGTGGAAAGAGTGCTGGATTTGGTATTAGAAGACTTGGGTTTGAATACCTGTGTGCCTTCAGGCACATCACATCATTTCTCTGCAAGTCAGTTTGCTTATTTGTGAGGGATGGATGTGAATGAAATGACCTTTAAGGTCTCTTTAAATTCTAACTCTTTATGTGATTTTTTGCTTAGCACAGTGCTGGGCACATGGTAGGTGCTTAATGAATGTTGATTGATTAATACTCCAGTAAAGGTAATCTGTGAAAGGTCAAGAATGAGCTTCCTAGAGCCCAAGAAACTAGTGAAGGATTCAGCCTGAAGCTGTGTACCCAGCTGTCCTGATTTTCTTTAGCCTTTATCTAGAATTTGATAGCTATGGCCATTTAAATTTTGTTAGCATCATAAGTCAATAGTGTTCTCCTCTTGCTCAGATAAGGTTAAGTGACCTGCCCGTGGGAGATTATTATGAGGTCTGGATGGTATTAGTATTAACAGTGTATGGCATTAATAGCTTATAGCATTAATAGTAGATCTAAGATTAGAGCATGCTTCTCAGCAGATATCTGAAAATGGCATTTTCTAAAATGCCATTAACCACAGCACTTTTAAAATAGTCACAGTGGAGTTTTCACAAATCATTTCTGAATTATGGCTTCCCAAGTTCACTTATAGAGTGCTAAGGAGCTGCCCAGCAAATTCAGAGATGTTAAAAAAAAAACCAAACTAAATCATTACTACCCAAGACTACATTTGGGTAGAAAAACCCAACTAAACTGTTACTACACAAGACTACACTTGGATAGGAAGTAAATGGCTCATCCTATGAAAAATTCATAGCATCATAGGATTAAGAGCCGGAAGGTATCTTATGATGTATCAAAAGTTATCTAGATGAGGATACTGAGGCTCTTGAGGTTGAGTGACTTGCCCAAGGTCATGTAGGTACTAAGAAACAAATTAGGAAGATGAAACATACACAAACCCAGGTCTTCTAATTCTAAATCCAATACTATGTCATGCAGGTGCCTGGACTGACCTAGTCTCATCAGTTGTTCCTAATGGACAGGGAAGAAACTTCTCATTTTCCTTTTCTTTTATAGAAGACAAGAATTTCTCCCAAAGTTTCCACAGAGTTCATAAAGATCATTAGGATTTAGAAGTGGAGAGGATCCCAAAGAAGATCTAGTCCAATCCTCTTATTTAACTAGTGGCAGACAAAGGTTAGTAATTTGTTCAAGGTCAGACAAGTCAGAAATAGCAGAACCAGGCTTCAAACTCACATTCTCAGACTCTGTAGCCAGGATTTGTTCCACTGTCCAACACAAGGCTAGGGAATGAATTTGAAAGGGCTTATAGAAGCTTTCATTGATTGATATTTATCATGCACTTTTGGGCTTGTCTGGTTTCTGGGGGAAAAGCAATAATAATAATAATAATAATAATAATAATAATAATAATAACAATGGTAATGATAGCTAGTGTTTATATAACATTTTAAGATTTACAAAATACTTTACAAATGTTATCTCCTTTGATCCTTACAACAACCTTTGGAAGAAGATGATATAAATGCTAAATTCCCATTTTACATTTGAAGAAATTGAGGCAGGCAGAGGTTAAGATCCTTGCCCAGTGACACACAAAACTAAGAAATGTCTGAGGCCACATTCAAATTCATATTTTCCTGACCCCAGGCCCAGCATTACTATCCACTATGACATAAACAATCCAGATCTAACAACTATCTAGTCCGTAGATGCCCTGTCTTGGTGATGTAGACCCCTACAAAGATTATTCTTGCTGTTGTTGCCAAACCTGTTGCTGGATTGGAGCAATGCAAAACTGGTCATTTTCCCTTGTCAGATCTTAGATAGTAGGTGAAGGAGGAATGGAATGCTTTTTGAGCAGGCAAGGTAAAATGGAAGAAGTCAAAGAAGTTGGAATGAGAGATAAGAAGGAAGGAGGAATGGTGTCTTTAAGACTTTGGAATTAAAGAAGGAGTTTGACAGAGGCATGTGAGAATATCGAGAGCAATGAGGTAAGACGTGCTTCTTCAGGCCTGAGTAGAGGGTGAAGATGGAAGTGAAAATAAGGCTGAGTAAGGAGAGCAGAGGTGTACCTCACTGGCTGATGTTTCCTGTTATTTCTGTGAGGCGGCCAGGAGTCACGGACAGTATGGCATGGCCTTCCTTCCTGTGAATCACCATTGCTCTTTCTGAAGTGTGGGACCATTTATTTATTGTTCGCCATAGACTATGGTTATTGTTGTTGTTGTTTGTCCATTGTTGTCAAACTGGACCACAACATCAGGAAGGTAATGCCATGGCTGGCAAGTTAATTGGATTTAAATAGTGGAGTGCTATGAAAAGTCACCAGCCTCACTCTCTCCTATGGAGCCATCTGGGTCCGGTGGCAAGACATAGATCAGGATGACTGGAGTTGGCCCTGGATGTAGTGGGAGACCTTGGCCTTTTTAAGCTAAGATCTTTCCAGGTCTCAGTTTGACTGAGGCCATGCCTATTTGGTGATTCAGGTTAGGTAAGAAATGAGGCACAGAACGGCCACTTTTACCTAATCAAAAAAAATCGATCTGGGAGGGTTTCAGGCCAAAACAGAAACAATTGCTATTTATACTCACTTTGAGCCATCAGGGCCCAAACAATGACCAAATGAGGCTTGAGCTAGGACCTATTGTTGGCCAATCAATGAAAGCCAGAGTGATTTGGGTTTAAGGCACCGTCCTTAAGAAAGAAATCTAGTCTTAAAGTCCAACATATCTTGTGAGGTTTTAGAGAACAAAATTTATATTCCTTTGGGCAGAGCACCCTTAGGTAAGGGTATGATTCCCTGTGTGGACAGAGGGAGAGGAAGGAGGGAGAGGAGGAAGGGAGAGAAGTGAGGAATGAATGATTGAATGAATGAATGAATGAAGGAAGGAAGGAAGGAAGGAAGGAAGGAAGGAGGTAGTTGTGTTACCCAACTGAAACTGGCCAGTTGGGTTCCCAGTGGGGCAGCTACTACTGCTCTTCCTCGTTGTACTATGGTTATAACCAAGGGCACAAAGATCCCTTCTTCTTCATGTTGCTTGCCACTGAAGGAGGGATGAAAGAAAGGAATAGAGGGCTCAGTAGGTTAAAGGGCGAGACAATAAAACCAGAGCAGTTGAGAAATAGCATAGTGTGGTGGAAAAGCCATTGGACCAGATGGCATTAGTCTTGCCTCTGTGACTGTGTAACCTTGGGGAAGTGACTTACTTATGTTAATTTTAATTTCTTCATAAATCACATGGAGGTAATAGCTCCTACCCTGCCCATCTCATAGGAGTGTTTTAACTATAAAACTGAGTTGCCGCAATTGCTGGTGCCCTCTCTCCTTGACATTACTTTGTATGTACTTGGTATATATTTTGCATTTATGTTTCTGGAAACCTAAATTTGTATTATGCTTATTTGTATTACGTTCACATGGAAACTTAGATGTTGTCCTCTCCCCACCCCATATAGAACGTAGGCTCCTTCAGGGGTCTCTTATTTTTGTTTTTGCCCCCTCCCCAGTGCCTAGCATCGTAGTTGACACATAGTAGCTACTTAATAAGTACTTCCTGAATAAGTGAATGAATGTCACATGTATGTGCACAATGCATGTATGAGACTTGCTTGTGAAATGTCTTCATTTCAGAATGACAAGTCATTCCAAAACCATTTGTTGGTTTTCCAGCAAAATACACATTAACCCTGCCACAATTTAGAATTTGGGCACGTGATGGCTGAGTTATCTAAAACCTATAGCTTCATGGTAATGCCTGAATAAGGAATGCCTTATCATACTTTTCATAAAAGGACACGGCACTACTTGTTTGGGATATTTCCTTCCCAAGGTTCCATCAGGAAAGTTGGGTGGGGAGTAAATAACTGTGAATTCTATTTATCAGACAGAGATAAAAAGTAACCCTTGCTTACTACTACTCAGTATAGTGTAATTTAATAAATAAATGCCCTGGAAGAGATTTGAAACAGGAAACCCAGTTTATAGCACATGGAACCTCAACACAGTTTCTGTTATCATTAAACTGAACACACTGCTAACTTTATTTTAATAATTCATGCATTGTTTCATAAACAAAAGCAAACAAGCATTCATCTGAGAGATCACTTTTAGGGGAAGAAATAATAATTTATAATTTTATTTATTATTTCTTTGGTGGAAAGCAGTCTCTTGGCTGAGCACACTTTTTTATTTATGAAACGGGACATGCATTATTAAAATAAACCCATGACTCTGTTCAGCTTAATGATATGCAAAATTATTTGAGGTTGGGTACAGAGTGGTTTCATTTCTCTACCTGCTGTAATGGTTGGTAGGTTTTCTCACCCAGTTGCTGATTTATGGGAACATTTAAGGGACACGTACTTAATTCTGGAACAAAAATGCAGCCACATTTGAAAAATAAAGGAAAGATTTCTTGTAATAGTTTCACCTTTGAGCAGTCCTTGAAAAACCAAGAATGTGGGACTGTCCTCTGTTGCAGTCAGTGGCAGAAATTCAGAGACAAAAGCTGGGATTCCCCCCCCACCCCCATACAATACTAATCTTAGGCAAGTCATTGGATCTCTGCTCTTGGCTCCCACTCTCCTTATGGGCTTGGTAAGCTTCACTGATCTCCCCTGTGCACTTAAGCCAATGTACAACGAGTAACTCTGGCTCTTCTCCCTTCCATCCCCCGCCTGCTTTGCTCTGAGCAGCTTGGAGAGAGAGAGAGAGAGGGCGAATGACCTCAAATGTTTTAGAAATTGGATTTGCTATGTTATGCGATAAGCCGCCTTGCTAGGTATTTTTTACCCCTTTCTTTCTTTCTGAGAGAAAGTCTGAAATAGTTTTCAGAAACTGGGTAGTAAACTACTTGGATTGTTATTGCAAAAATACTGGCAGAATTCTGTTCTCTTTATAGCTCATGAACTATTTGGATTGGCAGTCATTACAGAATGAGAACAATGAGGAGGGCCAGATGCCTATCCTGAATCATTTATCCACGTTACAGATAGGGTGTTTTCCCAAGGATTGGCTAGATCATTGATTCTGGGGTCTTCTGTAATGTATACATTGTGTTAGGGTCAGAATGGGAAAGCTCCAGTATGTTTTTACTATATCCAAAAAGAGCAGGATGGTTCTCGGATGGCCATCCAAAATATATATGGTCAGTTGTTAAGTCAGTGGAGATTTTTGAAGGATGCTGTTCAGGTTCCCCCATCAAATATGAGAGAAAGTGTGTCATAGTAGCTAAGGTGCTGGACTTGAGTTCAAATCCTGCCCCTGACATTTACTTGTTATGTGTCAGTCATATCACTTTCATGTTTCTGTTCTAAGAAGCCTCACTTTTTTCATCTGTAAAATGGGACCAATAATAACTACACTGCCTACTTCACAGGGCTATTGGGGACCTCAAATATGACATAATGTAGATATCATGTTTTGCAGATTTTATATATAAATGTTAGCTCTTGTAATTATCTCTCTTTCCCGTTGCCTGTTTAAGGGTACCAGAAAATCCAGAATTAGAGGTTAATTTTAATCAGTTTTTAAGATCCCTCATTAGGAGGCAAATACTCCCTAAAAGGAGAGGACTCTTAGATTGTCATCAGCTAACATCTTTTTAAGGATTGGTTGGCAGCTTATTTGGAACAGGATGGGAATTTGGAAGGTACTGGGGAAAAAAACTTTCACTGCCTAATTTTCCACTGGGGATGGGTCACATTCACATAGGGCTTTTGGGTTTCCAAAGCACTTTACTCACAACTCATAGTGTGAACATTATTCCCCTTTTACAGATAGGAAACTGAGACTGAGTAGTTACATTGAGATGAAGCAGTAAGTAGAATGCTGAGCCCAGAGTCAGGGAAACATGAGTTCAAATCCAGCCTCAGACACTACTTAGAGGTGTGACCCTGGGCAAATTATTTAACCACTGTTTACCTCAGTTTCCTTAATGATAGAATAGGGATAATAATAGCACCTACCCCTTAGGGTTGTTGTGAGAATCAAATGAGAAAATATCTGGAAAGTGCTTAGCGTAGTGCCTGGCACATGGAACAAATCTTTGTTGCCCTCTTCTTCCTTTACTTTAAATGACTTGACCACAATCACAGAACTACTAAATGCCAGAGCTGGGTTTTTCTTGACTTTAGATCATATCATGTCAGCATGTTTTCCTACCTTAGTTCCTATATTTGCAAATAAATAAACAAACAAACACAAAAACTCAGAAGAAAGGTTGTAAAATATTTTCTAAAGAAATGAAGAACATTGGGTAGCCAAGCTGGAGGATCTTCACATTCATAAAGATGCAGAGGCAGCTCAGCATAACGGATAAACAAAGCTGGGAAGATCTGGGTTCAAGTCCTAGTTCTGATACATATTGGTTGTATGACCTTGGGCAGGTCATTTACTTTCTCAGTGCTCTAAGATTATTTGTTACAGAGAAGGTGCTGGCCTGCATTTGGTAGAAAGAGTTTCCTATTCCAATAAATTATAGGTTTAGTCCCTACCTCTCTTTTTAACATAGTGGAAGACAAGCTCATAAGAAGATTAAGCAATTTGCTTGAGGGTTGTAGCAAGTCAGCCTCAGAAACTGAAATAGAACTGAGGTTTTTGTCACTCCTCTAGAGTCCGGACTATTATCATTAAACTTCTACAGGAGATCGTTCATGACTTCTTTTGGTTGTTTGAATGTTATAACATCTGGAACTTCTGATTATTTTGTTCTAAAAATATTCATCTTCTTTTCCCATTGGATATAGGAAGTTGTGGTCACGGTGGTGTGGCGAACATCAGCAAACCTTTCATTGTTCAGCTTAATTGGAGAGGGGCTGCCTATAAGTATGGAGCCTGGGGAAGAGATTACACTCCAATGGAACCAACAAAAACACTCTACTGGGTGGCCCCCTTGAGCACAGGTGATAGGTACCTAGAATATTATCGACTTTACGACACTATGGATGACTTGCAGCTCTACAAATATGCCCGAGAGTTTCGAATCCAATATGGAGACGGCAGTGGTATGGTCATTTACAACAACTTCATGTACTTCAACTATTATTCTACACGCGACATTGCCAAGCTCGACTTAAACACCAACACTGTTACTTTGAGAAAGAATCTTCCCAATGCCGTCTATAACAACCGCTTTTCCTATGCTGGTGTCAATTGGCAAGATATGGACTTTGCTGTGGATGAAACTGGACTATGGGTTATCTATTCAACTGAAGCCAGTACTGGTAACATTGTGATTAGCAAAATCAATGACACTTCACTTGAGGTGCTAAACACTTGGCAAACCATGCAGTATAAGCCATCTGTCACCAACGCTTTCATCGTATGTGGGGTTCTGTATGCCATTCGACCTATGAACACCAGAAAGGAAGAGATTTTTTACTACTATGACACTAACACTGGGAGAGAGGGCAGAATGAGCATCATCATGGATAAAATGCTAGAGAAAATACAGAGTGTCAACTACCACCCCCTTGATCACAAACTCTATGTCTATAACGATGCTTATCTCCTGACTTACGATCTCAGCTTTCAGCAGGAATTACAGTGACCTTGACAGGTAGGAGGGAAAGAGTTAAGTGGAGCTTTTCTTAAAAAAGTGAAATGCTCCAATGTCTCTGTAGCCTATTCACTTATAATCCAAGTCGAGTTTGCTTAATGATATTTAGATCACTTTTTGCATCTTCAGAGATATGTTAGGGGTTTGGAATAGTAGTATTTCCAATGAATCTTATTTTACCTAATTCAGCAAACATTTATTAAGTGCCTACTGTATGCCAAACACTGTGCTGAGTGCTAGTGATAAAAAAAAGACAAAAACAATAGTCCTTGTCTCCAAGGAGTTTATATTCTATTGAAAGGATTTTGACACATACACAGATAAATAAAAACAAAATATATATACAAGGCAATCAACAATATTTTAAAGAGATAGATGACATGAATAATTGGGGAATTTTCAAAAGCTTCATATGGGAGTAGTGCTCTACATGACCTGTGCTTTGTATCTCACTGATACAAGTGTTTCATGTATCTCCTTGGCACAGCTAAGAAAAGACAAATCTATAAATCTTTGGTCCAACCTAGCAACGGTTTTAACTAATTCAAGAGATTGAATTTCTGAAAGATGAAACACTCATAACACTTACCTCATGCACAGCAATAGTGCGTGATAGCAATGCTTCTGTTTTCCATAGAAGTAGCTTATTCCAGTCAAGACCTAGTGACCTTTGTATTCTTTTTGACACTGAGGGGGAATGAAAGGCCTCAGAGTCACTTATACCTTCATTCAATGTACATACATTATTTCTTCCCCGTTGGGGTGCTTCAGACATAAGGCTAGGGATTTTTTGCAGAGATCCTAGCATATTCTAAAGCCCAGATTTATCTGTGTATGTGTCTGATAATAAGAGCATTAATGATAAAAACTAGAGAGTTGTACTGGAACCCAAAGGATCTGCCTTCACTCTTCTATGCAAGAATGGAGAGGAACATGTCCTTCTGAGAGCTCTCTAGTATTACAGGTGATGTGGTTCTAACTGGAGACTTTGAGGAAAGCAGCCATACAGTGCTTGAGACCGAGGCTAAATCACCTTGCTCTGTCACTGATTCGTAGGATTACCTAGGAAGCTACTCCACTCCTGTAGTAGAAAACTTAATTTTGGTGTTGAAATGTCTAGGTCTTAGTAAGGTGGACTGCCTTCAAGACTATTTTGTATGGGGCAGCTAGATGGCACAGTCAATAGAGTACCGTCCGTGGAGTCAGGAAGACTTGAGTTCAAATCTGCCCTCAGACAGACACTCACTAGCTGTGTGACCCTGCATATATTACTTAACCCAGATTCCCTCTGAAAAAACAAACAAAAAAAGCACACAACAAAACCTATGTTATTTGGCAGATGCTCTGCTTTTGATGTATTGGATTCACTATAGGCAAGTACTCTATCCCCTGCTTCTCCAGCACAGAAATCTTGGGACTCAGAAACAGTCACCTCCCTGAGGGACTATATCTACTGTTTTGTCATTACCTGTGGAACCTGGTATAATGTCATGCACTGCATCAACAAACTGTTTTGAGCTTCTTGCGGAAAGGCACTTCTGCAGGTCACGCAGAATGTTGAGAATTCATTCCGGCTATTTGTAGGTGAGAAGTAGCTTGCTGCAGTGGATAGAGATCTGACCTTGGGACTGGTAAGATTTCAGTCCACGTTCTGCCTTTCTGGGTAACCCAGGCCAGATTACCTGACCTATTATCATTCTAGGATACTTTCTAAGACTTCACATTACAGAGAAGATACTGACCTGCATTGGTAAAGGAATTTTCTTCATCTGAACGTTCCCTATACTACTAGAATCTCAGGTCTAGTCACTGTCCCTGTCCTTGTACTGTCTACAGGCAAGCCACTTAACTCTTATATGACCTGTTTCTCCATCAATAAAATAAGGCTGACACTAGCCACCTATGTCATAACTTTGCATATAAGGCAGCTTTGAACATAAGAACTGAAGAATCACTGGCCCATTCTGTTTTGCCTTCTGTGGCACAGGCCATATGACAAATAAAATTAAATTTTTTACTACTCAGCTCCTCATAAACTTTTACTTGTTCCAGGTGTAGAAGCACATGGATGATGGTGTGTCTGACATAAGGTGGTGTAGGGCTGATGGTAATATTAATCTACTTTGTTTCTGTGATTTTTGATCATGTGATAATGTATTGAAATGTAGTTGAGAATTTTAATGTGAACAATTTTAATTCAGTTTTTGTTAAATGCTTTAAAAATGGGTTTCCCTCTTCCCCTTTTAGAAATGCAGAAATAATAAGGAATGAAAATTTCACCATTTTTCTTGGTCTATACTTGTTTTATGGAAAAGACTATGGGGGCAAGAGGTGGAATGTATTTCTTCAGTCAATGGAATAGTTAAAAGATATACAGTCCTGTACATTTCTCTATTGCCTCTGTCCATTTTTTCTCTCTGATGACTTAGCATGTGAGGATAGGTCCTCCAGTTCTTTTTAATAAATGGTTAAAAGTGCATTTTTGAAAAATCTTATTTGAACATCAGGGATCAGTGCATAGGGAGGGATGATGCCACCCACAGCTTCCTGCTGTCCTTTGCCTAGTGATGGTATTTCTTTGCAAGTCCTAGGATTCAGCTTACTGACAGCCCCTTCAAGTTTCATGTTATCAACTACTTCCCCCCTTTGTACTAGGTTTCCAGTAACCAGCTGACTCTTCAGAGGAAGAATGCAGTCTTTCCCACCATCTCCCGATTTTCCTTGCCCCTATGAGGCAGCCCCTCACCATCCTTAGTGTTTAAAAAGCAATTACCAAGCATTACAGGGAAAGCCTTAACACCTAGAGTGTGGAGGGTGGGTGGCAACAATAACAGCTTTTTAAAAGGGTAAGATTGATAATATATAAAAGTTCTTAGAGGGTGAACCATGACTCAATATGACAACCACAGAGAATTAGGCTTCGCCATTTCTTGGCTCTATTTGCCTTCCTTTTCATGTCTTGTTCTTGATGTTTAATTCAGTTTTAGCTTTCTAATAATAGTTATTTAATCCACCAACAAATATGTATTAAGCACTTACTATGGGCCAAGTACTATGTTAAGCACTACAGACACAAATAAAGGGAAAAACACAGGTCTTGCCCTCGAAGAACTCACATTTTAAAGGAGTAGACAACATGCAAAAACCAAATTGTACATGCAAGATATATACAGTGTAAATGGAAAGTAATCTCAGAGGGGAGGCACTAATGTGGAGGTGGGGTGGAAATGGGAAAGTCCTGCAGAAGGTGCGATTTGAGCTGAGTCTTGAAGGAATCCAGGGAAACCAGCAGGAGGAAGGAGAACATTCCAGGCATGAGGGACAGACAGCAAAAAGGAATGGAGTTGAAAGATGGAGGAATAGCAAGAAGGTTAGTTATCACTGAGTCATAGAGTGTATTAAGGGGAATAAAGTATAAGAAGAATGGAAAGATAGGAAAGGGCCAAGGGGTGAAGGAATTTAATTGCCAAATAAGATTTGATATTCAATCCTGGAGATAATGGGGGAACCACTGAAGTCTATTGAGTAGGGATGGGTGTGGAAGATGTGACATAGTCAGACAAACTTTAGGAAGATCATTTTGGAAGTTGAATAGAAGATATAATGGAATGAGGAGAGAATTGAGGTAGGGAGACCAACCAGAAGGCTCCTGCAAGATCCAGGTATGAGACAATGAGGATGTTCATCAGGACAGAAGCTGTGTGGGTGAAGAGAAGAGGATATAATATGAGAGATATTCTGAAAGTACAAATGACAAGAACTGATGACTTATTGGATATGGTAGGGTAACCTTTATCTCTAGTGTTACCGTATGTAAAGTGCTTTAAATACATTATCTCATTTGATCCTCAAAAAAATACTTGAAGTGGGAAATATTAATTTTTTTCTTTTGCATGGCACCTCTGATTTCATTGGTATAGGCAACTCCCTGTCTTGATGCAGATGGGTACCTGCTCTGGTCACATGGGCTTAGATAGTTACCTGGGGGCACTGAGAGGTTAAATGAATTGCCTCCAGTTACACAGGCAATGTGTATCAGAGGTCAGATCTTCTGACTCCAGGCCATCTCTATCCTGTGCCTCTTGAGTTTCATTATTTTCCCCATTTTATGACATGGAAACCAAGACTAAATGCTTGTCCAAGGTCACATTGCTAGTATATATCTAAGGTGGTAATCAAACCTAGTTCTTCCTGACTCTGTGTCCAGTGCCTTGTCCATTATGCCATACTACCCTTCCTCTAGTTGCTGGCCACATTTAGCAAAGTCTCAGCTATTTAGAATCTATTTAGAATCTTAGTACAGTGCCCAGAACATAGCAGGTGCTTAATAAATGCTTATTGACTAATAATTGACCAACCTTTAGCTCTGGGCATGGGATCCTAGAGTCTCTGGTAATTACTTCTATCCTGCATTGCTGACTAATTTTCTACGGGTTTCTGACATTTTGCCCTAAATCAATGGTATTACTTTTACCTTAGTCTAACTGACCATGGACCTGTGACTATAAGGTTCTTGTTCCCTAAGTTACAAGTCAAAAAAAGATGATTTTCCATATGGCCCCCCAAGCTCTCTTCTTTTTGGGCTTAAGCCCTTTTACCTTTCTCTTTCTATACAAGTCAACAAAACATATCTATCATTTAATATTTGTTATTATAGCTCCTAGAAGTTCTCTGCCTCTTTGCCTCTGTCATTTCCATTTCTGATTGGCTGCTTTTTTAAACTACTGCTCTAGAGGGCAAGGGGTTCTTAGCTTGGGGTTCATGCACTTGTTTTTTTCCCCTCTAATATTTTGATAACTGAATTTCAATATAATAAGTTTCTTTTGTATTTCTATGTATTTTATATATTTAAAAACTTTATTCAGAGAACGGGTCCATAGGATTCATCAGACTGCCAAAGAAGCCCATAGAACTCCGATTCTAAACTGTCATCAGACACTACGACCTTACTTTTGATGAAGGTTTTCTTTGCTGAATCTTGTACCACCATGCTGTTCCTTGACTTATTTTCCACTCTGGTCCTAAACCCTAATCTCCTATTGGCATTTGGTTCATTCAAGCTAAGGATGAGTTAAGGCCTCATTTAAAAAAACATTTTTTTTTATTAATTTATTTTGATTTATCAACAATCACTTCCATATGCTTTTGAGTTGAAAATTTTTCTCCCCCTTAAGGCCTCATTTTTAGTTGCTGGCTTCAACCATTTCACTATCTCATATCCTTCATACTTGGGGTCCTTCTTCCCTGGGTGGGATCCCATAGGCTGGATGCTATTAAAAACTATTTCAAGCAAAACTGAGTGGAACATATAGCCATTATATCACATATCCTTACTCAACTCTTCTCTAGCCACTAATTGAACAGGAACATACTAGTTTTATTACTAAATTTCTATTGAAAAACCTCAACTCGAGAATTCCATGTACCTAACTCAGACTTATTGTTAGGTGCAATGAGTCTGCTTAGCAAAATATAACAGTGCCATAGCCATCCATCCAATTATGTCTCTATGTTTAAAATTATTTTTGTAACTGCCTTTCATTTTTACATTGCATTTTATCTGAATATATCTCCCCATCCTACCCAGTGAGTCATTAAAAAGATTAAAAAAGAACAATTAAAAAACAGTTCAACAAAACTATTCAACACATCTTCTTATGTGATATTTCATACCCATAGTCATCTACTTCTACACTGAAGGGAGGAAAGTGCATTATTTCATCTCCTCTTCAAGGCCAATCTTAGTCATTATAGTCACATGCATTCAGTATCACTTTTTTTGTTTACATGGTTACATTGTATTGTATTTGTATCATTTTGTCATTTGTATGTATTTGCCACTGTATATATTATTTTATTCGTTCTGCTTATATTAGATCTTTCCTTTTCATACGTGTATACATATAAACACATACATATATTTCCATGTTTCTCTCATTTATTAATAGTCATCATTTTTTTATAGTTCAGTAATCCATTACATACATGTTCCACAGCTTGTTTACCCATTTCCCGAATAATAGGTACCTACTTTGTAGGCTACCACAAAGTGTGCTGCAATAAATACTTTGGTATATATGGGACAGTTCTTTCTGTCTTTGACCTCCTTGAGCACGTGTGGTAGTGATGACTGGGTATGGACATCTTCATCGCCTTCCTATACATAATTCCAAATTGCTTTTCAGAATGGTTAGGCCAATTTACAGTTCCACTGATACTGTCTTAGTGTGCCTGGCTTCCTGTAGCCTACTCAACATAAACTCTTTTCATCTTCTGCTATTTTTTCCAATTTGCTAGGTGTGAGGCAAAACCTCAGAGTTGTTTTAATTTGCATTTCTCTTTTCAGTGACTTGGAGCCATCTTTCATATGATTCTTAAGAGTTTTCAATTCATCTTATGAGAATTACTTGCTTATACCCTTTGACCACTTGTTCATTGGGAAGCATCCAATTATTTCTCAGATAGAATCAATTACTGAGTCCTGTTGAGTCTAACTCTGCAACATTTAATCCAATAAATACTTATTGAATGTTTTCTATTTAGGGTACTGGGAATAAAAAGTCAATAGGAAAAAAAAAGTCCTTGCCCTTAAGGAGCTTAAATGTTACTGGTAGGTTAAAACATAGACCTAGATATATAAATATAAGGTAATTTGAGGAGTGAGGATGTGTTAACAACTAGAAAGAACTGAAAAGGTCGGCCTCAGCTGTTTGACCCTGTGAAAAATCACTTAACCTCTTCCTGCCTCATTTTCCTTATCTGTAAAATGGGGATAATAATAACATCTACATCCCAGGGTTGTCATGAGGATTAAATGAGATAATATTTGTAGGCTACTTGGCACCCTGCCCAGTACATAGGTGGTACTTAACCAATGTTTGTTCCCTTCTCTTCACCAGTGGTATATGAAGTAAGTGCTGAACTTTGAATAAAGTTAGGGATTCTAAGAGATAGAAATAATGCAGGTGAAGATAAAAAATGTGAGGTTCAGGAAAAAGGAGGTAGGTCCATTTGGCTGGAATATAGAGTGTATAAAGGGGATCAATGTAAAGTAAATGTGGGAAGCTAGATTGGATCCAAATTTTGAAGGGCTTTCAATGCCAAACTGGGAAGTTTGCATTTTTGCGTTAGAGGAAATAGGGAGTCACTGAAAGTCATTGGGTAGGGGAGTGACCTGTTGAGACTTGTGTTTTAAATAGATTATTTTGTCAGCTGTGTGAGGATGGGGAACCCGTGGTCTTGAGGCAACATGCAGTCTTTTAGGTCCTTGGGTGCGGCCTTTTGGCTGAGTCCAAGTTTTACAGAACAAATCCATTTCTTAAGGGGATTTGTTCTGAAGTTTGGATTCACTCAAAGGGCCGCACTTGAGGACCTAGAGGGCCACATGTGGCCTTGAGGCTGCAAGTTTGCGACCTCTGGAACTAGATAGAGGGAAAGCCTGAGAACTAGGATTCAGTCAACAATAACTTGTTATGCATTTATTAGGTCAGGCTAAGGATTAGAAATGCAAAAAAAGGCAGAGATGCTATCATACTCTCAAGGGGTTCGCATTCCAAGAAGGGATACAATGTAGAAATGACTATATACCCAGAAGATGTAATACAGAAGAGCTGGAAGGTAACCTGAAAGGAAGTCTATTTAATTCAGGTATGAGGTGATAAAGACATGGACCAGGCAGGTGGTTGTATGAGTGGAGAGAGGGGGATAGATTAAAGTATTTGTATACATAGAATTGATGAATTTTGATAACTCATATATGGAGAGGTTGGGTGAGGGATAAAGGAAAAATCACAAATGACTGCAAGTTTGTGAACTTGAATGACTAGAAGAATAATAGTTCTTTTAATGGGTATTATGAAAGGATTGATTGGGGGGGGATGAGAACTAGTTCTATTTTATAGATGTTGAACTTGAGATGCCTCTGAGTCATTCAACTAAAGATGTTTAATTGGTAATGGAGGATTTTCACTCAGTCAATATACTTAATATGCTTCATAAATATTAAGCACCTACTATGTTCTAGGCTCTGTGCTAAATGTTGGAGAGAAAGAATATAGTTGGTTGGATTTGTGAATTTTCTTTCACAGAGATGATAATTTAATCCATTAGGAGCTAATGAGATAACCCAGAGAGGGTGGAAAGAAAGAAGATCTAGAGTGGAGCCTTGAAGCTATCCCTTCCTTTCTTTTTGTACTCCCTGTTCTCTAGGGGTATATGGGGATATTCAGGAGGACTGGCACCTCCAGTGTCGGGGCTTGCAGAACCCTTTTCAGGGCTGTGCACCCACCTTTGCTGTCCATCTATCACCCAACTTTTACTTCTGGCTTCAAGAAGCTGTAGTATGTGCAGGGTCCAACCTTGGTAAAACCATCTTGGCAGGTGGGCTAAACCAGATTGAGGGTAACCAACAGGTCTCAAACCTGTCAGTGAGTAAGGGAGGTGTCTACCCGAAGCATATGAAGTCTGGAATGGAAGATGAAAATAATTTGTCCCAATGTTCATGAAGGTGGCTGAAGCAGGCATTATAGAGCACATAGAGCCCCTAACCTATGTAATAACCTTCTAAAAGGTCTTGCCTCTTCTACTCACTTCCCATTCAGATTCCTTCTCCACGCTCCTTTCATAATTTTTTCCCTACATAGATCTGGTCATGCAATGCTTCTCCTCAGAAATCTTCAGTGGATCCCTTATTGCTTCCCAAATGCAGCTCAAATTCCTTTGCCTACCATTTTAAACCTTTAAGAACCTATCATCTGCCTCTGTTTCTAGTCTGTAACTTTTACTGCCTGTAACTACCCTTCTGGTGTTCTCTACTCCATTCCAAGCTGTCTTACCACATTTTCAAAACATGTTCTATGTCTTTACTTTTATGTCTTTGCCTAGATTCTTCCCTATTCCACATTACTCCTTTTTCCTGTCTATACATTAAAGCCTAAAACAAATGTTACCTCCTCCATGAAACCTTCCCTCAGGAATGACTTTGGATCTTTACTTAGCATTTTGTTTTGCAATTTTCTAATGTATGTATCATGTGTGTTGTATATGACTGCTGTCTCCATGTTATCTCTCTATCAAACTATAATTTTCCTGAGGGCAGGAATCATATCTTTGAATTTTATATGTCCTCAAGTGTCTAGCATAGTGCTTTGCACATGTTAACATAAATACTTTAAATAAATAAATGATGAATCCTTCCCCCAAATCACCATGTATCTATTTTGCATAAAATTGCATTCTAGTCTACTTACATGTGTACATGTTCTCTCCCCAATAGAATGTAAGCTCTTTGAGGGAAAGGACTCTTTCATTTTGGTCTTTATATTCTTAGCCCCTAGCACAATGCCTGACAAAGTAGTCTCCCTATGAATGCTCACTAATTGATTAACTGAACTTGAATTTGATATTAGGCAATTTCAATGGTCTAAATGTTTTTTAGTTAAAATTTTATTTCAATTTTCACTAATATTTTCATTTCCTTGCAGCTGAATATCTTATGGGGCTGCTTTTATTCTTTTAGGATGTAGCCACATGTCCTCATTTGCATGAGTAGATTAATTATTTCAAATCCTCTGCTGTATTTGTGTGACTTTTGATCTTCTTCCAATTAGAGTCATTAACGTGGGTCAGAAGCCATATGACTTTTCCCTAAACGGCAGTCAGGATGTAAGGACAAGGGATTCCAGGAGGTCATAAGTGAGAGGAGAAGATGTGAATTTACAATAGATAGTATACAAAGGAGATAGATGGCATATAGCTGGAGAGATAAGAAAAAGCTAGAAGTAAATGCTAAAAAAGTAATGACCCAATATTCTTATCTCAACTTCCTTCTGTATCTGTGCCAAGGACTTTGAGACAGACATTAACCAGAGCATTTAATGATGGGAAGCGAGGTTTGCCTTTAGTTTTCCAGTGATGAGAATAGATGCATGGACGACTGGCTTTGAAGGTCATCAATGTGAAGATAAAGACATATATTTCATGAAATCCAGGGTAAAAACAGTGATGCTGGTTTTAATCTGAAATTAAAGCAATCTTCTACTAAGAACTCAATCTGACCTAAGAAGAATAGCAAACAGTGACAAAGAATGATGATAAATTCCACCCCCTCATACATTTACCCACATACCTACACAAAATCACCCTTTTATGAGAACTGTGGCAGCAGCCATGTGTTTAAAGGATCATTTCAGAAGCTCTTCCTCACTGGGTTTAGAGCACCATTCCTTAGCCAGAAATGTCCACCTTCATGCTAATGTCTTCCTTCTGAGAACTCCTCCATATAAACTCTGTATATATTTGGTATGTACTTCATTGTTTACATATATTCTCCCCCATGACATTGTAAGCTCCCTGAGGGCAAGGATTATTTTTGCTTTTCCTTCTATCCCCAATGCTTATCATGATGTCTGCCACATAGTAGGCACTTAATAAAAGCTAGCTGACCAAGAGATCTCTATCTCTAGTTGTATGATGATCATGATAGCTAATATTAATCTAGTGCTTTAAAGCTTGTGAAATATTTTTGCATAAATTATCTCACTTGATCCTTTCTGAGATAGCTGCTGTTAATATGCTCATTTTACAGTTGAGAGCACTGGGCTCGGTTAAATAACTTGCCCAGGGTTCCACAGCATTCTACTCCAGCCATGTCGCCTGCAGATGCCTCTCATATGTTGTTTTGTTGCATTATAGTTGAATTGTTGGAAGTCAGAGTGCAAGGTTAATTTCATTTCATTTCAGAAGGAACCATTTGGCTTGAACTATTCTAGAGAGCCTAGTTCTTTGCTGAGTGACACCTGCAGTTCCCCAGGTACCATGTATACCAGTCTTTCACTCTGACAGAGCTATAATGAAGAAGGGACTAAAACAAAGAACAGATTTTGCCTCAAGATGCAAATATGTGTGAGTATGTGTGCATGTGAGTGTGTATATATATATATATGTGTGTGTATGTGTATGCATGTTATCATGATCCCCCTAGCCCCAGTCTTCTGGAGGTACTTGAAGACTCTCTGGCCAACTTCCTTGCACTGCACAAGTTAGATCATCAACTCCATTGATGCCTGTAACCTCTCCCTTCTGTAATCCTACCATATCCTTCTTTTCTTTCATTAATTGAATTGCTAAATTTGCCTCAGGAGAAGTTTTGCCTAGTTATGGGTTTCATGCTCCAGAGAAGACAGCATTCTTCCCTTTCTTTTGCTTTTATTTTTAAATTCACACTTGCCAGTATCAAATGGTACAAATATGTCAAGGTCTAGTACCTTCTTTGAGGATAGATTTTATTCAGTTAGGTATTTTATTTCCCATCTCTATACTTTTGCATGGACTGTCTCCCATTGCTGGGATGTATTTCCTCTTCATCACCACCTCTTTGGATCCCATCCTTCTTTTAAGCCTTTTGTCCCAGTGCTAGCTCCTAGAAAGATTTCATATTTCCCCTTGTTCCTGCTCTCTCCCTCTATAAATGATTTTGAATTTACTTATCTGCATACATGTTGTATGCATTTTAAAATTGTTATATCCCCACTAGCCAGTCTAGTGTCTCACACATTGGAGGAGCTTTATAAATAACTTTGTTGAATTGAATTTATAATTATAATTCTAAGTGCCAAATAGCTACACTGAAATGAATTAGGCAACAGCTAATGGGGTGGTGATGGTGTATGTTTCATGGCTTTCTTGGGGTGGGGTGGCAGAGAATTCAGGAGAATGGCATTCTGCTTCCCTAGATATGTTCCCCACTGCTCTGGCATCACAAGAATTTTCCATGGTAGGTTATCCAACATTGGGACCTATTGTAAGATCTACTGAGCAAATGCAGAAAGGGCTGAAAACACCTCTCTCCGCAACAGTCAGCCTGAGGATTCATTCTCTAGGCCAGGGTGGGGAACCTGTGGTCTCACCACATGTGGCCCTCTTGGTCCTCAAGTGCAAGCCTTTGACTGAATTCAAGTATTACTGAGCAAATCCTTTTATTACGGGGCCTTGTTCAGTGAAGTCTGGAGTCAGTCAAAGGGTCACACTTGAGGATCTGCAGGGCTACATGGCCTAGAGGCTGCAGTTCTCCACTCCTCCTCCAGGCCTTCCCCTTTATGCCTTGTGAGCTCTTACCCAGGCTAAGCCCTATAGGTGATTGCCAAATGTCACTAATTGCCTTCATGAAAACTTGGCATCTGGAGAAACAGTGTTAGCTCACTTGATTTGCATCTCTAGTTATCAGCCAAATGAGATGTATTACAGTGGAGGATTTGCAGTAAAAAGTGGAGATTGCTTATGATATATTCATGTTATTAATTGAGAAATGATGTTGGTCAGGGGAACAGTATGCACTGTTCCTGTATTGGAATTCATATTTTATACTTCAATTCTTCATGATTTGTAATCTAGTAAATTAATAATAACAACATTTAAGTGTTATTAGCACACAGTAGGCACTATATCAATGTTAGTTATTATTATTATTATATAGCGCCTACTATAAGCCAGGTACTATGTTCAGCACTTTACAAATATTATCTCATTGGAACCTCACAACAATCCTGGGAGGTAGGTGCTTTTATTATCCCCATTTTGTAGTTGATGAAACTGAGGCAGACAGAGGTTAAGTGACTTGCCTGAGGTTATACATGTAGTAAATGTGTGAGGCTGATTTGAACTCAGGTCTTCCTGACTTTATACCTAGCACTCTATCCACTTTGCCACCATAGGATGACCCAGCTTGATCTCTTTCCCCCTCCTCAGATTCTGGCTTATCCATGTCTTCCATGTCTTTTTGTCATCAAGTGCCTTCCATAAAGGTAGTAAATGAATGTCAGCGCCATTGCTTTTTCCTACATCAAATTGTCTCCCTAATCCACACTCCTCCTCTCCATGCATTTTATGGTCCAGACAAACTGTTGTTGGCAAGACATTCCATCACCTATCTTTATGTCTTTTATTATCTAAATGCACTCAACTTGTCCCCATGCTTGAAATGCTCTCTATCCTTACCTTTGTCTCTTAGAATCCCAAAGCCCAACTACAGCTACTTCACTGAGGTAATGAGACCTGTTCTGATCCCTATATCTGTTAGTACTTCCTCAGCCCTGAAACAATCTTGTATTTACTTTGTACTTTTTGTGTGTTTTTCCTCCCCCTAACCCCAAGGATGTAACCTCATTAAGGACAGGTGTTAACTTCTTTTTTGTGGTTGTATCCCTAGCACCTAATACAATGTTTGACACCCAATAGTTACTTAGAAAATATATTTTGGATAGTTTAATTGATTAATTAACTCCATAGAAAAGCTACTTTACAAGGATAATCTAGAGCCTTTTCTTTAGACATTTTAATATTTTGTGGATGACAGTGAAATACTTAAGTCTGTTCATATGTTATGTCTAGCTCTCCCTACATAACTGGTCATCTCCTTCCCTGGTCATATGCAGCTTTACTATCTTTTGCATCACTTGTTGGGTACAAGCCATAACTGGCAATATGATGAAGGATGGAATGAAGAGGTGAGAGGCTGAGAGTGTAGAGTTCAATTAAGTGGCTCTTAAAGTAGTAGTTTATGATTCTCTGATGCACTTTGAGTCATCTACAATTTCTATTGTTGGGTTCTATGATTTACAGCTTTGTAGTATCCCTGGGAGAATGTTGGCTTTGAGAAGATATACCTTCATATCAGAAAATAGCTTTCGAGTTACTTGGAATCATTGAAAGTTAGGGACAATTTCCCAGATGTAATCCAGTCCCCCCAACACCCCTTCTCCTATTCAAGTATGGACTCACTCACTGACTATCTGAAATGCTTGCCCAAAAATAAGTACCAATGTACTCAATGAGCTATTCCTCCAACTGTTTGTTATGCTTGGAACAACATATATATGTATGTATATATATATATATATGTATATGTATGTATGTATATATATATATGTATATATGTATATATATATGTATATGTATGTATGTATATATATGTATATATATATGTATATGTATGTATGTATATATATGTATATATATATACATATATATATGTATATATATATGTATATGTATGTATGTATATATATGTATATATATATATATATATATATATTCATCCTCTTGATTTCTCTTGTGTGTATTGGTAGGATAATATCTTTTGAGGGATAGTGGATGCCACTGAGTAGATCCTATAGGATTTCAGGGCTAAATGTGGTCAACACATGGTCATCTGCAAACAGGAATATCTGTGGAGCTTTAACCATGTGCAGGAATTCCATTTGGACTCTGCATAGGACAGTCTATTCTATGGCAGTGGGGAAAACCTTTGCTAAGAAATTTATCCCTATTTTAAGACACACTTGATCAAATGAGATAACATATGTAAATCATTTTGTAAATATTAAAGTGCTTTATAAATATCAGCTATTAAACTGATAATCACAGGATTGTTAAAGTTATTTTTGTGGTTGCTTTAATTAAAGATTCTTAAAACTCTTCTACAATGTCAACATATATTGTGAAACAACTTTTAGAAAGAGAACTTTTTTTATAACCAAGAAATAATAGAGATAGCAGTATATGCAATTCAATGAAATAAATATTTATTAATCATCTATTATGTGCAAAGCAAAGGACATAAAGGAAAAATAAAAGTTTTCCCTCAGAGAGTTTAGATTCTAGTACACAGGATTCTCCATAATGGAATTAGTATTATATGAAGTGTGAGTGAGTGAGTTGAACAGTGTGAAGAGTGAGAAAACACTAATAATGAAGGGATGGGGACTGAACCACAGAAAGGCTTAATAGCACCTGAGTTGAGACTTAAAGGAAGAGAAGGAGTTATAAGA
Source organism: Phascolarctos cinereus (assembly GCF_003287225.1). Taxonomy (NCBI): domain Eukaryota; kingdom Metazoa; phylum Chordata; class Mammalia; order Diprotodontia; family Phascolarctidae; genus Phascolarctos; species Phascolarctos cinereus. Next base: position 93,406,056 of record NW_027556180.1, read on the forward strand.
GATAGAAAGAGGAGAGAATATGCTCCAGGCATAAGGGCTAGCCTGCGTACATATCAGAACTGAGGACAAGATAAAGAGTCCCTTTCAGGGAACTGCCAGTAGTAATTGATTGGAAGGCTGAATTTGTGAAGGGGAGCAGTATGAAGTAAGACTAGAGGGGCAGCTAGGTGGCACAGTGGATAGAGCTCTAGAGTCAAGAGGACCTGAGTTTAAATCCAGCCTCAGACACTTGATCACTGGATGCTTGCTAGCTGTGTGACTCCAGGCAAGTCATTTAACCCCAACTGCCTCACATACACACACACAAAAATTAATAAATAAATAAAATAAAAAAGATTGGAAAAGATAAATTGGAACCACACTGTAGAAGTTTGTATATGCAGGCTGAGAAGTTTCCGCTTTTAACCTTAAGGTCCTAAGGAGTCTTGGAGATGTTTGACTAGGTAAGCAATATGGTATTGTGGTCAGAACTGTAGTTTAGGGAGATTATTTTGGTAGCTGTGTGCAGGATGGACTGGGGAGAAGAGAAAGTGGAAACAAGAGGGCAGATTGAGATGCTATTACAATAGTCCAAATGGGACACACCAAGGATCTAAACCAGGGTGATTAGCCATATGGATAGAGATAAGGGGATTGATGCCAGAGCTACTGTGGAGTTGGGGGAACTTTGGATATGGATGGTGAGAGAGAAGGAAAGGGTCAAATTTATGGACTCCAAGATGATGAAGCTAGGTAACTGAAAGGATAGTGGTGCCCTAAATAAAGAAACAAAGTAATTTGGGAAAGGGATAGGTTTAGGAGCAGAAATAACCTTTTTAGACAAGGTAATTTGGTTCCCATATGAAAGAGAGAGGCTTAGTGGATAGTGGGCTGCCCTTGAAATCAGGAAGACCTGGTTTCAAGTCTTCCCTCTGACTTTTACTGGCTGTATGACTTTAGGCAAATCATTGAATCTCTAGGTATGCTGGGAAATTTTCTAAGATTATAAGTTGCAAAAACAGTGCCAACCAACCTCCCAATGAAGAGAATTTTATCACCTGGGAGTTCCCTAAGCCAATGAAATCACATGTCAAGTCCCTATCCCTATGGGGGAATCCAGGAGATATCCAGCAGGCAATTGATGATGTAGGGACTGCAGAGGGGAAGATAGATTCAGACTAGATAAATATATTTGAAAGGCATATGTTTAGAGATGATTCTGGAACCCATAGGAGCAGAGGAGATCACCAAGGAGAAGAATATATAATTGAGAAAAGAAGAAGCCTCAAAGCACCTAGGTGACATCCATAGTTCAGAGCTGGGAGATAGATTATGGTCCAGCAATGGAGACACCCAAAAGATAGCAGTGTCATAGAAGCCAAGGAAGGATGAAGACAGTGTTCAAAAAGAGGGAATAATCAACAGTGTCAAAAGCTGCAAAGGAAAATGAGGAGTGACACAAAGGCCAGTGGATTTGGTACCTAATAAGTTATCAGTAGCATCTGTAGAGTGGGGTTATTTGAGCAGTAGGACTGAAACGTGTTAAGGGTGGTGAGAAAGTGAGGCAGTGAGTATAGAATATTCCTTCTATGAGTATGGCAATGAAAGGGAACAGAGATAAGAGATGATGAGGTGATTTCCAGAACTAGTAAAGATGTTTTTTAAAGAAGAGTTGAGACTTTTTTTTTAATATGAGAATATTTGTTGGTGGTGGAAGAACTGGTAGGTAGGTATGGAATAAGAGAGATAAGAGATCTCAGAATGTATGATCTTAATTTTCTGAGTAAAGTAGAAAGAAAGGAATGAGAGAGAGACAGAGACAGAGAGACACATACATGTGCACACACACGCTCAAAGACACAGAGAGAGAGAGACAGAGAGAGAGACAGAGAGAGAGAGAGAGAGAGAGAGAGAGAGAGGCAGAGAGACAGACAGACAGAGAGAGAGAGAGAGAGAGAGAGAGAGTGTTGGAGGCTTGCGGAGAGAAGAAAAGATTTGGAAGAGCCACAAAGGGAAATGGCATATAGATTCAATCATGGAATAACAGAAGAATTTCCATGAAGCAGTAAGAGCCCACTTGACATCTGATGTCATAAATTTTTAGAGGATACAGTTGGCATGGTGGTGTGATTTCTTTCATCATAATATATGGAAACTTGGGAGTATGAACAGAGAAATTCGGAATGATGCAGGCTTGAGGGCTGGGCTATTAATATAAGGGGGCAAGAAAGTAAAAAATGGTGGTATAATGGATAGTTGAGTTGCTAATGATAGATCTGAGACTGTGAAAGGAGGAAAATGAGGCCAGAACAGGGGTGATAAATTGGGAGAAAAGGGAGGGATGGAGTGACCAGAGAATATAATGAAGGCAAAGAATAGGTTTAGGATGAATGGCACAGAGAGAGAGAGAGAGATAGAAGAGGAGATCATATTTGAAGAGGGAAAATTTCAGAGCTCAGAGATGGCATAGTAATGGATAAGGTTGAGATACTAAGTATGATTTTTCCATGTGGGTACCTGAATTAGAAAGAAGATATAAGTCACAGGAGTAAAAGAGGCTGATGAACTGAAAATTTAGGGTGTTTAAAAGGATATCTAGCCCAAGAGCAGGAGCTAAGGTGGGAGAGGAGGACTATATAACAGGCAAGAAATTGTTTGTAAAAGGAAGGAGAGAGACCTAGACATGGGTAGATCATAGCATTAAGGATCTGGACCAGCTAATAATGGCAGATGGCTTGAACCCCACATCTAGGTCAGGTTTGTGACTATGAAGGTGTGATTGGCTATGACAAATTGTCATCAAAATTCTACCTTCTCTCATTTCATACTTTCATCAAGGATACCTTCAATTTGTGCATAGGCTGTTTTCATAAAGGTTTTATATAGGCAAGAAAATAAGCATATAGTAGTTCTGTAGTTACTGATATCTTCTCCAATGACTTTTTTTTTTGGATGGGGGATAAATAGCACTGTCACTTTCTCTGTTCTTTTGGAATCTTCCCATTTTGTCAGTGAGGAACTTAAGGTTTAGAGAAGGCAATAGATTGACTTCTGATACACAGTAAACCAAGACAAGGGCTTAAATCTTTCTCTTATAACAACCACTGGCACTGTGGCTCTTTGAAACAGGTGCCATTTCGGTATAAAAGACTTCAAAGGGTGGAATATTCGCTTTAGCTTCAATGTCATAGAGCCTCGTGTTTAATCCTGGCCCTTACCTCCAATTCCTTTTTTTCTGACTCCAATTCTGTTGCTGATTCCTTTTCCTTCTGCCCCAGTGAAAGATTGAACGAAGACTAGATTATATCTCATCTTCTAGATCTGTCTAAAATAGCTAATAGTCCCTGGCCCATTTACATTTTTCTAAGTATTCTGTTACAGTCTCTAAAGGCATCAGGATCTCAAAGAAGAATAGTCCCTAGCTTGTGGTTTTTATGCTTATCTTAACTATCAAGTCTCTGTGTTTGCGGGCTCAGAATTTTTCTTAATACTGGCCTTAAATATGTGCTTTTCTTGGTTATTTTCTTGATTTACGTGTGTGCTGCTGGAAGGGAAATCCTGGTACAGGAAAATACGGGGCATGAGGATGGTCTGTAAATCATTAAGTCACTCCAAGAAGGGGTTTGGAGGGATTCTGGGCAAGAGCAATAGCTTAGCAGAGAAAGACATCACTACAAAGAGGGTGATTGACATTTGGCCAGTTCATTTGAAGAAGAAAAAGATGAAATCTGGTCTGTCAGAAACGGAAATGTAGGCACATTTCTGAAACCCCCATACAGTGAAATATGCCAGCCAGCCTGGCTCACTGATGCAAGATATTATCTGAGTTGTTGGCACAGTTGTAAGGTCCCACATCTGTAACCCTGGACCTGGACTTGTCTCTGAGACCTGCATCTGCTTTGGCAGCATATTTGGTATGAACTGACTTCAGAATCATGGTAACAAAACAGCTGTTTTAAAGCAGTCCAAAAAAGGGTCTGTTATTAGAGTGCTACTAATATACATCCTGGCAACAGGGAAGGGGAGCATGAACTCCACAAGGCCCACATTAAATTTGCACTTTTGTTCTACCACCAAACAGCTATTTCTAAAATTAGACCCATTACTCGCCTTCTGTGGGATGCAGTTTCTTTATGATCTTATTCTTTTGACCAACTTTCTTACAATGAACATGTTCCCATTCTCCCTCTCCTCTCTGAAACTGATTTTACCAGGATGAATCATTTGGAGATCTTTTTGAAGGCAGTGGGATGGACTACATGACCTCTGGAGATCCTTTCTCTATAATATCAGTGCTGTTATATATCCAATCTAGATTTGGGCTAAATGTAGAGACCATAAATCTAGAAGGCACCTCGGAGAGGCCATAGAGTCCAGTTCCTTCATTTTACAGATGAATAGGTTAGCGTTCAGAAAAGTTAAGTGACTTACTCAGTGTCACATAGGTAGTATTAAAGGTAGGGTTTGATCTGAGGTTCTCTACTCCAAAGCTGTACCATGATGATTCACTTATACAGGAACAAGGAATTTTAAGGTATGACTGAACTGGCTTTCTTACATGTCCTGATAGTGTCTCACAGATCACTGGGTCATGTTCTAAGTCAGGCCTATGAACATGGATGCGTGACAGCCCCATTGAAATATGAAGTCTTCTTTTCAGTGTCAGAGAGCACTTATTTTCTAGTTGGGGCTCAAAAGTTGATGGATGAAAGTTGGGACCATTATGGTGAAAAGGAGTTCCTGGCAGCATGGGAACACAGAATTAAGTTAGGAAAGAAAATATCTAATTTGTTTTAGTTGCTGCTGAATAAAACATGCAGAGAGCTTTCACTCTCCCAGTAGAAAAAAATAAAATATTCCTGTAGCAATAGGATAATTGTTTTCTTTAAATGTTGTTTTTAATAAAACTGAATGAATCTTGTTGTTTGACCTCTGCCCCCCCTCCTAAATATTTATTGAGTTGGTGGGGCAGCAAGCATCCTGTCCTGTGGCTTTAACGTGGTTTGCTCATTTCAGCTAATGGGGGAGCAGCCATTTAAATGAACAGGGCATCAGCCCAGGGAAGGTACAACCAGCTGCAAACCAACCAGTGAATATGGTTGTTACACATCTGGTAGGTAATTCTGCAGTGAAGCAGCCAACGGTGCTAGTGTTTTAAATGGCCATTAGCGTGCTTTGGAATTCACGTGCCCAATTAAGACATACCTCTGGAAGTTCTCTCTGGGTGCTGTTCCATTCAGTTTGGCTGCAGACTTAACCAGGCAGCAGTGTGTGTGTGTGTGTGTGGTGTGTGTGTGTGTGTGTGTGTGTGTGTGTGTATGTGTGTGTGTATAGCTTGTATCACTAGCATCATTGCCTGGAGGGAAGAAAATTTCTTTTTTTTTTTTTGATAGGAGAGAGGAGATTCTGTAGCACATATAGCCATCCACAGGGACGCCCTCAAAGCTGTTGTTTCCCTAGGTTCTCTAACTGTGTATGTTTGGACCGTGCCTCTAACTAATCACACAATCACAGCAGTTGTTTTTGATCAGCCTGGAAGTTATAAAATCCTCAGATGCCAATTATGGAGGCTGTTCATGCAAGTGAACATTAGGGTTCAAAAATTTGAATCAGGATTTTGACTGGAAAGGTCCTTAAAGATTATGTCTTCATTTTATAGTTAAGGAAACTGAGACTCAAAGTAGGGATGTGACTTGTTCATGGTCATATAAGAAGTAATTAGCAGAGGCAGAATTCAAACCCAGGTCATCTTATTCTATTTCAAGGTCTAACTCATTGCATCATAGCTGTCTTTTACTTTTTATTTTTGAATAAAGTAAAATTTGGAACATGAGATGTTTTTCACCTATGAACAAGGATAGTTGCAATCTATGTGGTGTGGTCTCCTAGGTATTATGAATACCATTCTTAATGCTACATTATGCAAATCACACTGTTGGAAATTCAGTCCAGACTTAGAACTCTCCCCTTACCCTCAATCTGTTGAAATGCAAATTCCCTTTGGAGAGGTAACTTAAACCTGATCAGTTATGTCCTAATATGAGTGTTTATTAGAGCATTTCCTGAAAACTTTCGATTGGGCAATGGCTTAAAGAGGAGGTCTTGTGGATCCTGAGAGTCTGAGGTGGAAGACCAGGGACACAGGATAGTATGATCTTGGGGATAAAGGACACAGAAAGGGGAAAGAGGCAGGACAAATTTTGCTAGCTTCACAGCTTTTTCCAAGAACTAGTCTTGTTTGTGAAGAAGCAAAATCAAAAGCAGATTTCAAAAGCCTCTTCTCACTTGAAATCTTTGATCTCTATGATCCTTGTGATCTTTGATCCTTGGTCTTCATGGCTAACATTTATAAAAAAATATCACAGCATACTAGCTACTGCTCACAACACACTGAAGCCATCCTAAGAGGTCAAGTAAGAACAGTATTTTTTTTGCCTTCCCTATACCTATTCACCTGCTCCTCGTCTTTTCTCTCTCTTCTTTCTTCCAACTCTTCTCTTTCTTCTCAATTCTTCTTTCCTCTTATTCTTTCACCTCATCTTCCCCTTATCATCCTTTTGCCTGCCCTGCTCCTTTCTTCTTCACCCTCTTTCTCCTTTTTTCCTTTTCTCTTACTTTTCTCTCCTCTTCCTTCTCTAACACTTTCTGATAATGACTTGTAGCAGTGTGTAAGGTAGAAGATGTTGGCGAGTGGAAAAACTTGGTTACTTCCTCTTGTCTGGTAACTCCTCCCTCCACGTGTGACTTTCTCTTAAATCAATGCCCTTAGCTGTGAGAATAAGATGAAGGTGGAGATTTTTTTTTTCCACTTCACTAGAAGAACAAAGGGTTGGAGCATACTTGAAGCTTCTGGACTCAGTAACAATAACTCCAGCCTTCCCCCTACTGGAACTCTCTCAGGCTCAGTTGTGCCTGGCTTTCTTTTGGTCAGTATTCACTTGGTATTTCTTTGTATTTGGGAAGTTATAAAAAATGAATCAATAAAATTTGTTCAGTCTATCTTTGAGCCCCAATTCTGGGAATGTTCCTAGCAATTATTTTTTTAAAAATCCCACTTTCCTGGGTGCTTCCCAAGATACCTTGATACCAATTACATTTAACCCCCAAGGCACACACTAACCAATAATAAAGTCAATAGCCATGGTGGTTTATAGAAACCAATTTCTTTGAGGACAGATGACAAAACAAAAAGCAAAAAGAGTTTATCAAAAAGGATTGACAAAATGGATTCATCTCTCCCTAGACAGAGAGTGAGAGAGTGAGGAGAAGAGGTAAATAAGAGGAATGTAAAATTCTTGGCATTCTATTCCACAGTAACATAGGCTCAACAATTGCTAGGTGTGGCTTACACTCAGCCAGGATCACATTGTCCCAACAGCAGAGCTGAAATATTTTACTCTCCTCACTCTTTGTAGCTTCATGGAACCACAAACTGTAGTAGGGACAGATGGCACCTTTGACTGTGTTCTCCCTGTTATGGCAATGCTAAAGCTTCTGTAATACAAAAGCCATGGTCCAGGCAGCAGTAACCCATGCCTTCCCACCCAGTGCTTTGACAGGGGTTGTATTTGATCCAGAAGCTGCTGCACATCCTTAAATCCTCCCCTCAGAGTTCTTGCTCACATCTTGCCTCTCTTGAGATTTCAGCTCTGCTCTGCTTTTATATGAGTGGGTGGGACAGAGTTTGTCCTTTCATACACAATCATAGCCCCTTTGTCCTTGACTTTTTAAAACCCCCTTTCAAAAAATCATTTTCATGTCTCACAATTTTAACAAATCATTCTTACTTCTGTAAAAATAAAAAATACAGTGCTATTAAGTAATTCTTATATATTTCAAGGTAAGGTTGGAACATTCTCTGTGTGCCTGGTCACAGTATTGATAAAGCTGCTAGTCAGAGGATGCTGGTGGTTGACATAAGATATTCATAATTAGAAAGGTATGTCTGAAATCCTGAATGCCAACAAAAAAGCTGACTGAATCAGCCCCAGAGCACTGAAAACAAACCATGGAGCTAAGTAAGGGTGGTGTTGTAGATAAAGTACAAGACCTAAAATTTACAGGAATGAATTGCAAATACACATTTTCAAACTTAAAAGACCCTCTCCACTCTAGTTCCTAAGCAAAAGACTAACAAATCTCTGGCTCTTTGGCTGTAACCCGCTTCATCTTCAACAACAAAATTTGGATTGTGTCTTAGCTCCTTGCCTCCAATGACTCTATGCATGAAGAATATTATTTTCTTCTGCTCAGGCTCTAGAAGTGACAAAGTCACTTTTTCCTGAATTATATCACCAGAATTTTAGTCACACAGACATGGTTTCAGGAATCTTCAAAATGAGTGATAGCCCAAGGTCAAAGCACCTACAGACATAAATGAATAAATAAATAGGAAATTGAATTGGTAAGCAGTCTCAGATTCCCTGTAGCCCCTCATCCCAACCCTGTCCTGCTCTTTTCTTCAAAACTATAGCATTAAAGCAAACATGGTTTTCCTCTACTTGGCTACACTAGAGATTTATGTTCTGAGCAGCAGGCATCCATCTCCAGTATCAACTCCAATTTCTTGGTCACCTTCAAGGTGGGTGCTACATGTTCACTTTTCTCACTACTCAGCATCCCACTCCTCATCCTTGCTCTCCTCTTTGCCCCTTTATTTTTCTTCTCTTCTCTTGCTCTTCCCATGTTTCACTTCTTCCTCTCCCCTTTTCTATTATTTGGGGAACCAGTAAGGAGGCAAGTGGGAAAATGTTTATATATTTCCCATGATATTTTCCTCACAGCAGTGAGATCACAAAGCTCAAGTCCCTATCCCTATCCCTGTTCTTATAGCAATGAAAGGCAGTATGACATAGTCAATAGAGAACTAGCACAGGAGTCATGAAGACTTGAGCTCATGTGTCTCCTATTCATACTGGCTGCATGACCCTGAGCAAGGTACTTAAATTCTTAGTGCCCCAGGCAACTTTCTAAGACAATAATTTGCCACCCTGCATTGATACAACTCTTCACCAGGAGTTTCCAATACTGATGAAATTAGAGATCTGGTAAAACATATACACACCTACATAATACATATATATATGCATGTATACATGTTTATATATATACATATCTCCATATATATTTATATATATGTGTTCTAACATTTAAATAGCACGTCAAGGTTTTTAAAGCACTATATATATATATACATATATATATTATATATATAATTTGATCCTCACAAAATCCTATGATGTAGGTGTTATTATTGTGCTTATTTTACAGGAAGGAATTGAGGATCTTAGAGGTTAAGAGGCTTGCACTCACACAGTTAGTTCAGTAAATGCCTGAGACATGATTTAAATTTGGTCTTCATGACTCTACATTCAGCATTGTACTGCACTACCTAGCTGCTACATAAACATACATATATGTATAAGTATGTGTACTTGTATATATATTATATATGTATGTATGTGTATCTAAGATATGTATTGTCTATGAAAACATGTGATGTCTGTATAGAGTGGGGCTCAAGGGAGACATTGATATATTAACATATATCACTGATATATATATATATATATATATATATATTATTGAGATATACAGTATCATTATCTATGGAATTGCATCTACCTCTTTTCAAGGGAGACTTCAATTCCTCACTTGAGGGGAGCAGGAGAAGGAGGGACAAAGCTGGTCATCCTGTTCTTCTCTGAGAGAAAGTTACTGTACTAGAAGGATATCTTCTCTGCCCAACTAAATATTGCTGGTCTAGGGACATGATTAGCTAGGAACAAAAAGTTGTTTTCCTGGCTGCTATGTCTTAGCTTGGGATGGTACCTCAAACTCATATCCACTGGCTTGGCCCCTTCCAAACACTGGTTATAGAAAAGACCATCATAAATATTGGAAAGCAAGCAAACCCATTTATATAAGAAAGAAGTAAACAGACATCAGAGTTCTACAGCACAGCATATGCCAGGAAAGAAACAAGAAAATTTTATCAACAGGGAGAGGCCCTGATCTGACCAAAGGAAATTCTCTAAAGCAGGGGTTGGGAACTTGCAGCCTCAAGGCCACATATGGCCCTCTAGGTCCTCAAGTGTGGCCCTTTGACTGAATCCAAACTTCACGGAAGAAATACTTTTATTAAGGTTTCTAAAGTGTCTAGTGAGGCAAGCTGGAAATCAGAAATATGTTGAGTGTCTGACTTCCCTGACACGTCTGTAAGAAAGTCTATTTCTTCTCCCTAAAGTCAGTCCCAAAGATAGTTGGAACCACAAACATTCTGTCCTGAAGAAGGAATGAAGAATGTTTCTCCTCACCAAAGTTCTAACACCAACTTTCCCCTTCACCCATTTGTTGTCTGGCTGTTCAATTTTTTTGGTTGTGTCTGAACCCTTTGTGACCCCATTTGGCAAAGATAATGGAGTGGTTTGCCATTTCATTCTTTAGCTCATTTTATAGATGAGGAAACTGAGGCAAACAGGATTAAGTGACTTGCCCAGGGTCACACAGCTAGTGTCTGAGGTTGGATTTGAACTCAGGTCTTCCTGACTCCAGGCCTAGCATTCTATCCACTGTGCCACCTTGATGTCATTTACCCTACTTTGTATTGAAATTCTCTCTACCAATCCAGAATCATGCCTAACTAGCATGTTGCTACCTAAGTAGTAACATGCAAAATTCTACAGGCTTAAAAACCTGGGTTACACACACCCACACCCACCCACCCACCCACCCACACACACACACACACACACACACCCCTATTTACATATATTATATATAGATACATACAAACATGAAAACCAAAGATAGACAGACAGAAAGCCAAAGACAGAGAGATAGAGACCAACAGAGAAAGAGAAGGAGGAGCCAGCATGAAATTAGGCAATTAGGAACCACAGGAGAGGTTTGAAAGAAATAAAGCTTTACTAAAGAATTGCTGGTCACAGTGGTAAGAATGCTGTACTTCTTCAGGCTTTCCTTGATGAACCAAGGTTTGAGCATGGACACAAGTGAGGGGGCTGATAAAATTGGCATGGGCTAGCATTATTTGGGGCTTCTGGAATTATCTGCAAGATGTGCTTGGGCTGTGATAGACCCATTCACTAAGAGTAGGGAGCACAGTCCAACTCAATCCCACCTACAGGGACTCAATCAGCCAGGCAGGTTGACACATAAGAAACAAATCCATAAAAACAAGGCACACTAGAGCAAAGGAGTCATTTGGGAAAGGGAGATGATAAATGGGGAAGTTCTTTCCTAGAAGGTACTAGCCCACGGGAAAAGTGAGAAAAAAAAGAGGATTATTCCTTAGAAAAAGGTTCTGTTTTGGCCTGTTTTATTTGTGCCTCTGTGTTTTGGCCTTGACTCTCATGTGTGCTACGATGTGAGCTGAATGACAATCGGTGAGGAGAAGAAAGCAAGTGGTGTACTGCCAACTTCCTGCGTAAATCTTTCGGAGGAAAACCATGCCCAGAAAACAACTACCACCTCTAATTTCACAAATTCACTCAGAGATTCCTGATGTTTTGACCCCTTGATTTCCTTTAGACATTTTAGAAAGAGAGAGACATGCAGAGAGAGGGAGGGAAAAAAGGAGGGAGAGGGGAGGGAGGGAGAGAGAGAGACAGAGAGAGACAGAGACAGAAAGAAAGAGACAGACAGAGAAAGAGACAGAGAGATAAAGTGGTTGTGCGTTGTCCTTTAAATGGGAGGAGAGCTGGGGAGCGGGTAGGGGGTGTTGAGAGGAAGACATTTTCTTGAATATATTCTGTCATAGGTCAGAACATGTCCAGGTTCCATACCCTGTTCTGAGCCTACCACCCATCCCAAATGATTCTGACTAAAATGTCTCTGTTTTGATAAATGTTTTTGAGGAAAGACCTGCACAGTTGTAATCTGAGCAATAGCTTTGGAAGGAAGGGGTTCACAGGGTCTGAGGGAATCATTTACACTCGGGTGCCAGCCAGTGCCCAGAGGGAGAAGGTGATTTTGAGGGCCAAATTCCTGCCTCTCAGAACCCAATAGCCCTAGATATTTCAAAGACACATTTACCCTTTAGGACAAAGCTTTTTTTTTTTTTTCCACAAGAGGATAATTCTGAACTGTCAGGGAATAATGGACAGCTCTCTCTTGTTTTCATTTAACTCTCAAGTGGAAATAACACATTCCTATTTGTTTGTAATCTACTTGTAAACTCCCTTGACTAGTTTGGGTGCTAATTGCTTAATACAGCTTAATACACTTAATTAGCTAATTGTAAATAATGGAATGTGGTTTTCTCTTCCTTTTCTTATCTTTTTACTCTTTATCCTGAAGGTGAAGTTCCTCATTGTATAGCAATGACATTGAGCCTTTCACCTAAAATAATACTGAAATCCTGGCTTGGAGATGGACAAACACCAAATTCACACCCCAAGACTATGTATTTTATGGTAGGGGAAAAATCCAGAAAGATGCAATTCTTTACTTCTATGTGATCTCACTTCTTGTCCTAAAAATTTTAATCTTTTTTGAAAAGAGAAGTGAGTCTCTTGCCTTTCTAGATAACCAAAGGTTTATTTCCCCATCACCTCTCCTTGAGCCTACATATGAAAAAAAGCAAATGAAACTGGCTTGATTAGGACTCTTAGGAAAGTTTTAATCTGAGAGTCTTTAAAGTATCCTCTTTCATGTACCTTGTTCTTTCTTGCTTGACCTTTAGAATTCCAGGTCCAGAAAAGATCATCCAGGGCTCAGCTAATTTCATCCCCTGCTCACTGTCTATACAGGACTGCAATCTCAGAATTGATTGAAGTCCTTGGATAGAAATCTTATTTTAAACCACTTCTATAAAAGAGAGTCCTTATTTTTTTTTTTTGAGACTGAGTCTCCCTATATTTCCCAGGTTGAAAGTATAGCTGCCATTGGAGGGGAGCTATGACTTGCTATCTTTTAATCTGGGCTGAGTCACCTCTCCTTGATGATCTGGTGGATGGCCCCCTCCACCTCCTAGGTGCTCACTGCCTTGGTGTCAGACTTTGAGCAGATACACACTCGGCTTTAGACCTACTGCAGCTCAGATTTCCTGAGCCCAAGCAACCTATTAGTTTCATCTTCCTGGCCTGGCAAAACTACAGGCATGGGCCACCACTCCCAACCATAACTTCTTTTCAAATACTTACTGTTGAATTTAAGTTTTTAAAAATTCAATACCTACTACATGTAGAATGTTGCACTACAGCATTCTGCATATAGACACAAGATATGACATAATTCTTGCCTTAATGGAACTTAGTGTTTAGTACAAGGATGTGACATACAGGTGAATGATGATACTAAAACAAAAAGTGAAAAGTGAATAAGGATCATGCAAAGGACAGAAGACAAAGAGTTACTGCCTTCATTGAACTCTAGAATACAATGACTTACATAGAGTGGTACTCCATGAACATCTGTTACACAAATGAATGAACTAGCCAGTTGTAATGATATTGCCTCAGGATCATAGGCTTTAGAGCTGGAGGGGACCCTAGTGATTATTGAGTTAAATCTGCTCTTTTTTCAGATAAGACAACAGAGGTACAGAGAAATTATCTGGCTTGCTCAAGGTCTCACAGAGCTAGATTTGGAACCCAGGTGTTCTGACTCCAGATGGACTGTTCTTTTCACTAACCAATACTGCCTCTGCATCTTGTCAGCATTAGAAGTGGGGATGGAAACCTACTCTGATCATGGATTCATACTATTCTCTGGCTGTGGGGGATCACATTCAAGCAATTTCCAATTTGCCAGTTGAAAGCAATATCGAATGAGCTCCCAGAGTGTGTGAATTAATCAGTATTAATTATTAATGTTTATTAAATGTCACAAGTTTGTTGGTCTAGGCTAAAGATTGAAGAAAACAGAATTTCTTTTTGGTTAAAAATATTAAAGGCCTACTATGTGCAAGTCACTCTGCTGAAGACACAAAGGTGAAACCAAGAGTCCCTACCCTCAAGGAGCTGTCATAGACGATAACTAAACAAAAAAGGAGATTTATTGTTCTTCATGCTAAGATGTAATCATGGACCTAACTGCTGAATTCTTCCTGGCTCTAGCTAGATCTTGCAAGGAGCCAGAAGCAAATGAGGTTTGATGGATTGAAATTATTATCATTAATAATCACATCCTTCATGTTTTGGAAGTGTTTCATAATTTTAAAAATGTCTTGCAGGAGCATTCCTTTTTTTTTTAATACCTCACTGTCAGAATCCCAGCTTCTTGCCTTAGGGTTTGTTCATTTATGGTGATAAATTGGGCTTGGCCCATCAAACATGATCCCACAGACTAGAATGGTACAATGTAAAGGGTGCTGCATCTAGAATCACAGGGCCTGGCTTTGAATCTTGGCATCACCACTTACCACCGATGTGACAAGCCAAAGTCACACATTCTAGTTGGTAGGATTTTAGAACTGGAAGGAATTTTAAAGATCATTTAGTCCAATCTCCTCATTTTAATAAATTTTATTGAAATTTTTGTTTTTCTATCACCTATGGATGGGTAAGTCATTTCACCCCTCTTGGCCCCAGTTTTCTCACCTGTAAAATGAGAGGGTTGTGTGCAATGACCTCTAGGATCTCTTCCAGCTTTATATCTCTGATCCTTTTCATTTAACAGCCTATCTCTACTGTGATGTAGCTTTGCCTGGTTTCTCTGAGAATTTATGTACTCTTGGCTAGCCTCTCAATGGCTCTGACTCAGGTTTATAAATTCTGGTTCCCCCCTTCACTTAGTAAATATCCCTTTTCAGCCTATTGGTGCCCTTTAACAAATGAGTCATCTTTCTGATGGCTCTGGTGAAGGTCAAAGGGTTGGTGGCTGTTTTTCTAGGCTGGTAAAAGGGTTGTACTTTGTGCTTAAATGTTGACTCATGGCAACATCCAATGTATCTGAGGTGGGAGCTACTCTGATGACCTCCTCCCCATCACTTCTTTCACTGCAGCAAGCCAAAAGCTCTCTTTTTAGGAGTCCTCTGGCTCTCTACTCATCATGTGATTGTCACCAAGTTGCAAAAGCTTAGCAGCTGCCCAGGAACACTGTACATCAGAGAAAATCAAAAACTCAAATGAAAATCCAACTGGAGAGAAAGCAGCAGCTCTTATCTTCCATTTTCTCTATATTTCCTCTTTCATCTCCAGATCTTTAAATTTAATTATGAAGACCAAACTAGTCTGCAGCAAGTACACCTTCTACCCTCTAGGCTGCCCTTTTATGCATTTCTTTTTCATGGTGCTGTTGACATTTGGCACTCACACAGAGCCTCTTTCGTCCAGCAATGGCAAAGCTACTTAAATACTCAAACAAAGCCTTGTAACACCCTATTGAGCAAGAAAAAGATCACCACCTGCCTTACTAATGCCTAAATGAAACAGAAATAGGAAGTGACTTGTCCAAGGTCCCCAGTGAGTTAATTCAAAGCTGAAATAAAGCCAAGGAACCTGCACACTACTTTTTTCCCTCACTTCTACCGTACATCCAGAATAACTAAAATCATGAAATAATACCTCATATTTAACCATAGGCTTATAGGACAGTAGATTTAGAGGTAGAAGGGACCTTAAAGACCACCTAATTCAACCCTCTTTTTACACTTGAGAAAACCAAAGCATGTAGAGATGAAGTGATTTGCTTAAGGTCACAGAGATAGTAAAAAGCAGAGTCTAAATTTGAACTCTGATCCTAAGACTTAAAGTCATGTGCCTTTTCTGTTTCACAGCTCTTTATAAAAGAATTTTGTCTATATTATATCACTTGTTCATCACAATAATACTGTGAGATGGACAGGACAGGTATTTTTATCCCTACTTGCTTAACAGATGAAGAAAGGGAGTCTCAGAGAGGTTAATAAGTTGATAGATCTCTTTACTGAAATTAGGAGAGTAAATGATTGGTTCAAAGTCATACAACCAGTTAAATATCAGAATCTAGGTTTTCTGGTAATAGTTTCAGTGAGCTTGCCACTACACTATACTGCCTTTACTCAGTCCAGTGAAACTGAATCTTGGAAGCTACTTGAGGGAAAATGCCATATTTATCTGTGTTATATATTGCAATGCTTGGATAGATCTGTGATCTCACTAATGTGGTCACTCCCTCCTGCAATGGGTATTGCAGTCCATCCACAACTCATCCTACTTGATTTCTGTGTATGTTCAACACCTATAAATAAGTGGTAGCATTTTTATAGAGCTTTAATGTTTGCCAAGTGTTTTATAAATAGGAACTCATTTTATCCTCACCCCAACCCTGGAAGGTAGGTGCTATTGTTTTCACAGATGAAGAAATTGAAGCAGATAAAGGTTAAATTACTTTCCCAGGATCAAAAAACTAGTGTCTCAGTTAGGATTTGAACTCATTTCTTCTTAACTCCTGACCTAATAATCTCCCACTGTACTGGGGTCTACCCAAAGTTCTAGGAGACATGTTCCAGACCCTTCAACACTGTGTAGGTACCATTCTAGTACACTGTCTCTCTATATCCACTGTCCTTTGCATTCACTGAATTACTACTGGTCTATTTTCATTACATCTCTTTGATGGAATCTCTTATGCTGCTCTTTGTGTGTGGTTCTAGGTTGTTAAGATGCTATAGTCTATTCATACCTATCAGATATCTACCTTTCAGCCCTTTAGATGACCCATAACTTCCACTCTGTGGGGACTGCTATTTCATGATGCCATGTAGCATCCCTAGAAATATTTTGGTGTTGTTACTACCAAAAAAGGTAATTAAGTAAGTACCCAATAATCACCAACTTATATACCTACTTTTTCATCCCTGTAAGATCTTTCTGAATGCAATCTATACAACTATCAAGGTCATCCTTGCTGAAATTATGAAAAAGAAGCATGCAGGCTTCCTTAGCAGACCACAGCCATAAAATCCTACACTTGACTTAATGGTACAAGGAAGATAACATTCTACCAATTTGCCTGGAAATTAGAGTTTGGGTTCCATAACCATCTATTCAATAAACTAGTCTAGAATTTTTTCAATAATTGAAGTCAAGTTACTATTCTATAGTTTCAAAACTCTATTTTCTTTCCTTTTTGAAAATTTGGACATTTGCTTTTCTTGAATTCTGTGATATATCATGTGTTTTACAGAAACTTTCAAAGTCTGTACAATGCCACAAGGTGATTCAGCGGTTGTTCCTTGGGGTAGCAGAACTACCTTTTGTTTCTGAACATTGTGGTTTAAGCTTGGACAGCTAAGAAATCCACAGTAAAACAGCACATCTGTGTTGTAGAAAAAACAAATATCTATTTACAACAACCAAATTCATTTATTTTATAAACCATAACTAAAACAATGCCAAAGTATGGAGCAAAACAAAGCAAATAAAAGCCAAGAACAAGAAGCTGTTGTCTCTTCTTATTTGATTTGGAACACAATTACTTTGACCTACTCTCTCTGTCTCTCACAGCTAGTTTTTTAAATAGGCAAAGTCCCATTGCTAATAAAATCCCTGCATTATAAGCACTATTCTCTTTAATACTCCATGACTGCGTTTCTCCAGAAGAAGTGACACAGATATTGCCCAACTTTCTCCACAAAACTGTTAATCTTATGTTCTCTTTAAGCAGTGATTGTTTAAGACAATGGGCAATAAGACAGTGGATTGAATTCCATTGAGTAATCAAGGTGGGGGGTGGGGGGTGAGGGGGAGAGGGAGAGAGAGAGAGAGAGAGAGAGAGAGAGAGAGAGAGAGAAAGAGAGAGAGAGAGAGAGAGAGAGAGAGAGAGAGAGAGAGAGAGAGAGAGAGAGAGAGAGGAAACAACAATTTTTGCTACCTCTAGTTCTTTCTGAGTTGTTTTCTTCAGAATTCATTATTTCCATGTCTCCCTGCCTGACCCTCAGCCCCAATCCACATCTTCTCTACATTTCTCTATTTCTGTGGAGGGTACCACCATCCATACAGTTATCCAGTTCATAGCCTCAGAGACACCTTTGACTCTTCCGTTTCTCTTACACATCATATTAAATAAGTTGTCAAGTCTATTGATTCTATTGCCTATATCCCCTTCTCTCCATTCACATGACCATCACCACAGTTCAGTCCCTCATTAACTCTTGCCTGTGTAGTTCCAACAGCCTCCTAATTGTACTCCCAGTTCTAGCCCCTTGAGTACGCTCTTGATTCGTGTACAATTTTATATTTTGTGTAAATTAGAGAGGAGTGGTAGAAGAGAGTTGTTACTGACTCTACTATGAGATTCTATAATGTTGCAATTCTATGACCTATTTATTTAGTACCTATTATATTCAAGTCACTGCTCAGGGTACTGATGATATTAAAATGAAAAATGACACAGTTCTTGTCCTCAAGGAACTTATAAGCTATTGTACTATAAAAAATAGAATGTGGTAGCATTCTAGAGGAGAGGCAGATTGGCACAGTAGAATGAGCCCTGACTTTGAAGTCAGTGAATATAGGTTCAACATATCTGCAACATATTACCTGTGTGTCTTTGGGAAAAGTCAGTTAAGTTCTCTCGGGGAACAGCTTTCTTATTTGTAAAAGGAAAGGCTTGGGTTAGGTGGTTGCTTGGCTTATGTCCAGGTCCAAATACTTTGGATGATATCAATTCACATCATGTCATCAAAAAAAAGGTGTCACCTAAGTTAGGTCTTAAAAATAGAGAAGGATTTCAACTGGTAGAAGTGAAGAAGAATGAGTCTAAGTCGCTAAGCATGGTGACCCTTTATTCTTTAAAGTAAAAAAAAAAATCATGCCTTGATTTTCTGTGTCAGTGGAAAGTTTTAAGAGGCCTTCTAAATGCTCTGTAATGATAATATCTATGCTTTGGGCTTAATGCTACTGTTTAGTTGATGCAATCCTTATTGCTAATTACAATAAACAATAGATTCCATTCCTCTAAATGAGGGGCTTTATATTTGTTCTCTGCATGATGCAGACCAAAATGTCTCTTTGAGATAACAAAAAGCAGAAAAAAACCCACCCAAACTGATTTCAATATAATGGAATATATTGCTGATCTATAACATAAATGGGAAACAAGACCCAGAATTCTCAGCACAATTTGGGCTTAGGATTCTATTGTTGTTGTTTAGTCTTTTCAGTTGTGTTTGCCTCTTCATGACCCTATTTGGGGTTTTCTTGGCAAAGATACTAGAGTAATTTACCATTTTCTTCTTCAGCTCATTTTACAGATGAGGAAACTGAGGCAAACAGGGTTAAGTGACTTGTCCAGGGTCACATAGCTAGTTAAGTGTCTGAGGCTGGATTTGAACTCACAAAGATGAGTCTTCCTTCCTGATGCTCTATCTACTGTGTCACCTAGCAGCTAAAGATCTTTAAGGATCTATAGCCTTTCCCTAATAAACAGGTTATTTAGCTAGATTTCTTTTTTTCTACTCCCAATATTTTTTTAAAAAGTTTTGAGTTTCAAATTCTATCCCTTCCTCCCTCCCTGTCCTCTCCTCTCCTGTAGATGTCAAACAATCAGATAGAGGTCATATATGTGTACTTATGTAAAACATTTACATGTTAGTTTTTTTGTACAAGAAGTATCAATAAAAGAAAAAAATGAAAGAAAGTGAAAACATAGCATGCTTCAGTCTGTATTCAATCAAAATCAGGCAGAGAGCATGCTTCTTCATTCGTCTTTTGGGATTGTCTTAGGTCATTGTATTGCTGAGAATAGCTAAGTCATTCATAGTTCTTCATAGGATAATATTTCTGTTTCTGTGTACAACTTTCTCCTGATTCTGTTCATTTCACTACGCATCAATTTCATGCAAATCTTTCCAGGTTTTTCTAAAATCATCCTGCTTGTCTTTTCTTATAGCACAATAATATTCAATTTTAATCATATACCACAGCTTGTTTAGCCATTCCCCAGTTGATGGGCATCCCTTTGATTTCCAATTCTTAGCTACCACAAAAAGAGCTGCTATAAACATTTTTGTACAAATAGATCCCTTTTCTTATTTTTTTTAATGTCTTTGGGATATAGACTTAGCAGTGGTATTGATGGATCAAAGGGTATGCACAATTTTATAGCCCTTTGGACATATTCCAAATTGCTCTTCAGAATGGTTGGATCAGTTTACAACACCAACAGTGTGCATTAGCGTCCCAGTTTTCCCACATCCTCTCCAACATTCAACATTTTCTTTTCTTGTTTGTCATATTAGTCAATTTGACAGGTGTGAGGTGGTACCTCAGAGCTGTTTTAATCTGCATTTCTCTGATCAATAGTGATTTGGAGCATTTTTTTTTATGATTGTAGACAGCTTTGATTTTTTTGTCTGAAAACTGCCTGTTCATATCCTTTGACCATTTATCAATTGAGGAATGACTTGTATTTTTATAAATTTAACTCAATTTTCTACATATTTGAGAAACAAGGCCTTTGTCAGAGATACTTATTGCAAAATTTCCCCCCACCCAGTTTTCTGCTTTCCTTATAATTTTGATTGCATTGGTTTTGTTTGTGCCAAAAACTTTTAAATTTTATATAATCAAAATGATCATTTTACATTTTGTAATGCTCTCTATATCTTCTTTGGTCCTAAATTCTTCCATTGCCCATAAATCTGACAGATAAACTATTCCATGCTGTATTAATTTGCTTATGGTATCACCCTTTATGTGTAAGTCGTGTACCCATTTAGACCTTACCTTGGGTATACACTATGAGATATTGGTCTATACTTAGTTTCTACTATACTCTTTTCCCAGCAGTTTTTGTTAAATAATGAGTTTTTGTTCCGAAAGTTTGCATCTTTGGGATTATTCTATACTAGTTTACCATGGTTATTTGGCATAATGTAATTTGTACCTAATCTGTTCCACTGATCCACCACTCTATTTCTTAGTCAGTACCAGATTGTTTTGATAATTATCACTTTATAATACAGTTTGTGATCTGGCATGGCTAGACCACCTTCTTTCATATTTTTCCCCCCATTGATTCTCCTGATATCCTTGGGCTTTTGTTCTTCCAGATGAATTTTGTTATTATTTTTTCTAGCTCTATAAAATAAATTTTTGATAGTTTGATTGATATGGCAATAAATAAATTGATTAACTTAGATAGAACGGTCATTTTTTATTATATTGGCTTGGCCTACCCAGGAGCCATTCATATTTTTCAACTTTTTTTAGATCTGACTGTATTTGTGTGAAAAGTATTTTATAGTTGTGTTCACATAGTTCCTGGGTTTGTTTTGGCAGATAGACTCCCAAGTATTTTTTATTGTCCACAGTTATTTTAAATATAATTTGTTGTCTATTGCTGCTGGACTTTGTTGGTAATGTATACAGAGGCTGATGATTTATATGAGTTAATTTTGTATCTTGCAACTTTGCTAAAGTTGTTAATTATTTCAAATAGTTTTTTTTAGTTGATTCTCTAGGATTTTGTAAGTATAATGTCATATCATCTGCAAAAAGTGATAGATATGTTCCCTCATTGCCTATTTCTTTTTCTTCTCTTATTGTTATAGCTAATATTTATAGTACAATATTAAATAGTAGAGGTGATAATGGGCATCATCACTTCACTCTGATTGTATTGGGAAGACTTATAGCTTATTCTCATTATAGATAATGCTTGCTGATGGTTTTAGATAAACATTACTTATTTAAAGGTAAGCACCATTTATACCTATGCTCTAGTGTTTTTAATAAGAATA
This sequence comes from Phascolarctos cinereus, assembly GCF_003287225.1. Taxonomy (NCBI): domain Eukaryota; kingdom Metazoa; phylum Chordata; class Mammalia; order Diprotodontia; family Phascolarctidae; genus Phascolarctos; species Phascolarctos cinereus. The sequence continues at coordinate 93,427,723 of NW_027556180.1, forward strand.
GGTTTTTTCTGCATCTATTGAGATAATCATATGATTTCTTTTGGTTTTGTTTTTGATATGGTCAGTTATGTTAATAGCTTCAACACTATCAAACCAGCTCTGTATTTCTGGTATAAATCCCACCTGGTCGTAGTGTATGATCCTTGTAATATATAGCTGTGATCTCTTTGCTAGTATTTTATTTAAAATTTTGTTTCAATATTCATTAGGGAAATTGGTCTATAATTTTTTTCTCTGATTTGGCTCTTCCTGGTTTGGGTATCAGCATCATATTTGTGTCGTAAAAGGAATTTGGTAGGACTCTGCCTATTTTTCCAAACAGTTTATACATTATTGAGATTAATTATTTTTTCAGTTTGGTAGAATTCACTTGTGAATCCATCTGGTCCTGGGGATTTTTTTCTTAGGAAGTTCATTGATGGTTTGTTCAATTTCTTTTTCTAAGATTTTATTTTTCTTCTGTTAATCTGGATAATTTATATTTTTATAGATATTCATCCATTTCATTTAGATTGTCAAATTTATTGGCATATAATTGGGTAAAATGGCTCCTAACAATTGTCTTAATTTCCTCTTCATTGGTGATTAATTCACCCTTTTCATTTTTGATACTGGTAATTTAGTTTTCTTCTTTCCTTTTTTGAAATCAAATTAACCAATGGTTTAGACTTTATTGGTTTTTTCATAAAACCAGCCTCTAGTTTTATTTATTAGTTCAATGGTTTTCTTACTTTCAATTTTACTAATCTCTCCTTTGATTTTCGGGATTTCCAATGTGGCATTTAATTGGGGATTTTTAATTTGTTCTTATTCTAGTTTTTTTTTAAAAGTTGCACACCCAATTCATTGTTCTGCTTTTTTTTCTATTTTATTGACATAAGCAATAAGAGATATAAATTTTATTTGAAGTACTACTTTGGCTGCATCTCATAAGTTTTGGTATGTTGTCTCATTGTTGTCATTTTCTTAAATTACTGATTATTTCTATGATTTGTTCTTTGACCTACTTGTTTTTTAGGATTAGATTATTTAATTTCCAATTAATTTTAATCTTTCTTTCCATTGTCCATTGTTGAATATAATTTTTGTTGCATTATTATCTGAAAAGGATGTGTTTACTATTTTTGCTTTTCTACATTTGGTTGTGAGGTTTTTATGTGTATGGTCAATTTTTATGTAGGTGCCATATACTGTGGGGAAAAAAGATATATTCCTTTCTATTCCTATTCAATTTTCTCCAGAGATCTATCATCAAACTTTTCCAGAATTTTATTCACCTCCTTAACTTCTTTCTTGTTTATTTTTTGATTAGATTTATCTAGTTCTGAGAGGGGAAAGTTGAGGTCCCTCACTAGTATAGTTTTGTCATATATTTCCTCCTGTAATTTATTCAGCTTCTTCAAAAATTTAGATGCTATGCTATTTGATGCATATATGTTTAGTATTGATATTACTTCATTGACTATTGTACCTTTCAGCAAGACAATTTCTTTATCTTTTTAAATTAGATCTGTTTTTGCTTTTGCTTTGTCTGAGATTATGTTTGCTACCCCTACCTTCTTTGCCTCAACTGAAGCATAATAGATTTTGCTGCAGCCACTGACCTTTACCCTAATGTGTATCTCTCTGCATCAAAAGTATTTCTTGTAAACAACATATTGTAGGATTCTGGTTTTTAATCCATTCTGCTATCTGCTTCCATTTTGTGGGTGAGTTCATCCCCTTCATACTTGTAGTTATGATAACTATGTATTTCCCTCCATGCTATTTTTCACTTCTTTATTCCCTTCCCTCTCTTGCCCCCTACCAGGGGTGGGAAGCCTGTGTCTTCAAGGCTACATGTGGCCCTCTAGGTCCATGGCCCTTTGATTGAATCTACACTTTATGGAACAAATCCCCTTAATAAAAGAATTTGTTGTAAAACTTTGACTCAGTCAAAAGGCCTCACCCAAGGACCTAGAAGGCCATATGTGGCCTCAAGGCCACAGGTTCTCCACAACTGCTACCTTTTCCCTCCTCACAAGTGTTTTACTTCTGATCACTGCTTTCCCCAATATAGCCTCCCCTTTATCACTCCCCACTCCACCTTTTATTATCCCTGTCCCCTTTTGTTTCCTCACAGAGTAAGATAGATTTCTATATCTACCTCAGTGTTCATGTTATTCCTTCTTTGAGCCAATTTTGATGAGACTAAACTGCCACTCCCTATCTTCCTCTTCATCATAATAGGTCTTTCATGACTCTTTTATGTGAGATAATTTACTCCATTCAATCTCCTTGCTGACTTCTTCCAGTGAAACTTTCTTTCTCACCCCTTTATTTTGCTTTTTTGGGGACATCAGCCCATCAAAGTCACCTTTATATCCACACCCTCTGTCCACATATACTCCTTCTAATTGCTCTTAAAGTAATAAAGTTGTTAAGTTACATATATTATCTTGCTATACAGAAATATAAACAGTTTAGCTTTATTGACTTTTCTCTTTCTTGCTTCTTTTTTATGATTCCCTTGAGTCTTGTATTTGGAGGTAGTTTTTTTTTAATTCAGCTCTGGTTTTTTAATTATGAATGCTTGAAAGTCCTCTATTTTGTTAAATATCCATTTTCCCTCTGAAAGATTATATTTAATTTTGCTGGGTAAGTGATTCTTGGTTGTAATACTAACTCCTTTGCCTTTTGATATATTCCAAGCCCTATGGTTCTTTAATATGAAAGCTCCCAAATCCTGTGTAATCCTGACTGCAGCTCCATGATATTTAAATTATTTCTTTTTGGCTGCTTGCAATACTTTCTCCTTGATCTGTGAACTCTGGAATTTGGCTATGATGTTCCCAGGCATTTTCATTCTGGGATGTCTTTCAGGCAGTGATCAATGGATTCTTTCAATTTCTATTTTGCCCTCTAGTTCTAATATATAAGGGCATTTAAAAAAAATTTCTTGAAAGATATTGTCCAAGCTTTTTATTTTTATCATGGCTTTCAGGTCATCCAATAATTCTTATATTATCTCTTCTGTAGCATCTATTTTCTAGGTCAGTTGTTTTTCCAATGAGAAATTTCATATTTTCTTCTATTTTTTTACATTTTTGATTTTGTTTTTTTCATATCCTGATTTCTCATAGAGTCATTAGTTTCTACTTGTTCAATTCTGATTTTTAAGGAATTATTTTTTTCAGTGAGCTTTTGTATTTTTTTCCATTTGGACAATTCTATTTTTTTAGGAAGTTATTTTCCTCAATAAATTTTTGTATGTCTTTCCCTGTGTTGTTGACTCTTTGTTCATGATTCTCTTGAATTATTTTCACTTCTTTTCCTGATTTTTTTCTACTTCTCTAATTTAGTTTTTAAAATCCCTTTTAAGCTCTTCCAGGAATTCTTTTTGTGTCTTTTTGTGAAAAATTACAGTTTTCTTTGAGATTTCACATGAGGTCATTTGGACACTATTGTTCTTTTCTAAGTTCATTCTTTGAAACTCCCTATCACCATAATAGCTTTCCATAGTCAAGCTCTTTTTTGTTTTATGCTCATTTTTCTGCCTTTTTGGCAAGTTGGTGTTTTTATGTGAGAGCTGGGCTCTGATCCTGCATTGTAGTAGGCTTTTTCTGCTGGGGCTCTAGGTCTTACTGCTGGCTTTCACTGGGATTCAGGGCTTAGCTGCTTGCTTTCTCTGGAGGGTAGGCTACCCTTCTACCTTGTTCTGAGGGGTGGGGCCTCCCTGTTGGCTTCCCTTGGTGTGGGGTTTAGCTGCTGGCCTGCTCCAGGATAGTGTATTGCTGCTGGGTTGGTATTGTAACAGATTCTTTCTGGTGGCTGGCCCTAGAGGAGGGATCTTGTTTCTGGTCTGCCCCAGGGGTGGGGCCCTGCTGCTGGGTTGCTATGGCAATAGGGCCTCTTTGCTGGTAGGCTCCAGGGGAGGGGTCTTTCTGTGGGCAAGCCCCCATGGGGCTTCAGTACTGGTCAGCAATGGGGTCAAGGCCTTGCTGGTGGCTTGTGCTGGGGGTGGGGTCTTTGGGCTGGGGTCTTGCTGTACTGCACAGACTGCTCACTTGCCTAGGGGGCTGCTGATTTGTAGGAGGGTGGGATCTTAATGATGGATTGTCCCAGGCTTGGGGCCTTGTTGTAAGCCTCCCTACTGCTGCTGCTGTTGCTCTTGGATTTTGCTCCCCGCTGACCCCAGTGAAACTGACCTTTTCTGCTGGGCTGGTAAGCTGCTTCTCTGCTCCTATATCAATTCTGAGATGGTTTTTTAGCTATTTGTAGGGGAATTTGGGAGGACTTCAGAGGGTTCCTTCCTCACTCCTCCATCTTGGCACCAGAAGTCTTAGCTAGATTTCTAAAGAGTATTATGCTACTCTTTCACTTGGTTGGGCAAGATTGGGGCACACAGGTAACCAAGTTTGGAGAGAGATAGGTTGATAGGCATAGTGAAAACTTATGACCAGCTCAGAACTGAATTAGTCAAGGCATTTTTCAGGAAACTGAAGAAATATGCATTAGAATACATTGTTCCTGCAAGGAAGGATCACACAGACTCTAATCTTTTTTTCATTTATCCCTTTTTTTTTTTTTAGTATTGCTGGGCCTGGGCAGAGATGATTTCAGAGCTCTTCTCTGTAATGCAAGAAATAATTACTCCTGAAAATGGTGCCTGACAGGAACCATAACAGTTTCTTTGATTGTGGACAGTTGACATTTATGAGAAGGCAGTGGGAAAGTTGAAACCCTTTATGTCAAATGTACACCAGGATATGACAGGGCCTAATTTAGGGGAATGGTGTAGAGATAAAATTCTTTGCTAGATTTTTAACAAAGAGTCATAAAATTATTGTGGAAAAGATGGGGAGAGATGGGCCAAATGGAAGTACAATTAAGTGAACTCATATCTAATTGAATAGCCATATCCAAACACTAAATAATAATGCTTTAATGTTAACTCCGTTTCCAGAGAAATGTCTTAGGCATATGGGCTTGGTCCTACACTATTTGGCATTTTAATCAATAATATAGATAGGGGCATCCAAGGAATAGCAAGCCTGTGGATGATTTGAAGCTGAAAGATATCCCTAACATACTGGATGAAGGAATGAATATTCAAAATAAATCTTGTTTGAAAGATTAAATTGGATCAAGTGCAACAAGAAGAATCGAAGAAAGATAAATGAAATGTCTTACAATCAATTTCATCAGTATGAGACTGAAAAGGCATGGGTAGGCTTAAAGTTCGTCCAAAAATATTTCAGGCTTTTAGGGAAAACAAGCTTCTTATGAGTCAGCAGTGGGATATGGAAGTCCCCAAAATCAAATTTGATTTTCAGGCTGCGTAAGGAAAGACAAAGTGTCTGAGACTAAGGGAGTGATAATGTCAGTGTAATCTTCCACACCTGGAGGTTTGTGCTAAGGTTTGGGTTCCATATTTTAGGAAGGGCTTTGAGAGACTGAAGATAATCCAAAGGAAGGCAGCAAAGATGGTGAAGGGCTTTGAGAGAATGCTAAATTAATATAAGTTGAAGGAACTGGAAATTTTTAGCCTGAAGAAAGAAAAACTTCAGACACAATTGTTCAATCCAGTTCCCCACCCACTTAACACCTTTCTAGCTCTTAATATTTTATAGTAGAAAATTTATGTAGAAGTGATAGAAACAGGGGCAGCTAGGTGGCACAGTGGATAGAGCACTGGCCCTGAAGTCAGGAGGACCTGAGTTCAAATCCGGCCTCAGACCAAACATTTGATACTTACTAGCTGTGTGACCCTGGGCAAGTCACTTAACCCCAATTGCCTAAAAAGAAAAAAAACCCCTAAAATAATAATAATAATAAAAAAAGAAGTGATAGAAACATAGAATCCCAGAGTCTGAACTGACCTTAGTGGCAATTTATTTCAATCCATGCCTGAATAAGAATACTCTCCACCCCAACTTCCACAACTAATCATCTAACCTCTTCTTGAAGACTTCTAATGAAGAGAAGCTGAATACCTGCTAAGGCAACCCATAGCACTTTTAGATAGCTCACTTGTTAGGACTTTTGCCCCTTTGCAATCCATCTAAGCAAGTACAGAGCAATGAGCTCTACTCAAGTCTTCAGAACTGGTAGGATGAAAAAAGCCAAAGACATGGGTGATTTTGCAGAGAGAGAGAGGGAGAGAGAGAGAGAGAGAGAGAGAGAGAGGAGGAGAGAGAGAGAGAGAGAGAGAGAGAGAGAGAGAGAGAGAGAGAGAGAGAGAGAGAGAGAGAAATGATGTTGACCTTTAAGGCAAGTTAGTGTATTTTTTTTTTTTTTGCTTTTTGGTGAGGCAATTGGGGTTAAGTGACTTGCCCAGGGACACACAGCTAGTAAGTGTCATGTCTCTGAGGCTGGATTTGAACTCAGGTCCTCCTGACTCCAAGGCCAGAGCTCTATCTACTGCACCACCTAGCTGCCACCAGGTTAGTTCATTCTTTCCAGACAGTCACTAGGCCAGATTTGAGAAATCAAGGTTGTTTCAACCCTGTAGAAAAACAAATCCCTGGGCAGCTAGGTGGTGCAGTTGATAGAGCACTGGCCCTGGATTCAGGAGGACCTGAGTTCAAATCCAATCTCAGACACATAACACTAGCTGTGTGACCCTGGGCAAGTCACTTAACCCCATTGCCTAGCCCCTCCCCCAAAACAAATCCCTTCCCCTCATACTTACTGGTGTGTCAGTGGGGGTGGGGGTGTCAGAGACACAACTAAAAGAGTGCATTAAGAAAACAGGTGGAATCAAGCTTGGGCAGTGATTGGTTTCCTAGGTGAGGAATTAGGAAGGAAGGAAGCAAACAGTTATTAAGTACCTACTATGTGTCAGGTATTGTGCTAAGTGTTTTATAAATATCTTACCTGCTCCTTACAGCAACCCTGGAAGGTAGGTGCTATTGTTATCCTTGTTTTACATTTGAGAAAACTGAAGCAGACAGAGGTTAAGTGATTTGCCCAGCATCACACCAGTAGGAGACACTTGAGACTTGATTTGAACTCAGGTGTTCCTGACTCTTGGTCCAGTGCTGTACCCACTATGCCATCTAGTTGCTTCTAAATTGCTGGTTGAGACAAAGACTATTCAATGTCAAGAGTGACAGAAAAATAAAAGAATTGACTTCCTGTTGTATCTTCACTGACCCTCTAGGAAGTTTTGTTGTGAGTGAGTACAACCTTGTGGGATGGAGGGAGGGGCCCTGAGTTTCAGAGGCTGTTTGGCCAGAGATGTATCTCCTGCAGGAAGGTACCCTAACGCATTTACATTTGGGACCCTCATAAATATAATAAGATGTGATTTCATTAGTGTAGTGTTTTACCAATGCATATCTGCAACTTGATAGCTTTAGAGAGTTGCCTGGGGCAATGAGAACTTAAGGAATTTGCCTAGGGATCCACAGTCAGTATGTGTCAAAAAGGGGACCTGAATCCAGTTCTTCCTTCCTGAGACCACCTCTTTATCCTCTATGCCACGCTGCTACTCATTTTTAAAAATTAACTTCTAATACAATTTTTTACATGTAGGATCTTAGCTAGAATACATCAGAGTGGATGAAGGAAAAAAAGTTACATCAGAGAAGAATGGGGATTGAGCCATAATATGACTGAATAAATCCACACCAACCTTGAGACTAACAAGAAGTATGTTTCCATTCTTCAAAGGGGTAGAACTATGGAGAAAAAGGCAGTCAGATAAGATTCATAATGACCTGCTAATTGCCCTGCTAATTGTCTAATGTTGGGCTATATATACAGCTTCTGTGGTTACTATTGAGTAGGCTCAGATAACTTCATAGCATCCCCTATTAGTTACCAGCCTATGCGTTGCTCTTAATTTGGTTCTCTAGGCCTAAATGCAATTGATTGAATCTCATTTCTATGTGACAACTCTTCAAATACACTAAGATATCTATCATATCCTTCTCCCCTCGCACCCCCTATCTCTTCCCAGGTTAAACAACCCTAGAGAAATGGGTGTGATGAGAGGATAGCCATTAAGTCTAATTTGACTGGATTATAAAGTGTGCCAATGGTAATACTATGAAATATACCTGTAAATGTAGATTGGAGCCAAAAAGAGAGCCTTGAACACCAAGCTAAGTTTATTTTATTTGTTAGGCAATAGAGAACAATGAAAGGTTTTTAAGTAGCAAGATGGCAGGTCTGACTAACCTATTACTTTGACATCAAGATAAAGGATAGAGTAGAAAAGGAAAGATTAGAGCTAAAAAACCAATAAATTGTGTCATAAAAAGTTATGACTATTGCAATGATCCAGTAATCAATCAACAAATATTAAGTACCCACTATAGTATGTGCCAGGCACTGTCCTAGGTGCTGAGGATACAAATGCACTGAATGAAACAATTCCTACTTATAGGCACTTATATTCTAATGGGGGATTCTGACTCTGGGAGGTGAGGAAGGAGTTCATTCCAGATGTGGGGGGAAAGCCAACCACAAAGTCACAGAGACATGGAATGGAGCACTGTGTGTGAGGAAAAGAAAGAGGAGTATTTAGACTGGAAGGTGGAGTGTATACCAGGGTACAATGTAAAATAAGTCTGGAAAGGTTGGTTGGAGTCAGGTTTGGAAGGGCTTTAAGTAACGAACATGGGAATTTATATTTGATCTTAGGGGTAATAGCTTATTGAGCAGGAGAGTGAGTGATATGGTCAGACCTGAGCTTTTGGAATATGCCTGTGGCAGCTGTATAGAGAATGGGTTGGAGTGGTAGATGAAGGAAGCCAGATCAATTAGGAGGCTATTGCAAGAACTTGGACAACCCTTTTTTTGTAAGTTAAATCTGTTTTTTTTCCCAGTAGACTTCCTCTTATTATTAGAGACACATACATATATTTGCCCCCATAGCCAAGCTCCTGGGATTAGCTACAAATAATGCTATAAGTTATGACACTTGAGACGTCCTGAGGGGCTGAGGAAAGCTGCAGGGCAGAAATGCCAGGTATCATTGGAGCTCACTACCATGCTAAATATAGCAGGTAATTAGGCAATTATTCAGTTGGTTTCTTTTTAATCACAGTTTACTGGGAGCTTTCACCTTTGGAAGCCCTAACTGCAGGAGGGCTGGAAAGCCTCTTCCAGAGTCCATAGGTCTGCTCACTGTGAATGTCTTTGAAACAGAAGTAGCAAATTGTTGCTCTGGTTTTACAACTTCATCCCTAACTACAGCAGCTTCCACAGCTCAGAGGATGCATTTACCAGTATTAACCATGACCAGAAAACAAACTAATTTCAACTATGCTGAAGAAGGAAATGAATGGGCCTGAAGGATCATGTTTCCAAGGGTGGGGCAGAGGAAGAAATCCCTTGGTTAGTTATACATTAAGGCACCCTCATTTTTAGCTCTGTGTTTCAAATAATTATAAAGACCTTTCAGAATATCCTTCTCTAATCTATGACCACAAATAAGGTTAGACAAAATGACCACCTGCCTAAGGCACAGCTTGAAATGAGAGACATTTTACATCATTATTTTTTTTATAAATGCAATTACATTTAATGCAGAAAATTCTACTCTCCAGGGTACTCTTACTTAAAGTACATACATTTCGTAATAATTCATACTGCAATGTAATATAGTGAGTAATTAGCATTTATGTGGAGCTTTAACAATTACAAAGAACTGTACATTGTCTAAATTTGTTTCTCTTTTTTCTTATCAACAGTTTTTTATTAAGTGCCTACTATGTGCCATCCACTACGCTAAGTATCCAGGACACAAAGAATGGTAAAAACAGTCTCTCTCCTCACATTCTAATGTAGGAGACAATATACAATTATGTGCATATGACAAATTAGATGGACAGCTAGATAGAATACATTAGAGGTAACACGAGGGAAGGCACTAACATGGAGAGTGAGTGGGGAGCCAGGAAAGACCCTTGCAGAAAATGGGGATTGATCCAAGTCTTGAAGGAAGCCAGAGAACCCAGGAGTTGGAGGTTGAGTAGGGAAAACATTCCAGGCATGTGGGAATGCCAGTGAAAAGGCATGAAGTGGGTAGATGGAGTGTTGTGTAGGAGGAAGAGCAAGAAGGCTCATGTTGCTGGAGGATAGATTATGTGGAAGGGAGAAAAGAGTAAGGAAGTTGGAAATTCAGGAAGGTGATATTGTCAAGGGCTTTAAAATAAAAAAAAAGTTTATATTTGATCCTGGAGATCATAGAGTTGATTGAGTTGGTTAGATCTGTATTTTAGAAAGATCACTTTGGCAGATGAGTGGAAGATGGCTTAGAGAGAGACCAGTATGGTTGAATCTGGCTTTCGCAATAATCCAGGCATGAGGTGATGAGGCAGATGGTTATTATCCCTATTTTACAGATGAAGAAACTGCAGCTAAGACAGGAGTGATTTGCCCAAGGTCATAACACCTAGTATGTGTCTGAGGCAGAATTGAAACTCAGTCTAACACTCTATCTAGCTTGCTCTAACTAGCTTCAGAAAACCTCAGGTGTATAGTAGTATAATTGTCATGTTTTGCCTATTGGTAAAAAAATGCGTTAACCCAATTTTGTTTCTACTATGGAGTAGAAATACCCCTGATCTTGGAATTAGAAAACCAGGATTCAAATCATGGATCTGACATTTGCTAATATGTGACCCTGGGCAAGTCCCTTTACTTCTCTGAATGTGTTTTCTTATCTATAAAGTGGGAATTATATTACTCTTAGTATAGACCTCCCTGGATTTTTGTAAATCTTAAGGCAGCATAGACATACTAGCTGTTATTATTATTAGCTATTTTCCCTAGAAGAATATTTCAGACTCTAAGTGATCAGTCATGTCTATATTAGAAAGCTGATGACTAATTTCATACAACCATAAGGTAAATCTCTCTTTTTTTCTGGTGACAGGGACTACAAACCTTTCCCACAGAACTCCAATATTCCACAGGAAATGTATTATTCAGTTATTAGGAGTTAGGGTTGGAGGATTTTGCATTCTAATTTTGTCCTCTATTTTTTTTTCCAATATAAGCAGACTCCATGCTTCAGGAACAACTGTAGAAGCTTGGCTTATAAATATTAAATGTAGTGGTAGTCAAACATCAATTACAACAAAATTTAGTTGATACATATTTATTGATATGCAAAGTCATTATGGAGCTTCATAATAACTAATTATAAAGTAGCCATACATTGAGATGGGAGATCCTGAGTCAAATTTCTCTTATTCTCTTCTACTTCCGCTAGGATGTAAGGTCCATGTCTTTTCATTCCCAATTCCATGTATAGTGCTTGGCACATAGTAGACATTTAATAAATGTTTCTTAAATTTGGATTTTGAATTCACAATTTTGCTCAGGGATTGACCTATTGATAGTTACAGTTGTCCCATCCCTGCTCTCAATGTACAAAAATCATAGTTCCTGTTGCTTCAAAAATACTCCAAAGACTCCCCATGGCCTATCCAATTATGTTCAACCTCCTTAGTCTGGCATTCAAAGTCCCTACAAAGTGTGGTGCCACCTTATTTTTCTATCTTTATCTTAGCTAGGTACTCTTAACTTCCTCTTTACTCTAACCAATTGGACTGCTCACTGTTCTCTGTGCCTTTCCACTGCCTTGCCTCATACTGTCGTCTCTGCCTGGAATGTCTGTAATCTCTCCTTTCCCTCCAACACCACCTTAGAAATTCAATCTATCCCTTAAAACAGGGATTCTTAAACTTTTTTTGCATCATGGACCTCTTAAACAATTTGGATAATCCTATTGACCCCTTATGAGAATAATGTTTTTAAATATACAAAGTAAAATATGTATAATTACAAAAGAAACCAATTATATTGTAATACAGTTGCCAAAATATATTATCCCCCCCCAATTGCTAAAAGAAATGACAAGCAGGATGATTTCAGAAAAATCCGGAAAGATTTATATGAACTGATGCAAAGTGAAGTGAACAGAACCAGGAGAACATTATACATAGTAACAGTAATAATGTACAATGAAAAACTGCAAATGAATCATCTATTTTCAGCAGTACAATGGTCCAAGACAATCCCAAAAGACTAATGATGAAGCATATTATCTGCCTCCAGAGAAAAAACTGATATTGTATGAATACAGATTGAAGCATGCTATTTTCTGTCTTTCATTCTTTTTCTTTTATTCAAGTTTTCTTGTACAAAATAACTAAGATGGAAATGTTTTACATGAGTGCACATCTATAACCTATATCTGATTGCCTACCATCTTAGGGAGAGGGGAGGGCAGGGAGGGACAGAGTGAGGAAGGATAGAATTTGGAATGCAAAACTTGAAAAAACAAACGTTTAAAAATTATTTGAATGTGTAATTGGGGGGAAATAAAATGTGTATGTATATAAATATAAAAAGTGCATTTAAAGAATCCCCCCTGTAATTCTTAGACCCTATGTTAAGAATCTTTGTTTTAAAATTTAATTGAAATGTCATCACTTTCATGAACCTTTCTGATTTTCCCAGTCAGTAATGACTATTCCTCCCTTTTCTCTGCCCTTGGACTTACCATAAGACTGTCTTTATTTCTATAATGTACTTCTGATGGTTAGTTTTATCATCATTAGTCTACATATCATGTCCTCTTACTGGACTATAAGTTCTAAAAAGGTAAGGAAGGAGGGAAGGAAGGAAAAAAAGGAATGAAAGAAGGAAGGAAGAAAAGGAATTAAAAATATATTTGTGGTAGCAGGGTACAGCAGACAGTGCTGGATTTGAAGTCAGAAACCCTGGATTCAAATCCTGCTCTGCCATTTATGACCTGCATGACCATGGGAAAGTTACTTGATCTCTCTGGACCTCACTTTCCTCATTTGTAATATGTAATTTGGAAGATCACTTCTAAGATCCCCTCTAGCTCTAAATCTATGATCTATGTGCTAAACTCTTTATCCCTTCCAGGTATTAGCATAATATTCTGCACATAGTAAAAGCTCAGTAAATGTTTGTTGAATTAAGTAAGGATACTTTCTATTTTTTAATTAATTTTTTTTTACCACTGTTAAGTCTAGTCCTCCCTCTGGGAATTACATACTGAAATAGGAAGATGAAACCAGAGAAGGAAGAAGGGAGCATGACTATGGAGCAAATATGTGTGTCTCTCAGTTTTTGACTCTGGAATCATCTCTTTGACAGAATGAGCTTGGAGGAAAACAAGAAGTAGGAAGGTGAAAGCAACAACTGTGCCTTCCAGGCTCCCCCCACCAAAAGAAAAAAGAAGAGAAAGAATGATCCAATAACTTCTATGTGCAGGGCACTATGCTAGATGCTAGAGAGACAAAGAAAAAATTAAAAATAGTTCAAGCCCTCAAGAACATTCTTTTTTTGTATGTAAACAGATAAGTACATACTTGATAATTTGTGGAGACAGGAGAGTGCAATATCAACCAGGGGAGTCTGAAACACCTTCCCCTAGGAGATGGCAAATGAACTTAGCATTAAAGGAAGTTTGGGATCCTAATAGGTGAGGAGGGATGAATTCCAGGCAAGGAATAATAGAAGAGCATAGGAAGTAGCATGAATGTCCCTTTTCTCCTTCCCACTCCTTAAAGTCATCTTACCTGAAAATGTTTACTTAGTATATAACACACAACACCCAAACCCCTCCCCCATGAAGATTAGAGGGGCTTGCCATCACTTGCTCTGTGGTATGCATTTTTAAAATCACAGTGCTTTCTCAACACATGGCTAAGATATACTGAAGAAATGGGAGGTTTTAAAAAATAATTTAATAAATTTTATTTTTCCTCAATTCTGATAAAATTAAAATTTTTTTTTAAAAATTTTGAATGTTAGGTTTTTTTTTAAAGTTCTGAGTTCCAAATTTTATCCCTCCTCTCCTATCCTCTGCCCTCCTTGAGATGGTAAACAATCAGATATAGGTTATGCATATGCAATTATGTAAAACATTTTCATATTAGTCATTTTGTACAAGAAGACTTGAATAAAAGAAAAAGAATGAAAGTGAAAAATATCATGCCTTAGTCTGTATTCAAACAATATTAGTTCTTTCTCTGGAGGTAGATGGTCATTCTGCCATTCATCACGAGTCTTTCGGGATAATCTGGTATCATTGTACTGCTGAAAATAGCTAAGTCATTCACAGTTCTTCATCATACAATATTGCTGTTACTGTGTACTTTGTTTTCCCAGTTCTGTTCACTTCACATTGTATCAGTTCGGGTAAGTATTTCCAGGTTTTTCTGAAATCATCTTGTTTGTCATTTCTTATAGCACAATAACATTCCATCACTTGTAATTCCCTCTGGAAATTACATACTGAGATAGGAAGATGAAACCAGAGAGGGAAGAAGCCATTGGTTAGCCATTCCCCAACTGATGGACATTCCCTTTGATTCCCAATTCTTAGCCACCACAAAAGAGGTGATATACATACATACATACATACATACATATATATATACATACATACATACATATATGTATATATATATATATATATATATATATATATATATATATGACAAATAAGTCCTTTTTCTTTTTTCTTTTTGATCTTCTTGGAATACAGATGCAGCAGAGGTATTGCTGGGTCAAAGGGTGTGCACAGTTTTATAGCTCTGTGGGCATGGGTCCAAATTGCTCTCCAGAATGGCTGGATCAGCTTACAACTCTACCAACAGTGCATTAGCATTCCAGTTTTCTCACATCTCCTCCAACATTTATCATTTTCCTTTTTTGTCATATTAGCTGATCTGACAGGTGGGAGGTGGTGTCTCAGAGTTGTTTTAATTTGCATTTCTAATGAATAATCTAATCAATAGTAATTTAGAGCAAGAAATGGAAGTTTTGATGGGTCCAGAGAGCAAGAACTGAGAGATAATTGAGAAGCATAAAGTACATTGGCAAACTCAGTAAGGATGGCACAGAATAAGACTGTGGACAGCCAGAGCAGTTTGAGGTCACTGGGTTCCTGGAGAATTATGGAGAAGGGATAGAAGAGGGACACAGAAAGGGAGTTAAATAGCCACTAAAGACAAATTTAACTTTGCTAATTTTAAACTTGTTGACTAACTCATTAAGGGAAGGGATACAAAAATGCTAACAATAACTTGTTTTTAAGTAGCCCAGAGCTGAACCTCCCTTCATGCTTGGGCAGGTTCCTTCAACCAGTTTTTAATGTGTGGGTCCATTTACAAATAGATCAGTTCTTGCATATGCACTTTGATAAAGGTCTCCATTTTTTGTTTTCCTTGGCCAAAGGGTCTGAGAGAAAAAAGGATTTATCAGCACATATTTTTCAAGCCTTTTGATGACTATAGCTTAAGTGGACAAAAGGGGGATAATTAGCTTGGAAAAAAGAAAACTTAGGGCCACGTAATCACAAAGTTCAACTAGTTGAAGGATTATCATAAAGAAGAGGTCTCAGATTCATGCTGCTTAATTCTGGAATGTGGGATGGGAACAGTAGGTAGAAACTGCAGAAATGGTCTGGATGTAAAGGGAAGAAAAATCCTCATAATTAGAGCTGTCAAAAATCTGCCCTGGTGGGTAGTGAGTTCTCCATTACTGTATATCTTTAAGCAGAGGCTATGTGATTACCTGTAAAGTAAATTGAAAAAAGGATGAGGGAGTGCACAATCAGATCTAGGTAGTCTCTGAGGTCCTTCTAGCAGTGAGATTCTATGAATGTTACAAAAGGACATCCAGGAGCCTGTAGTCCTATTTTAGTCCCTTTCAGCTCTTTGCTCAGGAGAAAACGCAGCCAATACATATAATTAGATTCAGAATCCTGGCTGGGCAACACCGAGATACTTTGCTCAAAGTTCACTTACCATCCAGGATAGGCAACTCTGCATGCCCACCTCCCTTGTTAATAGCCTTGCTGACCTTCTCCAAAGAAAAAGTCATTAAGATGTTGAGTTATGATCTGTTTCTTGTAAAACCGTGCCAGTCCACCATTTATAGCACTGTGTTTCAACCACTTCTAATTACCTCTTGGAAAATACTTCTCCTAGACCTTCAAGAATATTTCAGACTTGTATTCAAGCAATCAAACATGCCATTTTTTTTGTTAGAAATCTGGCTGCCAGCCTCATACAAACATCTATAAGGTAAATCTCCCTTTTCCTAGTGACAGACCATATAGTTCTTGTGCAAAAACCCCCATAGCATTTTACAGGAAAACAGTGCCATTCAAATGATTTAACCTTGGCAGGTGACCTTTTATTCATGAAGTTCAGAGTCAGAAAGCTAAGGGGGACTAAGAAAAGCTTCTGCTTCTTATGTAGCCACTTCAAGATATCAGTTTCTTTTGCTTCCCTTTTGTTACTGGAAGTTCAATTTCATTCAATACACATTCATTGAGCATCTTTTTATGCATAAAGCCTGATGCAAGGCA
This sequence comes from Phascolarctos cinereus, assembly GCF_003287225.1. NCBI lineage: Eukaryota > Metazoa > Chordata > Mammalia > Diprotodontia > Phascolarctidae > Phascolarctos > Phascolarctos cinereus. The sequence goes on from NW_027556180.1 coordinate 93,444,080, forward strand.
TGATAGAGTCTCTGTCCACAAAGAGCTTATGTTCTTGTATGGGAGTTGACAGTATTCATAAATGAAAATAATGCAAAGCAGAGTGTGATGCTGGCATGATCGATAAAAACCAAATACTGAGAGAGCTCTGAGGAGGGAGAGATGAAAATCGTTTTATACAGAGTGCTACTCTGTTTCTCCCACCTCTAGCCTTTGGCTTATTCAGTTCTGAATTCACCTGGGGTCCTGAGGGTAATGGATTTCTTTCATTGCTGCTCTCTTACCCCAGCAAAATGCTCAGTGGGTAAAAGGCAATTCCTTTTAGCTCCTGAAGTCAAGATCTCACCAGCACTCTTTGAACCTGGCTGTATCCAGTGGGTTTGTGGGTTAGCTTCCTTTCATCTGTCAGCCTCTAATACGATCAGAAAAACCAAGTGACTCTTGCTGACTTTCTGGAGGTCTCTATTCCTTTTATGCTTTGAGTGGGACTGAAATCACCAGTACTGCTGAGATTTTTATAGACTTTCTAAATCTCACTGCTGCCTGGAAGAATTAAAAAAGAAACACATACAAAAAGGTTTCTCTGTCTTTTTGTTTCTAATCACTTTTTCGTTCTAACTGAACTGAGGCACTGTGAGAAATGAGGGTCTTATATGGGAAGAGCTCATTTGCCCATAACGAACACAGAGTACAAAAGCAAATTAAAAAAAAAACCCCAACAAAACCCCGACAACAACAAACCCGGGCCTATGCTTAGGGAGACCATTAGGAGCAATTTGACATTTATTGAACAACAGATGGCGATTAAAAACATAAAGCCTAGATTGCCTTGCAAAAAAACCAAAGGATAGTTCTACTGAGGAAGTCTAACATTTCAATTAAAATACCTCTTGGTGTCAATTAAATCATGTGAAGATAAGACTCGGAATGGTTGCTATCTGTGCTATAATCAATAGTGCAGTTAAAATCTCCATTAAGAGGCAACTGAGTTTTGAGTTTGACAATTTGTGGAAAGATTAGCCAAAGCTTCAAGAGACTATTTCCTTAGGGTAGGGTTCAAAAGGTAAACATTTAAGCCACAGTCCTTCACATGTATTAACAGGATTTATTTTAAACAGCAGTGAAAATGAGGCATCCCTGCTCTTGTCTAGCCTCGCCTGAGATCTCACCAGGCTTTTCAATAGCATAGCTCAGACATTATGGAGAGGGGAAAACCATCATCTCATTTATGGTCATAAGTAGACATTTAAGGCTGAAAGAAATAAGCTGTAGTCTCCACCGTGAAGTTAAAGGAAGCTATCATCATCATGAGAAAAATGTGCCAAGCAGAATGAGATCAGCTTTTGTCCAGAAAAAGTCTTTTCCCTGTTTGATTTTATATCTCAAGTCAAGGAAAACTGTGACATTTTCACTGCACTAAAAATGAGGTGAGGGACAGCAAAGAGTAGTAAATAGAAAGAAGTGGTTTCAGAGTCAAAAGATCAGGGTTCAAGTCCCACTCCATGTAATCATAGATTTAGACCTAAAGCCAAAAACATTTTTTTTTTTTACCACTTTGAATGGGAAGTTCTGTCCCACAGAGCCAGGTTAGGCTTTTATTACGTTGAAATTGGCTGTTTTTATTTTCATTGTTACCTAGGTCTCCCCTGAAGCCTTATTCCAATTACAGCATGGAGATGACCCTAGATTTCTAAAGACTGTTGCAAGCAAAGCACACACTCTGGGGAGTACTACCACGCTGAAATAGCTTTGAGTAATAGATCTTATAATTAATCATCAGTGTTTCTTCTGAAGCTACATCCACCTGAATTGGCCAGCTGGTCACGAACTGCTGAAATTTACTACTGCTTGCCATAATAGAGCATTCTCTTTATTAGTGACAATCGAGTTAATGCATTTGGACTTTGACATCAGAGTTCCCTATGTGTTCTAATAGGAAGTAGAAATGCCTATAGCAACTCTCAGTGAACATTTACTAAAGTCTGGAGTGGTTGTGATCTGTGCTGGCTGAGAGAATGACCACACTAATGAATTGTGGGTACTTAAATAAAGTTTAATAAAGTTCCTATAGGAGAGGATCTCTCTCTCTCTCTCTCTCTCTCTCTCTCTCTCTCTCTCTCTCTCTCTCTCTCTCTCTCTTTGTTGCTGTCTCTGTCTGTCTGTCTCTTGATTTACTAGGATATCTCTAGAGAAAAAAAAATGGTTAATTAACAACATGATCTAAGAGCAAAACTTATGTCTCCTCCTGTTTCCCAGCCAGTAATTTTGGGGATCTACAAGCCACCAAATGTTCCACTGGCTAAACTCCATTGGAGAAAAAAAAATTGTGCTGAAGAGATGTTTAATGTGCATTTGTAAGCTATGAACTTCCATGGAAGTTTTTAGCTTAGTACAAATATGAAAAACCATGAAAAATAACTACTATAAATTAAGAATATAATTTTTATTTTTGCTTTTTTTTTGCCTTTTTTTGGTGAGGCAATTGGGGTTAAGTGACTTGCCCAAAGTCACACAGCTAGTAAGTGTTAAGTGTCTGAGGCTGAATTTGAACTCAGGTTCTCCTGACTCCAAGGCCAATGCTCTATTCACTGTGCCACCTAGCTGCCCCTAAGAATACAATTTTTAAGAGCAACTCTAAAGGCAGAGACACACAAAAATTCTTGGGAACTGGATCAATCAGTCATCAAACATTTACTTGTGCTAAGCTCTGGAAATTCATAGACAAAATTAAAATGACCCCTGACCTCAAGGAACTTATATTCTAATGAGGGTGATAACTTGTAAGGTACCTGCAATGATGCATACAAAGATAGGTTTATGTAGAAATGATAGCCTAGCATCCTTAGAAAGATATATGCAATATACATAAAAAGCAGATCCAAGGTTAAGAAGGCACGTTTAGATGGGCTGACCGGGAAAGACCTCTTACAGAAGGTGGCACTTGAGCTGCAGCTTGGAGGAAACCAGGCATTCTGAGAGATGAGGTGAGGAGAGTGGACATGCTAGGCAGGAGGGACAGCCAGGGCCAAAATACATTCTTTATGAGTAGGGAGGGTGAAATTGTGCTGTTGTAAACTATAGCCCTTTCCACTTGCCGGCGAGAAAGAGAAATGGAAGAAGGGGGAAAAGGAGAGAAACATAAGAACCTATGGGTCCTTAAGTCCACTACTGCAGCTCTATTCATATCACATCTAATTCCCTTCTTTCCTATTATAGTGTCCATATTCTGTTCCCCAGAACCACCTGAAGATTGGAGGCAAAATTATACCTGCTTCATTCCCAGTTCTACACGAGTTCTGAGGGTTACTGGTAGTAGGGTTGGAAGGGTAGTTTCAGAACTTTTGAATCAAGGAGAAATCCAAAAGGAGTCCAACTCAGTTAACAACAGAAAACCACCTCCTTAATGTAGTGGCATTACATATTGCTACCCTTCTTCAAGGTCTGTTGGTGTGACTCGAGTTAAATAGTAGAAGATTGAAACACCATCATTAAAAATGAATAGAAGGTAATGGAATATCGATTGATAAGTATGATATTGCCAAGAAGAGCAAAGGAATCAGGAACCTAACAGTTTTCACACTGATGATTCAAGGAACCTGAAGATACATTAGACTTTTCTGAGAATCTGAATTATCTTAGCGTAGGCTAGTGGTATTATCACAACATTTTGTTTGTTATAGACAATTGAACCCAAAACAGTTTTAGGGGGTCTGCAAAATAACTTTTTGACATAGTGTAGACTTTACTTTTTGGATTTCAAGCTGATGAAAAAATAGAGGAAGGAAAAAGGGAGGCAGTCCTCTGTTCTTCTCCCTTCTGATTTAGGATAACGAGATTTAGAGATGGCAAAAACTTAGAGATCATCTAGAGGCCGGGGTGGGGAACCTTCAGCCTGAAGTCCACATGTGGCCTTCTATGTCCTGGGGTGCAGCCTTTGGGCTGAGTCCAAGTTTTACAGAACATTTATTAAGGGGATTTGTTCTGTGAAATTTGGATTCAGTCAAAGGGCCACACTTGAGGACCTAGAGGGCCACATGTGTCCTTGAGGCCACAGGTTCCCCACTCCTGATTCTAGCCAATTCTTGAATATTACATATGAGGAAATCAAGGGCCAAAGGGGTGAATAAACATGTCTAAGACTGTACAAATAAACAAGTAGCAGGGTCAGGGTTTAAAGTCAGATCCTCAGACTTCACATCTGGCCCTTTCTCTATAGCACACTTGAAGACAGAAGCTACAGATTCTGTCCTCAGGGCAGTACATGTTCCAGTTCAGCCACCTGCAAAATAGCTGTCACAATGAAGGGCAATGACGAAATTATGGCCAAGCTTTCTTCTCTTGAAAAAATTGTCAATTCATTAAAAAATAATTACTGAGTACCTAATATGTGTGGAACACTGTATTAGTTACTTAATATGGAATTAAACCTAAGCCCTGTGATAAACCAGGAGATAAAATATTTTCCTGAGATTAAAGTGCCTAGATGAAGGAAAAAATATGGAAACTCAGGATGCTTGGACATCACATAGGTGTGCAAATAATTCCTAATCAGTAACCTAAGTGCACTCAAGGAGTTAATTAATTTCCCATGGGTCAATGCTTTGCAATCAAAGTGTATTTTGTTCATCCTGGCTCACTACAGATTGAAAAAATTGCAATCAGAACCCATTTTACAAACCAGTTTTCATTTCTGGTGACTGTTGTGCGAGTGGTTTTACAGTAGCTGTTCTTATGAAACCTTTACAAATGTCTATTCCTAGCTTCATCATGCAGAAGCATGGTCCTGGGTTTTCAAAGACTATACCAATGGAATGTAAGCTCTGGATGGTTCTAGGCTTCAGAAAAGGTCCTGGAAAAATACAGTCTGCTTCTGAGGACCAGCTAAGTATAGAAGGGCTTATCATGAGTAGGCTGACCACTCAAAGATGAATCCTTTGCTATGAATTATTAGTTGCTATAGCAACATGTGTAACAAAGAAAAAATACAAATGGCCCTGAATTCTGTGCCAGTGGCAGAGTGTCAGAAAGGGGGGCCAGAGGGCATTAACAATCACTTTAGACTGTCTATAAACATTAATTTAGCTGTTGGTACTTTAAACGTGTGATTCTCATTCAGTAGCCAATGAGTACATATACTCCTAGAGGAACTGAATCACATTAATGCTGACATTCTCATCACAAATTAAACCAGAATATAAATGGAAGCTGCAGCAAAATAGAAAGATGGCTCACAAGTACTCCTTAAAGAGACTAATAAAGAAATTTGTGGAGATGGCTTTATCATGAACTCCAAAACAATGATAAACATTATTTCATGGGACATTTGGTCATCTCATATTTTGGTGTTTGTGATAAACATTAAGAGATAGCAGTGTGGAGTATTGGATAGAGAGGCAGCCTCAGAGCTGGGAAGAACTAGGTTCAAGACTTGTCTCTGATACCTAATGGCTGTTTGATCCTGGCTAAGTCACTTAGCCTGTCAATATTCTAGAGTTAGGGGTGTGGAACCTGTAGCCTCGAGGCCACATGTGGCCTTCTAGGCCCTTTGACTGAATCTGAACTTCACAGAACTAATCCCCTTAATAAAAAGATTTGTTCTGTGAAACTTGGACTCAGTCTAAGGGCCTCACTTGAGGACCTAGAGGGCCACATGTGGCTTCGAGGCTATAGGTTCTGTACCTCCATAGACAGTTATCAAAGACTATAAGCTGTACAGAAGGTACCAACACACATTGTTACAGGGAATTTCTTTATCCAGGAATTCCTTGTGACAATGAAATCACAGATCCAGTTCCCATCCCTATGATGATCATATGTAGAAAGATGATAATAAAGGTCATTTTGACTTACATTTCTGCAGAGTATGAGTAGGTAGAAGAATTTTATGAAGAACTTGACAAGACCCTCCAAAATAATCCAACATATTGGCGACTTCAATGCAAAGAGAACATGTGAGAAGGTAGTGAAAAATACATTCAAAAACACTGTTTAGAAATAGAAATGAGAGGACAAAGCTGGTTGACTATAAGAAGCCTCCAGTCTATAATGAGTACTTGCTCAAGAAGAAAATTTGAGTTGCTGCAAATAATTAAGTCCCAAATCATAAAAAAAAAGGAAATTGATTATATTCTAATAAGGAATGACTGACATAGGAGACCTTTTGGAATTAAAGAACTGATTCACTAGGGAAAAGATGAAAAATCAATACCAAATTCAAAGAAATAATAAAAAAGGAGAAGGTTTGGCACACAACTGAGGCAACTCCAACATGACCTATGTAAACAGGTTATGAATGCTAAAAATGGAAAATGGATCAAACATCAGCTGACTATTGCCATTTTCTAGGGAAATTTAAATGAACTATAATAATGACTACATCTAGGAGATCAAAATAATCTAGAAGCAACATTATCCAGAAAACACTTGACCAAGAGATTATGGCAAAAGATCATGGCAAGAGAGTATGGCAAAAAAGGAATATTCATTTAGAATATAAATTTATTTGTAAAAATCTTTCAAAAGAGCAAGCAGAATGATTATGGGCAGTATTATCTCAGTGGAATGAAACAATGATAAGCAGTGGAGGGAAAAAAAAAAGTTTATAGAAAGTTTGGCAAAAGATTCAATTAGCCCAGGAGCATTTAAGGAAGAAACTGGAAGGACAAAAAACAAGAGAAAAGTAGATAAGATCTGTTCATCTTTCAAGGTTACTGTAGTAAGACATGATCTCTTTTAGTAGCACTGGAGCAATCTTATTTGGACTCTAACATCACAAATCCATGTGCTGTTTATTAAGAAGCATAAATCTAATTTTAAAAAAAAAACAAAGATGGGAAAAAAGCAGTTGTGCTATATCAAGAGGAGGTCTGTGCTAGAGGTGGCAATTCTCAAAGTGTCTGTAAGAGAAGATGCAACAAAATGTTTAGAAAAAAATCAGAGATATTATTATAGCCAAAAATAGGATACGGAGAAAATACCAATAACTATTGACACATAAGCCTCCTTTGCCATCCCTTCAAAATCTATATTCATTGAGGAAATCTTTGGTGAAGATATGAGAACAGAACAGTTAGACTTTCACAAATTATATGCTATAGTAGGTCCAGACAACATGGTGTAGAGGTTAAAGCACAGATCTTGGATTTAAGAAGACCTTTTGTATCACAACAATTGCCTCTGATGTATACTGGATATTTGATTACAAACACATTTTTTGAGGTGTCCATAGGTTTTGCCACACTTCCAAAGGGGCCCATGGCACAAGAATGATTAAATATCACTGTGGTAGAACAAAGTCCTAGTTTAGTAGATCTTTTTCATCAATGTGTGTCCCATGTATACGACCAGAATCATATCAGATTCCTTGAAAAATATTAACAACAGAAACAAAATGTTTTGATGATACATTGTTTAATATCAAAAGGGGAACAATAGGAAGATGTATATTATACAAAGGTGTTCCTTGTTCTCATAGAGATGTCCAACACACAATCAAAATGGAAGAGGGAATCTCTTAGATATCGAGATCTTCCTCTTTGCAGATGACGCTATGCTGATGGCATCAAGTTCTGGAACACTGCGAAGCCTTCTAAATGATATCCCTAATCACTCAAAAATGTTTGGCTTAGTTTTTCACACAGGAAAACAAGTGGATGAAGAATGTCTATTGTCCTATGATACAGAGTTGGATTGACAATTCATAAGGCTGGTCCACCCAAGATATACCTATTGTGCAGATACTGCATACAGACAATGAATAGAGCCAAAATTAAATAAGGAAGAGGAAAATGAGCTGTATTGCCCTCAGGAAGCTGGACAGTGCTTTTAATGAACCAAAGCTTCCCTTTGAAATAAAGGCCCATATGATATTCTTTTGATGATGTTACGTGGCTGGAAATCATGAAATGTATCATGAATAGAAAATAGAGATGTGCATGGTGGTTGTGAATGGCTTAAACATTGTTAACAACACAGAGCTGTATAGGAGAAGTGATAGAAAGGATGTTATCAGCCAGTCATATAACAAGAGCAAAAGATAACCAATAGACAATCCACACATTCTGTTGATATTTTAAGCACTGTCAAGAGTTCCAGAGGAAGGCCTTTAGCATATTGGATGGAATCTCTTATGGAATACTTATGGGAGATCTGAACAAGATCTATGAGAAAGTATGGGCACATTGTAAGCTACATTGTTAGAGGTAGTACCCATATGAATGAGATCTTGGGGTCATCAAAGTATTGAAGAAATTCTAGGAAATGTGTTTCCTTGCCAAAATTTGAGGAAACCACCTGCAAATATTTCATTAACTTTTCAATGAAGCAACTTTTCTAACAGTTAAGGAACTCACATTCATAGATTCAGGAATGCTATCAAAACACCAGTATTCACAGGGTGATAGAATCAGAGCAATATAACTGGAAGTGGTCTTAGAGGTGATGAAGTCCAACATATTCATTTCAGAGATGAGGAAACTGAAGCCCAGAGAAATAATTTGCCAGAAGCCACATGGTATTACTGGTGGAGCTCTTACAAGAACCCAGGTTTCCTGACTCATTCAGAAGACATTTATTGTTTTCTCAAAATCTTAAATGTACCTGTAATCTCTTCCATTTAGTTGTTCTTCAAATGATGCAGATTGCCACTCATCCATGTCTGCCCATCCTGGGTAACTACTATTTAGGTCCACCTCTAAGTTCATTATAAATCCAATATCTGTAAAGCACATAGCACAGTGCCTGGCACACCATAGGTGCTATGTAAATGCTTATTCTCTTCCACTTCCCTTCCAAAGAACCTTAATTTCACAAGATACTTGGTCACCTCATATTTTAATGCTTATAATAAATGCGTGAAAGAAGACCACAATGTGTTAGACCCCTTCCTTAATTTCTGCCCATACATATCATCTCCAATCCTCTTCGTGTACAAATAGAAAGTTAAAGGAGGGGCAGGTAGGTGGTGCAGTGGATAGAGTATGGGTCCTGAAGTTAGGAGGACCTGAGTTCAAATCTGACCTCAGACCAAACACTTGACACATTTAATTTTCAGTCCAGAATATACAAAGCAATAACATTAAAGAAATCACTTCAAACTGATATCTTTAACATTCTCTAAAAAAAGAAAAAAATTAGCTATTTTTAATGATTTATTAGCGTTAAAAACACGCGAGCCAATTTTATGATTAAATAAATTGAATTACTTGAACATAATACTCATAATGATATTATATTTGAACTAAAAATTAATGTGAATGGAATTGATGACATTTCCAATCAGCAGATTAATTTAAGAGGTTTGTTAATTATATACAAGTCAATATGCTTGAATTATGTTATCAATCAGTAGACTAGAACAACATCTACATACTTTACTTTAGAAGACTGATTAGAAAAGATTCCATTTACACTTCTGCTTGTGGGAATTAGAATTCTTTCATTCCCTTTGTATCAGAGAAATAAATCCATATTTCTATGCATATCCATATCTACCTATTCTCTCTCTCTCTCTCTCTCTCTCTCTCTCTCTCTCTCTCTCTCTCTCTCCTCTCATTTATCTACCTAATCTATATAGCTATAGCTATCTCTAAGGCAGAATGACATGAGAGAAAAAGAGTTCATTTTGGAGTCAGGAAGATGTGAGTTCAGGTCTTACTTCTGAAATATAATGTATATGTGAACCTAGGAAAGTTACTCAACCTTGAAGTACCCCAGGCAATTCATCAAGAATTTAAATAGGAGCATGCTTGTGGATCTGCACATAGAATTAATTTTTTTTCCACCAGGAGTTCTCTACACTACAGATGTCAAACATGGCCTATAGAGTTCCCCAGTGCAACCAGAACCAGATTAAAATATAATTCCTATCTGATTTTAATGTGCTAATATATTAATAAAAAAGAAACCTATAAACGTGTGACTTTCTAAGTCAATATGCAGGCTACAGGGATCCTTACATATCGTGGACCCTGTTTCAAAATGATTTTGATACACCAGTGAAATCACAGGTTTTGACCAAATACACACCCATATCAGATTTGGCTATAAAATCATCACTGTGTGCATAATCATTTTATTGCATTTTTATTTTCCTGAAGGTTCATCCTTTTTGGGTTCTGATGATGCTGAATGGTTATTTAGGCCATTGGCCTTCCTCTCTTTGCCCCCTTTAGCAGTCTTTGGCATCACTGGTAGAACTGGAACTGACAAAAGCACAGCTGTACTTCTTGGCACAATTCCTCCAAAGTCTGAAGTTATCTAATGATTCCTATTTCCCACTTGCATCCAGAACATTGGCTTAAATGAATTCTTCAGTCTTATTTAACCATCTGAAAGTCTGTTAGTTAATTGCTGCCTTACTCCTCTCTCGTTACTGTTTCAAAGGGCATTGGATTTTTTTCTCTTTACAATTCCATATCATTGATTCTGGGGTAGAGGGGAGAAGCAGAGAAGGAGGGCTGTCATTCTGAAGCAACAACACAGAGGTATGAATTTTCTTTTGGTCTCTGACCACTTGTGCCACAAAGCTCCCAATATACTAGTAATTCTCTTTTTGTTTGGAGTGAGTCTATATAGGGCAATAAATCCAAATGTCTGGAAAGCTAGCCCAAGAAAAATGCCACCATTTCTTCTCCACTTATTTTTCAGGTGGTTTTTTTTATTCTCTGGGCAAAACTCTCTGTTAAGGTCAAGGAGGAGTCTATGTACTTACTGCACGTTGCAGAAGTGGTGCCATCAAATCAGGCAAGGTAGGCATGGTCTAATAGAGCATCTTGGAACATTCACATTTTTGCAGCCCTTTAAGGTTTAGAGAAAACATTATCCCCACAACAACCTTGTGAGCCAGGGAAGAAACAGGGGCTCAGAGAACTTGACAAAGGTCATGTCAATATATATATATAATCAATATAAGAGCCAACATCCAAATCCAAGTTTATTATTATTATAATTATTATTTTGGTGGTTGTTCTGTTTGAGATTGGGCCACCCTATTTCACCCAGGCTGGAAGCTCAATGGCCACTCCCTTTCTGATCCTACTACTGATAGGTAATGGACTTGCTCCATTTCACCCCACTTTAGGTAGCCTGGTGGCCCCCTCTGATAGGGGCTCACCATAATTGGTGCTACACTCAGGGAGGGAAACCCAATTACTTAGCCCACAGCAGCTCAGAACTCCCAAGCTCAAGTAATCCACCAGCTTCATCCTTGCTTGTAACAGGGAGTATAGACCTGGGATACTACGTTTGGCTTAAACCTTGGTCTTCTTGATTCTAAGACCAGCAGTTTTCCCACTATATCACACTCTTATCTATGATCCGATCATCATTGCTCTATGCTTTATCTTGGTCCTTGGCCAAAGTGATGCTTGGAGTGAGGAAGTATGGTATATTGAAAAGAGCATTACCTCTAAAATCCAGTGACTTCAGTTCTTCAAATTCTGGCTCTGCCACTGATTGCCCATGTGATTCTGAGCAAATCTCTGAAATCTCAGTTTCCTCATTAGTAAAATAAGGGCACTGAACTAGATGACCTGTATAGTTTCTTTTGGGGGTAACTGGGTGGCTCAGTATATGGAGTTCTGGGCCTTCAGTGAGGAAGACTTGAGTTCAAATCCAATCTTGGACACTTAATAGCTGTGTGACCTTAGGCAAGTCACTTAACCCTCAGTTTCCTTATCTGTAAAATGAGCTGGAGAAGGAAAAATGGCAAACCACTCCAATGTCTTTGCCAAGAAAACCTCAAATGGGGTCACAAAGAGTCAGACACAACTGAAGCTACTGACTTTATTCCTCTTAAATTCTAATTATAGTTCAAAGTATAGGGAGGCAAAATGATTGAAAGAACATGAAATTCATAGGGGGAAAACAGGAAGAACAACAAACTGAAGCCATTCTTCCTTTTACCTTTGGCAAGGCAGGCAAGGAACTTACTAATAATGGAGTAGCATCTAAAAGGAAGCTGAAAAAGTATTGGGTGGGGGGAAGGGAGAAGGGCTTGGCTGCGAAGTCAGAAGCGCAGCTGGGAGGGAGATGAAGCATGACTACCCCAAAATGGAGGCCCTGGCAAGGAACTCACGAATGGAAGAAGGGACCTAGTAGGTGAATGGATGTATTGTGAGAAGGCATTGGACTCTGATGGAAGTTTCAGAGTGACCAGGCAATTGAGTCAGGGTTGAAGTCCAGAGAGTCAGAACACCTGGTTCTCCACCTGTTTGCTCACTTTAACTCCTGACCTCTCCTGTCTTAGCAACCTGAATCTCATATGGTCCAATGTTGGAGTTAATTCGATTAAAAATCCAATACATTTTGATTAAGCATCCAAATTATGCAAGATTTTGCACTAGGTACTGGTTATTGATATTCTAGTCATCTGCACATTTGTAAGAATTAGGATTTAAATAATAAGGGAGGAGAGATTTTCAATAATAATTTACCTCAGTTTAAAAGTGGGAATTTATAAAGTCATACAGATCTAGATACTTAGTTGCCTAACAGGATCCAGGCAGAAGAAAGTATTGAATCACTAAAACATTTAATTAGTAATTAAACAAATATTAAAGCAACAAGGAAATAATCTCACAAGGACAGACTCATGGATTTAGGGCCCTAGAGATTTTAGAGGTCATCAAGGTCATCTTTTGTCATTTTAGAGATGAAGAAACTGAGTCCCAGAGAAGCTAAGTGACTTGCTCAAGGTCACATAAGGGGATTCAAACCAAGCTAGGTGGCGCAGTGGATAGTGTGCCTGGCCTGAAATCAGGAAGACCTAAGTTCCAATCTGGCCTCAGACATTTACTAGCTGTGTGACCCTGGGCAAGTCATTGAAACCTCTTTACTGTAGTTTCCTCACCTGTAAAATGAGCGGGGGAAGGAAAAGGCAAACCACTCCAGTATCTCTGGATGGCCCCCACAAAGAGTCAGATTTACTGGACAACAACAATAACAACCTTTGCCTTCAAATCCAGGATTCTTTTCTTGAGTATCATCTCCCTTTTCTTTTAAAATCTTACTGATTTTCCCTGTCCCCAACCTGCTGAAGAGTTTGGGTAACAAGCTCTTCTAAGACTGAAATGCTGTGGGGTTTGAGTCCTTTGGTGAAAGATGACTATCTTTTGCGATTGTTTCATGAAAACTGCTCTTGCCAGTATCTACTGTTTGTCCTCTCATTCCACATCTCCACAGAGTTTTGTTCAGATGCTCTAAGGCATCTGTCACTTGATCGCAGTCACCTATAATTCAGCTAGGCTTATAGGTTCAAATTCTAGAAGCAGTCGCCATCCTTCCATATCCTTAATGCCACCTTCTCCTGATGCAAGTATCCTATTTCTGCAACTATAGAGTCTTATAAAAATGGAGTCCTAAAAAAATCTCTCCAGATATGTCTTTGTGCTCTGAGGTCAGACATTCCGGGAAATATAGTCCTATTCAGTTGTGTTTGTGATATAAAGGTTGAAACCAATACAGTCTCTGTCCCTGTCCTTCCCTCCCCAAAGTATATAAACTACTAGAGCAGGTGTTCTTAGCCTGAGATCCATAGATTCTCAAGCCATCTGTGGCTAGATTTCAAGGAGTCTGTGAACTTGGATGGGAAAAAAATACATCTTGATCACAAATATAATCGGTTTGCTTGGTAATCCTGTGCATTTTTTTGTGGATGTAAAAACATTATTCTGAGAAGGGACCTATATAGGTTTAATCAGACTGCCAAGGGAATTAGTGTCCATGAAGGAATATTCAAAAATGGTATATTCAAAAATAAGTATGCTGCAAGGTAGAATGTGATAAGGGCAAAGAAGAAGTGTAGACAGTGTTCTAGGAAGATTTGTCTAGAGAGACCACTTTTAGCTGGAGGGTTCCATTAGGGAAGGCTTTGAGAAGAATGTGTGATATCTTAGCTGAGCTTTGAGGAAAGACAAGGATTTAAAACAGTCTCTGTATCTTAGGCAGAGAGAAGGGAGACTCCATTTTAGGCATGGGGGATTGGTGTGAGAACAAATAGATACAGGACCAGTTATTTTTCTCTTTGTATTCCTTAGCGTTTTGTGCCTTGTGTGTTTCTGTAGTTATGTGTAATTCTGAAGCTTTTTTTTGGTAGCAATAAAGTTGAGTCATGTTGAAGGCTTTTTCTCCCCCTTGCGTACTATTAATAAGTGAGATAAGTGACATAGCATTAGTTCTTTCTGTGAGGATGGCATCCTATTAAAGCTGGACAGCTACAGGCAGTGTAACTTCTCTCTCAAGTACTCTTGGAAACAGCTGAAAATGGCTTCCACCTTGGACTTCAGCCGACTTGTGATTAAAATGGCTGTTTTAGGACATTTTGCTGTCAGTCAGCCTGGGGCTGTTTTGCAAAGCACCTTGCTTCTGTCTGGAAGCAAAGGAAATAGAGGATCTTGGATGGAAATGTACGCTGAGCACTTTGTGGTGCTCAACTGTTTGCTTTCAGAAGATCCCTGGTCATGCTTTACCTCAGACTAAGGTAGTTGACAAACTTGGGAGGTGATTCAAAGTACATTTCTCATCATCCCATTTGTTTATCTGGGCTCTACCACCAGTCACCAATAGATGTGGAAGATTGTAGAGTATCGTGCAGGGAGGGACAGTGATTTGTACAGAAGACTAGCCAGGGGTAGGCTGGAGACAGCTCCAACAATTTTTAAATTTCCAGCATGAGTGTTTACACCTCAGAAACCAGCAAATGCTACAAATCATGGCTTGATTTTGTGTGATTATTTAGACTTAAGAAAGTGATAGATAAAATGTTAATAATGCAGGTACATTTAGAAGTGTGCCCAGCATTTTTTATTTTGTGAGTTGATTGTTAAATATTTATCCTTGTGTCTGAATTTAATCTTTCATTTCCTGTTCTCTGAATTTCTCTCGAATGGGAACAACTCAACTCAGCTTCCTGGATCCTACTGACATTTTATCCATATATATCTAAGTTTCCATGCTACCACTTTTTGATTCATGGTTTCTTGTTGGCCTCAGACTTGACAGACCCCAACTTGGATAGCCTCTGAAGATAGAATTCCCAGTATAAATAACTTGGCTTCCAGATAGACTCTATCTTCATATCTACCACTCTGTATCAGCTCAGCTAGATACTGCTCCTGTTGAGATAGCTATTTTTCAAAGATCAAAATTCTTCAGTAGAAATCAACATCCTGATTAGGGCATTGCTTCTTACATTACAGAAACATGCCATCTGTCTTGACACTGCAATTTTGAGGAATTCTTAGATGACATAATGCAGGATCACTTTATATGTGAAGTGCATAAGCTTTCTGATGTTATCTTTGACTGAACCAAATTTGACATTTGCAGTGACCTGAGAAGAGGACCTAGTCAGTGAGACAGTATCACTGTGTGTCACAGAAATTAAACAAGTAGCTTCTAATGTCAGTTCTGTACATAATATCCAGGCAAAAAACTCCTACAGAGATTAGGAAATGCATGCTCGACATTATCTGTAAAATAGTTCTGACACTCAAACTTTCTTGCTTGGACTGGAAGAGATTACAATGATACTCTAGCATGCCAATTCATTCATTCAAAATATTCAAGGATATGGAATGCAAATTTTGTAAGAAGAAAGGATAATGTAAACAAAAAAGATTCTATTCAAAATCCCCAAGAAAACTCCAGAAACTACTACAGCAAATTGTTTCACTTGAAATCAAGTTATCTAGATTATCCACAGAATATTCTGGCTTGGAGAGTTGTGATATTTAGAAAACCCATAGCAAGATACTTCAGAATGTTGCAGTATTTGCAATAGAATTTGTAAATGACAATTAATATGTAATGGAAGATGATACAAGCTGTGCTGCATCAATTATAAGGAGAGATACCTTTTGCAATGTTTTTTGATATGCCTATTGCCTACCAGGTTGTTGCATGTATTCTTCAAGGTTATAATGATGGAGTAATATGATGAATGGTACTTGAGCGTGTTACAACATGGCTCCTCTATAGCAAAAAAATAAAAGCTTCCACTCATCATGTGAAGTGATTATCCTGTTATTATTATTATATTATCCCATTATATGCTTTATTCACAACCTCATTAAGTAGGTGGTGTTGGTATTGTTATTCCCATTTTGCAGATGAAGAAACTAAAGCCTAGACAAATGAAGTAATTTTCCTATGGTTACATAAATAGTAAGGATGAAAAATCACCAATGATTAGGTGATAGTAGAAATCATGGGAGTGAATGACAATACCAAGGTAGAAGTGTAGAGAGAGTAGGGCCAAAAACAGAATCTTAGGGAACACTCATCATGAGGTATTGGGAAAAGGGTAAAAAGTTGGTGTAGGAGACAGAAAATGAGTAGTTTGAGAGTCAAGAAAAGAAAAGAGGATGGTGACTCAGAAGTCACTGAAAGAAAGTTACGAATAGGAAGAGTTGACCAATAGAATGACATGCAACAGTGCGGACAAGAAGGATAGTACTGGCAAAAGCCAGAAGATGTGGTGATTTGAAGAGCCTTCAAGAGCTTTGGGAGTGGTGCTGACAGATTGGAAGTATTGCCTGGCTCCCAGTAACATTTACATATTTCAAAAAGGCCATCAATCCTTTAAGCCAGAGAAATAAACAAAGCAGGAATATGAGAATAGCCAATGGGAGAGATAGCATAGTACTCTGCAACGGGATATTGTTAATAAAAGTCTGCTGATTTTTGGGACTGGGATGGAAGGAGGCTTTCTGCCTGTTCCTCTAATCTCATGACATAAGTGGTTGCCTGAAGTCTTATTCCATTTGAATAGGATTGAATCTGGTAGATAAGACCTTAAACTGTGATGCTTATTAAAAAGCAGGCTGGGTTTGCAATTGTTAAAAGTAGCCATCTATCAATAACCTTCTCTGACCTTACCAGTTGCTTTGTCTAGGTAAAGGACTTGATTAACATTCCATAGAACCGTACAAAAATTCCGCATCCAGAAAAAGCTGCAGTTAAACTGGGCCAACTTCATTTTTAAAGGCACAATGAAAACCTTTAATAGTCTCTACTAAAGTAATATGCTTTGCATTAATGGCTGACATACTAACAAAGTTTTAAAGTCAAATATCAAAATAGAAATAGTACATGCAGATACTTTTAAATGGTTTTGTTTTGGCAACAGTAGAATGGTCAAATTAGTTTTCTTTTTTTTTCTTTAAGGATGAAAAACCCTCCCAAATTGCCTTTGAGGCTAAGAATGTCAAGTAATTCCGGAATGGAAAATCATTGAAAATCAAGGTTAAACAATGAATATGATGACACAGCGCTCTCCTCAAACATTAAGCGTCATCACTATAAAAAGAAAACTGGGTTTCATAAATTGGAAGATGGAAAGAGAAACTGTCAGTTATGACATTTCAGACACCAGGATTTTAGCAGGCCCTTGCGGTAAAAAATGAGGACAAGGGTAAAATGGTGTGCTTTCCCTAAAGCATGTAAGAGATTTTGAAACTGAAGACAACTATGCTTATTATCAAGATTTTCCACTTTCTCTTGCTGTTTAGAAAATGTTAAGCAAGAACCACAAAGCAACGTTTATTTTCTTCTGTTAGCAGCACAAAAGTGGCTGAGAATAGTACTCAAGCAAACAAAAACAACCATGTAATAAAATTTTAAGTATTTATCACCGTCAAAGTTTTGCAGGGCACTGAGGGAGATACAAAGTGTAGCACATAGTCCCTTCCCTTATGGAGCCTGTGATCCTGTAGAAGAGATAAGACATAGGTAAATAACTGTAGAACAAAATAGATAAAGATAGGGACCGGATCTAGAACTGTGATTTCATTAGTATAAGGAGCTCCTGGGAAGGAAACTCCCTTTACCAATGCAGGTTTGGCATCTTCTATGTCACTTGCAGTTTTAGAGCTCTGAGAGATTAAGTGACTTGAGAGAAAGTATGAAGGGAGTTGAAATTGGGGTTAGGTGGAAGATGGCATGTTCTGTGGGTGTGCTGAACTATCATGCTGAGTATACCATGGATCTAAGTGCCATGCCATGGTTTTAGGGGGCAGGGATGTCAAAGCCCTGATGTGAAATAGTTCAATGACAGCATTCTGAGTCCCTAGTGGTTTCTGCATGGGAAAAGAAAGTGCCCTCTTTGGGGTAGAGAGGGACAGAAGTACAAAGAATGCTTGGGATGTGAACTGAAAAGCTCATACCCCAAGATGGTTAGTATCAGTGTCAAGTGTTAACTAGTTGGCTTTCTTGATTCAAAATGTACCTGTTCCTGTAAAATGATCATCAGGCCTGACATAGAGCTTGGATAGCAGGTGCATCTAGTCCTTGGGGATCACTGAAGAGAAAGCCAGAGACTTTTAGATAGAGGAAAGATAATTATGGGATACCTGACAGACCTTGAAGTAGTGTTTAAGAAATAGAGAAAATGCACTCTTTCTCCTCTGCCTCTTTTCTCCTTTCTGGGTGTCAAGGTGAGGCAGGTATAGGAGCACCAGGGAAAAGTGCCCCACCCCTAACCCCAGCTCTTTCTCTGGATTTATATCAAAGGTGGGATCTAACTTTTTGGCCTACTTGCTTACTTTTATGGAGGACGAAACAGCATTTGCTTCCAAGAGAGTTTATCTAATTCCACACCATTTATAGGAACGCTTATGTGTTTGTGTATTTAGAGTTATTGTGAAAAATCATATTCTCAATTTTTAGAAGTGATTTTTTTTGCTTTTCAGTGAGGTAGTTGGGGTTAAGTGACTTGCTCAGGGTCACACAGTGACAGTGTCTGAGGCTGGATTTGAACTTATGTCCTCCTGATTCCAAAGCCAGAGCTCTATCCACTATGCCACCTAACTGCCCCCAGAAGCGATTTTTAAAATATACATCTTTGTCTTGAGCTGGAAATGTCCATGAAAGCCTATAATCTTGCATGTCATTAAATTTCACCCTATGCTTCCTGAGCAATATTCATAACAAACACTTTTTCTGTTTATTGAGACTTACACTCTACTGACCACTTGAAAAAAACCAACCAATGAACCAAAAACTAAAAGATAAATCTCAGGTGATGCTCACTTGGAAAGACAAGTAGCTTCTCACATCACTTTATCTCTCTCTCTCTCTCTCTCTCTCTCTCTCTCTCTAACTGGCTAATTTCAGGAGATTCCCAGGCCACCAGTGTCTTCATTCCTCTGCAGGCTGCATTCCTGAGTCTCTTTATTTTCTCTCCCATGTTCCTTGTTGGTACAGTCATCTTCTCTCTCCACCCTGACCACCAGCCCCCCTTCTTTTCATCTTTTTTTAGATGTTTTGTCTTCTCCCATTAGAATGGAACCTACCTGAGGGAAGGGATTGTGTTTCTTTCTACTTGTATTTATATTCCTAGTGCTTCTCACACTGCCTGGCACATAGCAAATGCTTAATAAATGCTCATTGACTGACCTAATTACCTGCACTTTCCTCCATCTTTTGTCCATGCCTTTTTTGTTTTAGAGGGAGGGGATGCAATTGGGATTAAGTGACTTGCCCAGGATCACACAGCTAGTAAGTGTCTGAAGCCAAATTTGAACTCAATTCCTGACGCTAGGGCTGGCATTCTACCCACTGCCCTGCCTAGCTGCCCCTTGTCCAAGTCTTTTAAAAGAATGTGAGTTGGTTAATTAGTTCTTTGCAGAGCCAAAATTTTTTCTTTAGAGCCTCCATTTATCTGTCAGTAGAATATTTTTTTTTTGTGCCATCTGAATTTTATTCTTGAGAGAGTATCTTACCTATTGTAGAATCATGGGATCATAGGATCCTATCTACCTTTCCTGTGAACTCTTTGATTTTCACTCTTTTGGAGTCAAATCAGGCTATAGCCAATCTTTCCTTCCTTATTAATCATAACCTCTAAGATAGAATGGTTACTTTTTCCAAGAGGGCCAATAATTTGAATAACCAGTGCTTATTTGGCAGAATGAGGACTAGAATATAAGTTTTCCATCATGTTTCTTTCAGAAAAAAATCTGAGTATCTGGAGAACAAAATGTTCAGCAAGTCATGTAGAAGATTCATTCACTGCCTTGATGGAGACTGGAAGTTCTTTGTCACTCTGGCTATGGTTGGTTATCACCACTTGCCTCCACCGGGGCTTAAGCACTTACATGTCCCTGAAGCTCCACCTTCACTGGGAATAGTACGTGTTTCTAATGCCAGAACAGCCCAACGTGCTTCTATCCTCCCAACTGGCACTTTCCCCCTGTCTCTTCACTTAGCCTTTGCTAAAATTGTATCTAATCATGTCTGGTCTGTGAGGTTTCCTGAGTAAGAAGACTCCTGGGAAATCATTTTCATGGCTCACACATACTTTACCTACAAGGCTTTCTAGGAGATATGGTCCATGGGTAAAACTTTATGGCACGTAATTCCATTATACAAATATGCATGGATAGTGTTTATTACCTCAGAATTGGAATGAACAAGACTTAACAATTATTTTCAGATCTCACAAAGGATAACCCTTTCCTTATAGTGGAGTATGTAAAGGGGAGTAATGCAAAATAATGCTTGAAAGAGAGGTTGGAGCCAGTTTGAGGAGGGCCTCAAATGTCAGCCCAAGGATTTCAAGCATTTGGGGGCAATTAAATGAGAACCACTGAAGATTTTTTGAACAGAAAAGAGACATGATCAGATCATGATTAGAGTTATGATTTTATTGTATTACTGTGGTAACAGTATGTAAGATGATTGGAGTTGGGGAGAAAATGAGGCAAAATGCTTGTTAGGAGACTTTTACAGTCGTCCAAAAGAAATATAATGAGGGCTAGAACTACTTTGGTGCCATTGGAAATGGGAAGGGCAGATGTGGGAGAGATTGTGGAGGGAGAATAGAAAAGACTTAACAACTGATTGAATGTTGGAGGATGGAGTAAAGCTTTTTTTTTTTAATTTGAAAAATAGTAAGTTTTCTTCCTGAGTACTGAGTTTGAGGTATTGGAGGAGCATTTACCACAAGTGGAAATGTCCAATTAGGCTGTTGGAATTGGGTTTTGACCTTAGGAAAGGGGTCAACATTGAAAATAAAGATTTGAGAATTACCTGCTTACACATGGTAGTTGAAGCCATGAGTATGGTTGAGATCATCAAGGGAGTAAATGGAGAAAGAAAGAGAGGAACAGGTTACAAGGCTATCATGCCATTACTGTGGGAGATTTTCTCAGTTCTTGGTAAGTGAACTGCAAAGAAACACATTAATAAGATAAAATCCTAAGATGGAAAAATTTTTCAGCTCTTAAATTCCAGCCCTCCAAGAATGTTAAACTATTTCCTCTTAAAATTCCTCTGCTCTAGCAAATCCACAATTATTATTCAAGAAGAAATTCAGTTCAGAAAACTCAAGGATAAGACAATCCTCAAATGCTGAGGATTATAAAAGATGACAGGAAGTACGTATTTGTGATTATAAAGGCACCAGGGGCAACAGCTGCCCACCAAAAGACGGTTGAGAGAAGCTGTCGGTCAGAATAAGAGTGAAGCAAGTCAGGGCAAAATGTACCATGTCAGATTCTCGCAGAATAAAACACGTTAATGCTATGTAGTCTGAAAAGTGGTGCAGAGCTATGAAAATGACATTGTGACATCCTATATTTGTCATTTCTCTTTGGTTTTCATATCACATTTTAGTCACTTTGCAAGTCAAAAGATGACCTAATTATGCATTGCCCTTCTTGCTATTTGAATCCTAGATGACTCATACAATGTTAGAGTTGAAAGAGACCTTGGAATTCATCTTGTCCAGGTGAGATGTAATGAGGCCCTGAATTAGCATGGCAGGAGTGGAAATGAGAAGACCTTTGAGGTCCTTTCCAACTCAGCAGTTCTGTGATTTAATGATTCAAATACAACCCTAGAACTTAACAGATGAGGAAATTAAGTCCCAGAGAAAAGAAGTGAATAATTCAAGCTCATATAGTTAGTTAATGGCATGGTCAGAACTGAAAATGAGATCTTCCGATTCCTAATTCAGAGATAGGGAACCGATGATGTGCTGGTAAATGTTTAACAACCAACACTCCAGAAAAAAAAATTATACTCAAGGCACACTTTTAAGTTTAAGCTGCACTATTAATATTTTCTCCACCACTTTCTTGTCTAGATGATCAATGAGGCAATAAATCAAGCACTGACCTGTAGTATTTGCTGATTTCTGAGCTGTAAATGCTTACACTGAAAATTTAACAATCAGCTCATGGGATCCTAAATGAGTTTAATCCAGAACACTCTAGGCTATATGTATAATTTATAGTTTCATTATCACTACTGTGGGCATAACTGAAAAGACTGTTAGTGTAGCAAATTCTTAAAAACCTGGGATCTGTGAACTTGTTATTAAAAAAAGATTTTGATAACTGTATTCAAATAGAATTGGTTTCCTTTGTAATCCTATGCATTTTATTTTGTGCATTTGAAAACATTATTCTGAGGAATCCATAGGCTTTACCTGACTGACAAATGGGTTTATAACACAAAAAGACTTAGAATCCCTGTTTTAAATTGACTTGGAAAACCACATTTTTTCCTCTCATTTTCTCAGGGTAGAAACTGTAAGAGATTTTCCATAACGGTATTCATAGCCAGGCCCAGCCCTAGGTAAAATTATGAGAGGGTCAAGTCTGTCCCTGGCTCCATTCTACCCCCTTCATTCTGTCTACTTCTTTCCTACCATTAGCTCTATTTACTTCTTCCGGTAGTGAAGGTTCTTATTACGCTAACTCTCCTGTGATATCTAGGACTGACAGAGGCAGGGCCTCCAACTTCTCTATTTTTTCTTCCTCTCTTCTTCCATTCCATCATGCTTTTTGCTGCAAAATGAGAATATATCTTAACCATTCCAGATAATATTCATATGAGTAATTACAATAAACTGTTTTCCTTGTAAAGAAGATTAGTATGATCTCACTCAAATCCTAACATTAAAGTCCCTAAGGTACTCACAGAGGAATTAGAAATAGTGCCAAAGAGAACAAAGATGGGAGAGGCCTTTGGATTGCATCAAGTATACATGGAGGAGATCCATGCTGGGGGCAAAGCAATTGTGAGGGCTTTAAGGGACTGATTTATAAGGTATCTAAAAGATGAGAGG
Source organism: Phascolarctos cinereus (assembly GCF_003287225.1). NCBI lineage: Eukaryota > Metazoa > Chordata > Mammalia > Diprotodontia > Phascolarctidae > Phascolarctos > Phascolarctos cinereus. The sequence goes on from NW_027556180.1 coordinate 93,467,133, forward strand.
ATACCAAAGACATGGAAAAAACTTGGACATTATGGATTAAAAAATGACGAAGAAAACATCAATAGGTGTCTACTCCTTCATTTATATGAAATCTTTATAAGAGTCATTTGTGCATATATGAATTGAAAACACTTTATGAAGGTATTAGCAGGGAACAAATAGACATTTGCAAATGTTATTCAACAGCGAGAGGCATCTAGGTGATACAATGAATAGAGGGAGTCAATGTGGAGTCAGGAAGACCTGAGTTCATATCCTAACTTATTGGTTGGGTGACTCTGAGGCAAGTCATCCAATCATTCTTAGTCTTCCTCATCTATAACAAGGGGGATAATAATAGCATCTATTTCCGTGGGTTATAATGAGGATCAAATGAGATAAGATTTGTAAAACTCTTTGACCGAAAGATGTAGAAAATATAAGATCTCATTGATCATATTGTTTGATGATTACAAATATTCCCCAAAGCAAACAAAAACCCCCCAAAGCTCAACTAAGTAGAACAAAATGCCACCTTGCAACCTCTGTCACAACAAGGAATCTTCTAGACTTCCTGACTCCAAATTTAGTACTCTTTCCACTATATCATGCTTGAAATAATTGTTCTATCGACTTGGACTTTAAGTCTCTCCATTACCCTGACTTTTTAAAAACTGTTGATGTGGTGACTTTTTTCTTTTTGCATTGGCATTTCATCTGTATCTTATTAAGTTATACAGAGATATGACCATAAATAATCTCAGCACTACTGAGGTCACTCAGAAATTACTAATCAGAAGAAGATGGAAAATAAAGGCCATTGATACATCCATATAAAATCTTTCCTATAAAAATATGGCAACATGAATTATTTATGGTTTTAACAAACACGGTATCATGTTTTTATGGCTTGAATTAAAATGCAGCCTTCCCAGAAGAAAATAAAATTCCAATGACAAGATCCCCCAAAGTGTCAAGATCCTTGAGAGTTGAAGCTATACATCTGACTGTTGAGAGTGGAGGGGTACCAGATTGAACTATGTGTGACTGATTTCTTTTCTTTACTTATGACCAGATATACTTCAAAAGGGATGGCTAGGAGCCAGAAAACATGCAGAATGTAAGAATGGAAGAGAGTTAGCTGTGTGTTATCGAATACTTATAGAGATATCAAAAATCTCAAAAATCATCAGTGGCTCATGTATACAGTATTTAAAAAATAATGTAGTGAATTTTAATGATAATGATGACGATGATATACTAACCAGCTGGCAAATTTAGTGGCATTTCGTGTCCTGAAGGTATTTCTTTTATGTTCTAACTTAATATCATGATTTATTAAGAGATAAATTATAGTAGGGGATGAATGAATTTACTGATGCTAGGATGATGAGTAGTATATTGTGTAGATTTTATCAATAACAGGCATGTACCTGACAAGTAGGCTCAAAGAACCAGAAGAAGATTCCTTTCTAAGGATAAGTAACTTTAATTTTTGCTTATATTGAGTTGGATGTAGGTCATCCCAAAGACAAAAGATTTTGATGATCTAGTACTTTCTTTTACTAAATTATCACAACCCAAAAGGACTCTACACCTAAAGAGCCTATTTGCATATGGTGGCATGATGAGAATTGTACTAAGAGTTAGATAAGTTTGGTTCTTGCCCACTAAGAAGTGACTTTTTTCAGTTTGGCTTCTACTCTAATTCCTCTGCTTGAGCTGTTACAGGAGCATTTCATGGCCTTGGTTCAAAAGAAAATGCCATTAATCAATTATTTAATAGAGACTATGAAACACAATGCCTTTCATATGGGGTGCTGTCCAAAAAAAATTTTGCTGTCTGATGATTGTCTGATGTCTCTGGCTTCATTTAGGTTGATTTCTCACAGATGTACCTTGAACCCCCCCCCCTCACATCTGGCTCTTCAAGTTTCAGCTTTTAAATTTCTTTGAGGAGGATTATACTGATTTCTAAAGGAGATGTAAGATACCTTGGAAGACAAGGTCAGTGACTTGAAAATCACACAATGAAATTCAACAGGGACATGTAAGATTTGATTGATTATTTTTAGGAAAAAGACATAGCTATATATTTAAGGTGAAATACCAAAAATAGGGGATTTCTGGTTATGTGTAAATATGACTCAAAAAGAGGATAAAGGTCAGAATCAGCAATGCAGTGCTAACATCAATCAAATAGAAAAGTATTATATCTGTTCTGCATCATATAAATAGGAATATAACAATGTCAGAACCCCTGTATTCAGGATAGGTCCTATCAGCTCCCACTGATTTGTTTATTTTTACTAGTCATCCAGAGGAATTTAGACCAAAAGCATTTAATGAAATAACATTGTGAAAGAAAGTAGCAAAAGAAAGTGTCCCAGTGGATAAGGCACTGGACTTGAAGTCAAAAGATCTGAGTTCAAATCTGACCTCAGACACTTGCTATCTGGGAAGTGATTTAACCTCTGACTGCCTGAGTTTCCTCATCTGCAAAATGAGGATAATAGTAACATCTACCCTCTAGAGCTATCATCATCATCGTTCTTGTTGTTGTTGTTATACTTATTATCATTATCATTATTTCACTATAAACCTGTACTGCAAACTCCTACAAATCCATATCCCATTAAGGTATTCTTAAGGAGAAGAATACATGTAGGGGGAATGTGGGTGGAAAGGCATACACATGGTTAGCACATAGATCCAAGGTATATCTGTGGAAGGGCACATGCCTCTAATTCTGCAAATTCAAATATGTCTTCTGGTGATATTCTTTTGCTGCTCCCCGGATCTGCTCTCCACTCAACTCAAGTGGAAGAGGTTTTGTTAGGAATGTGGACATTGATGGCATCAGTGGTCTCTGCAAATATTGCTTCCTGCTGTTCTCATACAGATGCTACTTCACAGTACTGGGCTGGCTGGTGTAGTGACTTCACTGGGCATGAGATTGTGAACCTTTGCTTTTCTCTGGCTTCAGTTGGAGTCCTTAGATGAGGCACTAAATCTTCCCCCAAGTGAAAAGTGGGCCTGTCATCTCCCTTTTACCTTGAAGGCCAGAGCCTTAATCTAGAGCTCTTCTGGAAAGTCAAGGCCCTCACATATCTAGTCATTGGACTAGAAGGGGGAAACAATTTAGCTTCTTATCTCTTTCATAAGGAGAGTCCATAAGTCCTCAAAGCCTTGGTTGACATAGGCAGTTCTTCTACAGGACAGCCTTCCTCCCATGGGCTAAGCTCTTGGAACACAGAATAAATGATTAGACAACTAGTGTCCGTAGGGTTTAAAAACATGCCTAGGTTTTTCAACTTCTTTTCCTGTTGATGAAAGGCAGCGTTTTTGTCCCACCCCCTGCCTGATTTAAGATTAGAAAATCCCTTGTAACTCCCTGTTTAATGTCTGATTGCCAAGTTGGACTCACTGCAAATAATTTTAGAGGCTGCTATTCAAACAAATTATCATAGGCTTACCGAATCTAAGATTCCTTTCCCCTTTAACCCTTTTCTTAATTCCAAGTTTGTTTTTGGTCTTCCACATAAATGCAAAAGGGAACTTGGAGAGAAAGCCTAGGGATAAAAAACTTTCAGTCTGAGGCCTTGGGAGTCAACATCCTTTCCCTTAATTCCTTGTTTTCAAATTTTGTCTTAATTGAGATATACTCAAGGTTTAGTCATTTAATTCATAGTGCCTTCTATAGTGTGCCTTCCATGAATAGTTTTCTTAAAATGCATTTATGCTCTATAGAGTATTATGTTTACTTTTAATCTGACATTGTCTAGCTGTATCAAATCTCAAACTGTATCATAAAGTGGTAATTATCAAAACAATCTTGTACTGTCTAAGAAATAGAGTGATGGATCAGAGGAATAGATTAGGTATTCATTACATTATAGTAAATGATCACAGTAATCTAGTATATGACACACCCAAAGATCAAAGTTTTTGAAACAAAAACTCATTATTTGCCAAAAACTGCTGGGAAAACTGGAAAATAGTATGGCAGAAACTAGGTATAGGATACACCAACTTCTCACACAGTATACCAAGATAAGGTCAAAATGGGTACATAATTTACACATATAGGGAGATATAAGCAAATTAGAGGAGCATGGAATAGTTTATTTGTGAAATCTACAGATAAGTGAAGAATTTAGAACAAAAGAAAATATAGAGAGCATTATAAAATATAAAATAGATTATTTTGATTATATAAAATTAAAAAGTTTTTTCCACAAACAAAACCAATGCAACCAAAATTAAAAGGAAAGCACAAAGCGGGGGAAAAAATTTTGCAACAAATATCTCTGATCCAAGTTTCATTTCTCAAACATATAGAGCACTGAGTCAAATTTATAAGAATATGAGTTTTCCTTAATTGACAAATGGTCAAAGGATATGTATGAATAGGCAGTTTTCAGACAAAGAAATCAAAGCTATCTGTAGGCATATAAAAAGGCTCTAAATCACTCTTGATTAGAGAAATGCAAACTAAAACAACTCATACCTATTAGATTGGCAAATATGACAAAAAAGGAAAATGATAAATGTTGGAGGGGTTATGGGAAGACTGGGACACTAATGTACTGTTGGTAGAGTTGTAAACTGATCCAACTGTTCTGGAGACCAATTTGAAACTACGCCCAAAGGGCTATAAAACTGTGCATACCCTTCAATCCAGCAATACTAGTGGTAGTTCTCTAACCCAAAGACATAAAAAAAGGTGTGTGTGTGCGTGTGTGTGTGTGTGTCTGTGTGAAATGACCTATTTGTCCAAAAATATTTATAGTAGTTCTTTTCATGGTGGTTAAGAATTGGAAATCAAAGGGATGCCCATCAATTGAGGAATGGCTAAACAAGCTGTGGTATAGGATTGTGATGGCATCTTATTGTGGTATAAGAAATGACAAGAAGGATGATTTCAGAAAAACCTGGGAAGATGTACATGAACTAATAGAAGTGAGCAGAACCAGAAGAATGTTTTACACAGAAGCAGAAATACTGTACAATGAAGAACTGTGAACGACTTAGCTAGTCTCAGCAATACAATGATCTAAGACAATCCCAAAGGACTCATGATGAAGTATGCTATTTGCCTCCAGAGAAAGAACTGATACTGTCTGAATCCAGACTAAAGCCTGCTATTTTTCACTTTCTTCCTGTCTATCCTTCTTTCCTTTCCTTCATTCTATTTTTTAAAAAAAAATTGAGTCTTCTGCTTACCATCTTGGGAGGGGAAAGAGGAAGGTAGTGATAGAATTTGGAACTCTAAACTTAAAAAAAAAGTTTAAAATTGCTTTAACATATAATTGGGGAAAACAAAATACAAAAAAGTTGCTTCTAATCTGGCTATTAAAGTTTCCTAGGCCTCAACCCTTTTTAGGCTTTGAACTATACCTTGTATTGGATTTTTAATTTCTGAAGCAAGTTGAAAGAAGAGACCACTGAATCATCCCTAGAGGTCTCATACTTGATGCTTATAGGTTTTACTTTGAGAATAATCGTTTCAGAAGGCAGGAATTAGAAAAAAGACTATGACTTCATGAACTCATTTTTGAACTTTCAATAAGGGGTAAAGATCATTTGGGGAAGATCATTTTGGGGGAGAACTATGCTGACCTTGAACTTCCTCTCAGGTATTTGAGATGAAAATATATACTTAGAAGACACATCAGTCATTTAAAATAGAGACATATTAAAGATTTCCTCATCCTTGGATATTCAATATTAGTTTCATAAAGCAAAGCCTCACATTGTGATAGTATTCAATTAACAAGAAGACAACAGGCAAGCAGTATTTGTCCAATAGATCAAAGGGGTGGGAAATAGATTTCAAAATAAGATTTACCTTTAGAAGCAGCCAAGCAGATAAGCTCATTAGTGGATAGTCCACTCAAATAACAAACAGGATTTAAAAAGCTTTTTTTTAAAAAAAAAGTTGTTGAAAAGCAACTGAGGAAATGTGCCATAGATTTAAAGAAAATGGTGCAGCGCAGCCTGCTTTTAAATCACTAGAAAGTTTTCTAACAGCCTGAAGCATCTGTCAAAATCCCAAGGAAGTGTTACAACTGACTGTTTCAAACCTCCAAATTTAGGGTACCTGAACAAATAAGGGGGCATATACTTTCCCATCTTGGTATGGAGAATAGGGTATTAACAGCTTTGCCAAGACAAACAGTCAATCTGTATTTTGTATTCATATAACAATTTTTTGTATCCAGGAACTATGTGAACTTCTGAAGATCTGGTATTTTTTTTTTGTAAAAACATTTAGGCAATTTCATACAGTTTTATTGATAACATCCAGAAATGTTTTTCCCAAATATGTTTTTTTATTTCATGAAATATTTTCCAATTACATGTTAAATTTTTTAACATTATTTCTAAAAAATTGAGTTGCAGATTCTGCCTCCTGCCTCTCCTCTGCCCTGGAGAAGGCAAGTAATTTGATATAGATTATACATGTGAAGTCATGCAAAACATAGTTCCATATTAGCCATGTCGCAAAAGAAAACAAAAGCAAAAGAACCCTAAGAAAAATAAAGGTAAAAAAAAAAGGATGCCTCCATTTGCATTCAGAGTTCATCAGTTCTCTGTCTGGAGTTGGATAGTATTTTTCATAAAGGGTCTTTTGGAATTGTGTTGGATCATTGTCTTGAACAGAGTAACCAAGTCTTTCATTATTGATCATCCTTATAATATTTCTATTACTGTATACAATTTTCTTTTCTTTTTTTGAAAAAGAAATGTGGTGTAAGTCAACTGTCAAATACTGCAGAGTCAGTTAACTTTTAGCTCTTGATATGATGGTCTTAAAAGTGTATGTAGACCCCATTTTTGTGGACAATAATAGAAAGGTACAACTAAAAGAAGAGCAATTTAAAGGTGAACCCTTCGTATGTTTTTATTAAAAACAATTATATGCACAAAAGGCAAAAATAAAAAGATCACATAATCTTTCTGGGCAGAGCAGAATTGAGAATACTATGGCAAAAATAGCAATTTTTGGTAATACATATTATTACCTTAATGTAATTGACATTGAGCTTCTTGAAATCATGGTCAGTTTATATGAATATACTTATATGATTATCTAAGCTTGGAGTAATATTGAAGCCAAAACAAAGACTTTTGTTACTGGTACCATGCTAAACTTGATTTAGTCTTCTATGGTTATCATAACTTGGAGAAAATGGTCTTTAGATGAAGTTCCCTGATAGGTAGTCAGGTTTATCAGAAGTGGTTGAGGATTTCGACTAAAATCTCGAGTAGGTGTGAATGGGAAATTAGGAGTGACAGGGGGTCTGAGCAATAGAAATAAACTCTGGTTGAAGTGTAAGTCAAAGCTTAGATTTCCATGCTAGTACAGCCCTTCTCTCCTACCTATTAAACTAAAAGTTAGGGAGTGGGGCAAGATGATGAAAGGAGTATATCTATATTTTCCTTTCATCAATGATCCTTTTTGTCCATAATATTGGAATTTGGCAATAAAAGGGGACACTCAAATGCTTCTCAACTATCCTGACCTGAATTATCTACTACTTATAACTTTGGGTTTCCATGGTCAATAATAGTATTTTTAAAGTTTTTCAGATAGCAAATCTTGTAGATGAAATAAAAGGTCTTAGATACCTTGCCTTATCCCTCGGGAGAGATAGGGGAAGGAGTGCTGTTAAATGTTTAGCAACTGGCTGTCTCTAAGGGAAAAATGTGTACAGGATACACATTTAAGTTTAATCTACATTATTAACATTTTCTTCTGTCATGTAAGTTTAGATAATCAATAAAATAATAAATCAATGTGTGATTTGTGGTGTTTTCTGATTTCCAAAGTGTGAATGCTCTCACTGAAAATTTAACAATCATTGCTGGGAACTGACTCCAGCACACCCCTGGAGAGTAGAATTGCTACAACAAATAAGAACATTACTATTTTTGATGATACATAGCTTAAATTAATAGTTCACAAAAGCACATCTATTGATTTACTCTAAACATTGAATACTGCAAGTTAATGCAAGAGGTATAGAGAGGATAACCATCCATGATTCAGTGACTATCTGATCCTTGGAGGACCATGAGAATCAATGAGTTAGAGGGAACTTCAAAAGTTATCTAATCCAACCTGTATCTGAATATGAATCTTCTCTGTAAGATTCCAGACAAACTGTCATCCAGATATCATTTCAAAAGACCTCTAGGATGGCAGAACCTGCTACCTTCATGAAGCATCCCATTCTGCCTTTGGATAACTAGCTATTATGAAGCTTTTGCTTATATCAAGCTGAAATCTGCCTTTCTTCACCTTCTCCTTTCTTCTAGGTCTACCCTCTGGGTCCCAAAAGACTAAATTGAATGTCTTTTTTATATGACAGCACTTCATATACTTGAAGGCAGCTATCATGTCATGTCTAATGTTAGAATTGGAAGAAAAGTCAACTTTGTATTTGAATAGAAGGCAGCTTGAATCTGACCTAGTAACTTACTGTATTCTCTCAGGCTAAAAAGAAAATCAAGTTGCTCTCTTGATGCTGGTAATTTCTGTAGCTGGAGAGGCTGGAAAAGTGACCAATGGAGTACAAAGTGTGCAGAGAACAGAGTGTGACAAGGTGAATGAAGAGTTAATGTTGGAGGAAGGAAGAGAGAGACAGAGAGAGAGAGAGAGAGAGACAGAGAGACAGAGAGACAGAGAGAGGAGAGACAGAGAGAAGAGAGACAAAGAGAGAGAGAGATGATGGAGAATTCCAAAGAAGCATAAAAATAGTGTAGCATGGGAAATGGAAAGGGGGATTGTAAGGTCCTTGAGGGCAGGGACTGCAACATGGACCACTTGGATCATGATTTATTCAGATAACACTGTAAAGGAAGATCAAATTTACTTTAAAATTAGTTCTTGATGTTGGGGAATGAAAATTTAAAAAGCATCATATTTGTCTCATGCTTTGTATCTATTTTAAAGTATTACAATCAATGTCTAATTGAAGGCATTTGACTAGTGGTAAATCTACATCAGCACAAAAAGATTTTGTTATAAGTAGGGATTCTGTTCTTATGCTAAATAGGTTTCCCCTCCAAGGTAACTGTAATTTTGTTAGATTTATTGGTTCACTTTAAATTCTTTCTCTAAACTACCAGTTACGATGGCAACCAGTTTACTTCTTAGTACATTAAAGCTATTGGAAATTTGTAGTTCATAATATAGTGTAAGACTCTATTTTAAAATCACACACACACGAAGTGACTAATAGAGTTTTGGACACATGGTACAGGGTGAATAAATGTTTTTGAATGAATTTTTCTTTGCTGTTTCTTCACCAAATTTTTGCCTCAACAGGAAATAACAGTTTATTTGCTGGTCCTGATGGCCCAGGCCTAAAATTTTTGCTATTGTGGAGGGCTGAGGCTGGTGGATTGCTTGAATCAAAAGGTTCTGAATTCTGCAGTAGGGCTAAAGCCAATTAGGTGTCACATTAAATTTCATATGAACATAGTGAGTCCCCATGAGGCTCCTTAAGGAAGGGAGAACAGGCCCTATAGGAAAACTGGAGCAACATTGAAGCCTCCCTACCATATTAAAGCTTTGAGATCTATTAATGAATGATTTTATAGCCTGTGGGAGATAGAATGACCCAGTATGACCCTCCCACTCCTCCAAATCAGATTATTTCTTAATTTCCAGCTAAAGTTGAGATAAAAAGTTTTTGTTACAAAAAAAATGAACCTAGTGTGTTATTTATTATACATGCAGGAAACCATAATAGACTTTCTTCTTCCCAGTACTTAACTCATTACTTACCAAATCTCTTTTGTGGGATGTATACTTTTTGTTCATTTATGTGCTATATTTTTGTCTATCAAAATGTTGTGCAATTTATTGCATACATAGTTGATATTCATTTTGTCAGGTAAAGAGTTAATTTTTATCCATTAGTGCCATATTATGTCCATTAATCCTTTCAAGTCAATATGGGACTAATTAATGCATTACAAAATGGTACCTTCTTAGTGGGAAGAGGTAGCATGCCTCTCTAAGTACAACTCTTACATTGCCATCTGGAAGTGATGCAAGTTTGGGGAGATGATTTTTGAATGAATAATTGAATGAAATAGGTTATTTTCATATGTGTTCTGGCATATGTGAGCAGTATGCTGACGATTCCATATGAAGATGATGGTGTTGCCCTACCACTGGTAATATATAAGCCTTTAATTGTTTTCTAGTAGTAGGGATGGATTTGAGGTGACCCATTCTTCCTTTAGGTCAGACCTTGGTAATGAGTAGAGTAGAGATCACATAAGTGATATTTCAGAACTTCCAAGGCTCCTTTGTTCCTTTTAAACTCCCTTCTTCTGGGAAGCTGATTCATGAAGTTCCACTGTTAGACTTCATTACATTTTTCTTTTTTGCCTTAATACAGCCTTAGCGGGTAACACTTTAGACTGACTGCGGAATCATGGGTCCCAGTTAGTTTCCTGAGAGCAAATTTTGATTAGCAGAAGAGATAGAGAAGGAAGCAGAGAAAGACTGTGCAGATGCAGGTGAGCAGAATATAATACCACTAAAGAGGAGAAAATATCATAGGATCATAGATTTGAGCTGAAGGGGTCTTAGAAGTCATTTAGTCTAATCTCTTCATTTTAGAGATGAGGAGATCCTCATTTAAGTGATGAGATCACATCACACAGCTATTAAATGGCAGGGCTGGAACTCAAACCAAGGTCTTCTGACCATAAATTTAAATCTGAATCATAAATCCAGATCAGAAATTTAAAACTGATTAGTTTGTCTGACCTCTTATTTTACAGATAAGGAAACTGAGGACCAGAAAAGTTAAGAGATTTCTCCAGGGTCATACCAAGATGCCCAAGATTTGAACTTAGGTCTTCTGGGATTCATATCTAGTGTTCTTTCTTTCCACTGTGCAATGCAAATTTGATGTCCTTTCATTTCTGCCATGTTGCCTCTCTTATCACAAAACAGGGTGACAGAAGGCAAAAAGGACACATTTTGGCTACTTCATAAATTTTCCCTGAACTGACCATTTTGCTTCAAAGCCAGTGTCTGATATTATCAAGCTATTTGGTTGAAAGAATGGAGATAATCTATTATGCTGGAATATTTCCCAGTATAAAGATAATCCATCCATATGGGGATTGAGCTCACGACCTTGGCTTCATTAGCTCCATATGCTAACAGTCCAAATGAGTCTGAAAGACATGAGGAACATTGTGCTATATCCTACCACTAAAGTCCTACTCTGTTGCCTCATCATGGCATCAAGGTGATCATAGATATTAAATACAATATTTCCCTATCTTTTTTTCTAATTCTAATAACATTGATTTTATTTGTACCTAAAATATTATAAAATATATTGAAATTAATTTACATACAAGTTCTAAAGGGAATCAAAACATATCTATAAGACTAATAACTATTCCTAATTGGCAAGTGGTAAAGAAATAGCAGTTGGCATTTAACTTCAGAATTTTTAAAAATTAATGGTTTGTACAAGTACAAATTAGCAAGAACCGTCTAAATAAAAGACTTGAAATAACCACTAATCATGATCTTAATGGTTCTGACACCAGTTCTTCCAAGTTGGAAAGCAAGCTAGTTCAGTCAGAAGAGCATTGTCTAAGGACTTACCCATTGAAATTCTCAGAAGTTCAGCCCCAGAAGTTTGGCTACTAGGTGATGAGTTCTTCTTTGGGCCGTAGCAAATATTGAAACTATCTACTGAGGCAGTGAAGAGTTTCTATCTGCTTCAGTGGAGGGAGTACCCACACTAAAGAAATCAAGGAGCTTTTGAAATATTGAATCATAACTATATCCACACCTACCTAGAATCATGGGATGTGGAAATTGTCTGAATAATCAAGTTTTACAGAAGACCTTCATCCCTGACTAAGAACATTTTCTTATACTGGACATCATAATAGCTTTAAATTTCAGGCAATTTTAAGTTCAAAGCTCTACAGCTCTGTATTTTCTTTTCTTTTCTTTTTTTTTTTTTGAGGGGAGACTTCAAGGAATAAGATGAAAGTTATAAAAGGAGTCCTTTTTTCTTTTTAGTTCTTCAGTTTTGGCACATTTCTGATTAGGCTTTTAAAGAATAGAGGGGCAAAGTTTCTCTTTCTAGAAAAAGAATTCAAAACAATGACATCTCAATATGGGATTATACTCAAATTATGAGCTGTAAGTCTACAAGCAACTCCTTGAAATTATCTGCATGGCCTTTTGTATTGTGATTCTTTGTATGAGCCTGAAACTCCTGTAGGAGGGAGAAAATAATGATTAGGCTTAAGCAAAGTGAAAAGATATTTTCTCAGCTGGAAGCTGTTAATGCTTCAGCTGATGGAGACTTTGAGAATAAGTCCTCTGGTTTTATTTTTTTTTGTTTGTTTCTTTTCTTTTTTTTTTTTAAATTTGATTGCTGGAATAGCTCAGAGGATGAGAAAAATCACGAGGAGATAGTCTAGCAGGTCTGAGATTAATCAGTTTTCTGCTGATAGGTGTTTCTCTTTTGCTCCAAACCACTGGCTAGATAGATTTTAGAGATATTTTCCTCTGTTCAAATTCTTCAGGATGCTAAACGCCTTTAAGCAAATATTGTATTTGTGATTCAGTCAAGACCTTTGTTGCTTCATAGGAGACTGAGAAGCATTGGAGGTGCTGATGGAGGGTTTGCATTTCTGAAAGTCACAAACATTTCTGAAAACAAACAAATACATATAGCATTTGGAAAGTTTCCTGAGTGATAGTTTAGGTATAATGCAGATTCATCAGGTTTCAAGCACCTTTTGAACCTGGGAGGATGATATGCTATTCATCTGCCTATCTACAAAGTACAGGAGATTCTTTCCTCTGTTGCTTTCTCCTAAATTCTTTGATGGAATGTGACCAATGCCTGACTGCATCAGAGAATAGCCCAGCCATGGTCCATTGGTCAGGAAAGGTAGCCAGATCCTTAAAGTGTGTGAAGTCCTGCTAGGGGTTCATGATGAGTGAGTATAAAAGGACTAAGGAGTATGGAGACTGAATAAGCTGAGTCCTATGCCCTTTGACAGACTATGCCTTTTTGAGAAATCTTGTCAGAAAATATATTAGAAATTTTTTGTGCAGTGCAGGAAAAAAAGTATGTATTTACAGCCCAAGCATCTCTCCTATTTGTTGTTCAGTTGTTTCCAAGTTTTCATGACCCCATTTGGAGCTCTCTTGGCAAAGATACTGATGTGGTTCACCATTTCTTTTTCTAGTTCATTTTGCAGATAAGGAAATTGTGGCAAAGAATGGTAAATGACTCACCCAGGGTCACGCAGTTAATAACTATCAGAGGCCAGATTTGAATTCCTGAAGATGAATCTTTTTGACCCCAGGCCTGGCACTCTATCCGCTCTACCATGTACCTGCCCATACATATTACACAAACAAGAACATGCTTACCAGCTCTCCCACTAGACTAGGTAAGAGTATCTTTGCTCTTTGTTTTTGCAGTAAGCAGAGAAGCTGGTCAGCTGTGGAGCATGGACTGTGATTCTGCATTGTGGAGGAGTCCGATGAATTCCCTTTGCTAATAATGAGCTGACAAGAATGTAGGCATTTAAGCATACTAGGAGGCTAAAAGAATTTGAAATGCAAGTTCTTAAAATCTAATCAAATATTAAAACCAACAAACATCCAAAACAGAAGCAATACAAGCATTAAAAAGATCAAAAAGGGTGTAAGCATTCAGTATTGGAGAAACTGTCAGTATCCAGGTTCCCAGAGACCTGAGTCCTTTAAGATGTTAGAATAGTGAAGGTTTTGATATTGGTGTGCTTTAATTAAGGGAAGTCCACAAATCCTCTGATCTTGTCACTAGACAACTAATGTTGACAATGACATTTTCTCCCTTCCCCCCTAACCCTCATTTATATCTGGTTTAGTTATGATTTTGATGATGACTTTCAATTCCTGATCTTCGTATGATCATAGATTTAATGATACCTGACCCATAGTAAGCACTTCATGAATGGCTGTTAATTGACTGATCAACTTACTAATTGCTGAAAAAGACCTCAGAGGTCATCTAGCCCAATTTCTTAATTATCCAGGGGAAGGAAACTGAAGATAAGGGAAACTAAGTGACTTGCCCAAGGCTATACAGGTAGGTACTTTTCTCTTTCATCTGTTATGTTTGGTTTAGGATCATATTTTTTAGAGCTGGAGGGAGATTTAGAGATCTCAGTAGGCTGAACCCCAATTACTTGAACCCCATAATTTGGCAGTGCTCATTGTCTATGTTTTTATTGCTGTTGCTTCAGCTCTCTCCTGTCTTCTCTGTAGTGTATCAGAATTCTTTCCTCTCCCCTCCAAATGAGACACATTAGTAAACTTGCCCCTAGAGTTAAATCCTTCCCCCACTGTCCCAAATAATGCTTAACTTTGTTCACTGGTTAACCAGGGACTCGCAGTCTTCCGTTTCTGCACAGGCTGGGACACAGATTAAACCTTTGCTTTCTGACATACTAAATTAGGAATCTTGGATGAAAAGTAGGCAAACATTACACAGATATATCAAAACATAAAATGTGGGTTGGAATCTTCCTGAGACCTTGCATTAATTAAAATAGGTTATATAAAAAGGTGGTTTCTTTTTTCCCCAGGGTATTGCCTTTTTTTTTTTTAAATTTTTCCTCAATTACATATAAGATGCAATTATTAATATTTGTTTTTTATTTTGAGTTCCAAATTCTTTCTCTCCTCATTTCCTGGTTTATTTTTTAAAATTATAAACATTTAATGTATTGGAAAAGCTCTCTGGATTTCAAATCAGAGGATCTAGTTTTGAGCTATGGCTCTGCTATTTACTATCTCTGTGACTCTGGACAAACACCCTCTCTAGAACTCAATTTCCTCATGTACAAGATGAAGTAATTGGACTGAATAATCTCTAAGGTCTCTTCCAGCTCTAAATGCTATGATCTTCTCCTCTAATCTGTATGGTACAGAGGAGCTAGCTACAAGAAGCCTTATGGTAGTGGCCAGTACTGAGTGTGTTTGGAAAACAGAAGAAGCAGAAAGATTGAATTGTGTTGTATTCCCAATAGAAGACTATATCTATATCTACATACATGTAGAGAGAGAAAAGAGAGAGAGAGACAGAGAGAGAGAGACAGACAGAGAGACAGAGAGAATCAAATGGAAGTAAGTTCTCCATAGAAAGTTTTTACACGATGGAGTTTTTTCATGGAAAGTGTGAGTCATCTGTCATTATAAATGTTCACATAGAGGAAGAATGATATTTGTTTGTGATTTCAATCAATCATTTAATCAACAAGAAGTTGTAAGCACTGTTTGTATGCAAAGCACTACTCTAGTTCTGGTCAAACAAATACAAAGAATGAAACAATTGCTACTCACAAAGAGTTTAACAAGAGAATGAATACAAACAAACACAACAACATAGAGAACTACAAGGCACTATAGTTAGGGAGGAAGGGAGGGCATTAGCAGTTAGGGGTGAGGATTGAAAAAAACTTCATGTAAAAAGTAGCACTTGAACTGAAGGAAGAGAGAGACTGTGTAAGGTGAAGGTGAGGAGGGAGGGAGTGTGTTCTACACATGGGAGATGACCAGTGAAAAAAAGCATGGAGATGAGAGATGGAATGCCTGAAGTGATGTATCTGAAGAACAGAGAGGCCACTGTGGTTGGACTGAAGACTATGTAAAGTTTAATGAATCAACAAAGATAAGTTGAGACTAAGTTGTGAAGGGCTTTAAAAGCTAAACAGAAAAGTGTGTATTTCTGGAGTATTGGAATAGGGAACTTCTGGAGTTTATTAAGTAAAGGAGTAACATCATCAGATCTGATTTGAAAGAAGATTCCTTTGGTACCTATGTTGAAGATGGATTGTAGTGGGGAGAAAATTGAAGAAAGGAAATTAATTAGGAGTTTGTTGAAATATGTGAGCAGTGATCAGGGCCTGAATGAGGGTGAATTTGTGTGAGTAGAGAGAAAGGATTGGTTACAAGAGATATCAACATAATGATGTGGAGAAATACAGAAGTAGAAATATTGAGTAACTGATCAGATATGTGCGGTGAAGAAGAGTGAAGAGTCAAGGATTGTGCTAAGACTTGTAGGAGACTGGAAGAGTGGTGATGCCTTCAACTGAAATAGGAAAGTTTTGAAGAGGGCAAGCGTTTAGTAAGACTAAGAATGAATGATTCCAAGGGTGGTGAACCTGCAGCCTTGTGGCCACATGTGGCCCTCTAGGTCCTCAGGCATGGCCCTTTGACTGAATTCAAACTTCACAGAACAAATCCCCTTAATAAAAGTATTGGTTCTGTAAAACTTGGACTCAGTCAAAAGGCAGCAACCAAAAACCTAGAAGGCTACATATGGCCTCGAGACTGCAGGTTCCCCATCCCTGGATAAGACAGTAAGAAAACATGGAGAGAGTAGAATCATAGAAACCATAGAGGAAAAAGTATCCAAGAGGATCCCAGAAACACAAATATAAAGCTGGAAAAGACATTGAAGTCATTGAGTTCAACCTCCTCATTCTGTAGATTAGGAAACTGCGGCACACAGAGATTAAGTCTTTTTGCCAGTGGTCACACTGCTAGTGTTTGAAGCAGAATAGAATCTGCTTTCATGACTTGAAATCCCATCCTCTATCTGCTATGCTTGGGTACCTTTCAAGGAGCTAGTGGTTAACAGTGTCAAATGAAGTAGAGGTCAAGAAAGAAGAGGATTGAGAAAAGACCACTATATATAGCAATTGAGAGATCATAGGTAACTTTGGTAGGGGATAGGGGGAGAATGATAGAGTGATGAAGATGGAAGCTGGATTGCAAAAGTCTAACCTCTCTACCCTGCTAAACCAAGGAGTTCTGGAGAAGCTCAGGGCAACTGAGTTACTTCATTAGGGTAAGATCAACACTAACAGCTCAAATCCTCTTTTCCCACTGGTCAAGAGTTTGAATAGCAATTGACTTCCAGTTCCCAGGAGTCTTCTCTCTCCCCACAAGCATGAATCAGCAACAGCCCCCAGGTCAAGGTTCCTCATCCACTTTCCCTAGTACCTAGTCCTATTAGACTTAAATAAGAATCCTATAAAAACCTACCAGAAAGTACATATTTGAGAAAGCTTGGCCTGTTCTTTTTGGGGCCTCTACAAGGGGCCTAGCTCTATCCAGGATCCCAGCAGACTACCCGGTGTTCACTCATGTGATCACCTCTTTGTTTTGCGAGTATCTCCCCTCAGTAAAGTTGTCTTGCTCTAGTATCTGATGAGCTGTGTTTCCTTATCCTGAGTTTTTAATATTTTGAACTTTCCTAAGTCTGCTTTAGGACAAGAGTTAAGGAGAGAGGGAGAGGAAGAGGGGGTAAAGTATAGGCAGCTTTTCTTGGAGTCTGACTGAGAAAGAAATAGAGAATGATAGATTGAGGGGGTGCTAGGGTCTATTAAAGCTTTTTTAAGATGCGGGAGACAAGGATTTGTTTTTTCATAGTATTTTATTCCCCCCCCATTACATGTCAAGATAATTTTTACCATTCATTTTTGCAAGATTTTGAGTTTCAAATTTTTCTCCCGTCCTCCCCTCCTCTCTCCTGAAAATGCTAGGCAATTTGATATAGGTTATACGTGTGCTACCATGTAAAACGTATTTCTATATTAGTCACAGTTGTAAAAGAAGAAACAGATCAAAAGGAAAAAAAAACTAAAAAGAATATAGTAAGTGAAAAAATATATTTCCATCTGTATTCAGAGTCCATTAGTTCTTTATCTGTATGTGGATAGCACTTTCCTTCTCGAGTTCCTTGTACTTGTCTTGGATCAGTGTTAACTGAGAAGAGCTAAGCCATTCATAATTGATCACACAGTTTTGCTGAAACTGTGTATGAGGTTTTCCTAGTTCTGCTCATTTCACTTTACATCAGTTCATACAAGTCTTTCTAGATTTTCTGAAATCTGCCAGTTCATCATTTCTTATTGCATGATAATATTCCATTCCATTCAAATACCACACTTGTTTAGCCATTCCCCAATTGATGGACATCCCCACAATTTCCAGTATTTTGCCAACATGAAAAGCATGCCACCATGCTATAAATATTTTTGCACACATAGGTCCTTTCCCCTTTTTTATGATTTCTTCAACATACAGACCTAGTATTGCTGTATCAAAGAGTATGCACAGTTTGCCCCTTGGGCATAGTTCAAAATTGCTCTCCAGACTGGTTGGATCAGTTCACAGTACATCAGTACCCCAATTTTCCCACATCCTCTCCAACATTTACCATTTTCATTGTTTTGTTATATTAGCCAATTTGGTAGGTGTGACATGGTACCTCAGAGTTGTTTTAATTTGCATTTCTCTAATCAAAAGTGATTTAGAGCAGTTCTTCATATGCCTAGAGATTGCTTTAATTTCTTCATCTGAAAACTGCCTGTTCATATCCTTTGACCATTTATCATTTGGGGAATGGCCTATATTCTTGTAATTTTTACTCAGTTGTCTATATATTTGAGAAATGAGGCCTTTACCAGAGATACTTGTTGTAAAGTTTGTTTCCCAGCTTTCTGCTTTCCTTCTAGTATTGGTTGCATTGGTTTTGTTTGTGCAAAAGATTTTTATTTTAATATAATAAAATTTATCTATTTTACATTTCATAATGCATGTAATTCAATTAACTTATTTTCTAAGGATATGAATGCTATCCCACTTGGTCCATTCATGTTTAGTATTAATATTGCTCCATTGTCTATAGTATCTTTTAGCAAGTAGTTGTTTCCTTTCTTGTCTCTTTTAATTAGGTCTATTTTTGCTTTTACTTTGAGATCAGGATTGCTCCCCTTGCTTTTTTTTTTTAACTTCAACTGAACCATAATAGATTCTGCTCCAGCCCTTTGCCTTTGGTGTGTGTCTCTTTGCTTTGTGTGTTTGTTGAAAACAATGTGATGTAGAATTCTGATTTTTGATCCACTCCACTATCTAATTCCATTTTATGGAAGAGTTCATCCCATTCACATTATAGTTATTATTATTAATGGTGTATTTCCCTCCATCCTATTTTTCTTCCTGTTTGCCCACTCTCTCCTTTCACCCTTTCCCTCCTCACCATTGTTTTGCTTCTGTCCACCACCTCCCCTGGTCTGCCCTTACCCATCAGTTCCTTCCCCACCTTACCCATATACTTAATCTTCTCCCCTCTTACTTCCTCCTTTTGATTGTGGATTTCAGGTAGTCCAATGATTTTGATAGTGTTTCTCCTGGATCTGTTTTCCAGGTTGGTTGTTTTTCCCATGAGGTATTTCACATTTTATTTTATTTTATTTATTCTTTTGAATTTGTTTGATTGATTCTTGATGTCTCATAGAGTCTACAGCTTCTACTTGCCCAATTCTAACTCTTAAGGAACTGTTTTCCTCAATTAGCTTTTGTACTTTCTTTTCTATTTGGCCAGTTGTAATTTTTAAGGAGTTATTTTCTTCAGTGGATTTTTGTATCTCCTTTTACATTTGGCCAATTCTACTTTTTAAGTCGTTGTTTTCTTTTTCCAAGCTGTTGACTTTTTTTTTTATAATTCTTTTGCATCACTCTCATTTCTTTCCCCAGTTTTTCTTTTACCTCTCTTATATGATTTTTAAGCTCCTTTTGAGCTCTTCCTTAAGTTCTTTCTGGGCTTAAGATCATTTCCTATTTTTCTTTGGGGTTTTGCCCATAGGTATTTTGACATTGTTGTCTCTTCTGAGTTTGTGTCTTGGTCTTCATTGTCACCATAATAACTTTCTATGGCCAGATTATTTTTTTGGTAAGTTTTTGCTCATCTTTTTTGGACTTTTTCCTTTTTTTAAAATTTGATTTCTGCTCCTGGGGTGGAAGGGGCACTGTCTCACACTTCTTATTCCAGGAGCTGCAGGACCTGTCTGTTTACCTGGTGCTGAACCGATGTGTCTCTTAGGCCCATGTGTCTAGTGTTGCCTGAGGGGGTGTGGTGGGGTAGATGGCACTGCTAAAGGTGGGGTCTGGAAGGTTACCTGATGCTGAGGTGGGGTCCTAGTGCTGGTGTCTGGGGTGTGCTGGGGCTAGTGGGGTGTTTCTTCATTTCCCTGGGGATATACTGAAGCATGTGGTGGTCTGGCTACTGGTGGCTGCCTGTTTGCCCAGGGTGGCAGGACCCTGCACCAGTGGCTGCCTATTTGCTTAGTTACCCATAGGGTTGGCATCTACCTGTTTGTCTGGGGCTAAGCTGAAGCATGTAAAAATCTGGCATCTGGAGGTTGCCTGTTTGCCCAGGCTACGCTGAAGTACATGGTTCTCAGAACTGGAGTCTGTCTAGTCCCCTGGCAATGCTGAGACATGTGGGGAGTCCTGCATTGAAGTTTGCCTGCTTCCTTCACTGGGGCTTAGGATCTCCTGCTGGTTTGCCGAGGTGTGGCTTGCTGGTATGCTTCTTGTACTGGACTGCATGCTGCGTATTTACCTGAGTGAAATAGACCTTTGCTGTCAATCTTTCAAGTTTCTTGAGCTCAAAGATTGTTTTATTCTGTGTTTTTGATGCTTTTGCTGTTCCAGAATTTGTTTGGGATGCAATTTTATGGTTGTTTGGAGGTGAGTATGGTTATAGTTAAGGCAATTTACTGCTTACTCCACCATCTTGGCTCCCAGAATGGGAGACAGATATTTGAAAGTAGTGAAGGAAAAACCAGTAAATAGGAACAGCTTAGAAATCAGAGAGAAAGGGAAGATGATTCATGAAGATGACATGCTGGAGAAGATGAAAGGGGATGTGATCCAGTGCACATGTAGAATAGTCAGCTTTGGCAAGTGGAAGGGTGACTTCATTATCAGAGGCTGAGTAAAGGTGAAGAAAGTGGTAACTTATATTAAGGGATTGTGAGATAAGGAAGAGAGAAGAAGAAACTCACATCAAATGGTCTAAGTTTTCTCAGTAAGGCAAGATTTAATGTCCTCAGTTGAATGAGTGATGTTGGGGTGGGGTAAAGAGGGAGAGGGGGGAAAAAGCACTTATTAAGTGCTTATTATGTACAAGACATTATGCTAAGTGCTGGGAATATAGAGAAAGGTAAAAGTTTCTGTTCTCAAGGAAATCTCAGTTTAATGTCTCACTCTAAGAGTGAGACAAAAACAAATCAATCAAAGAGGAATAAAAGAATTACCCTGTTGCAGTGAGAGCCCAGCTGGATCAGATGAATTTAGAATGTATCGTATCAGCACATTTGTAAGCAAGAAGAAGTAGATGAATTTTCCCTTGGTTAAAGGGTAAGTGGTCGAAGGGCAAGAGGGTAAGGGATTTAGAGTAGCTGAAAATATAAAGTTGAGATTTGAGAGGGAGGAAAGTGAGATCAGAGCAGGAGTACCTAGAAAGTACTAAGGGGTGGGAAATGAAAGTAGGGAGGGATGGGATATAGGGAGAGATGGGATGACAGGAGGTTTTGGTCATATAGAGGAATTTCAGAGTTTTTGACTGAGTCTATGTGAATAATGCTGATATTCAGAGCATGGTCTCATCCCTTAGTGTGGTTAAGGTGGTGTGAAAGAGTAGATCATGGGGTTTAAGGAGACTGATGAATTTAGAGGTTAGGGAATATGATGAAGTATAAATATGAATGTTGAAATACTCCAGCACAAAGGCAAGAATTGTAGAAGTGAAGAACATGGTGAATCAGGTACTAAATTTATTGAGAAAGAGAGGCAAATGACCTGGGCATTGGTACACAGTACCCATCATAAGTTGAATAAGAAAGAAAATTTTAATTGCGTGAGCTTCAAAATGAGTTTGCTGAGTGATGGTGAGGGAAGAAGAATCTAGAAGTGGCAGTGGGAAGCAAGGCTTATTCTAACCTCCCTCCTCCCCACTCCAGGACCAGTGTGTAGGTGTGAGGAGTGTGTGATATAAGGAAAGTCAGAGTTAATGGTGGAGACAATGGCCAGTGATGGAGTATAATTTGGGGGGGGGAACCAGGTCCCAGTGAGGGCAAGTAGATAGAAGGAGTGCAAGAGAAAAAGACAGAGAATGAAGGAAAGTTTGGTTACTACAGATCCAGAATTCTAGAAGGCAAAGAGGAAGGGATGGGCAGGGTTGGAGTAGGACCTGTGCAGAATAGGGTTGAGGAGGCTGGGATGAGACAATGGGAAATGGGGTTTGGGAATAGTTTGTTTTCCTGTGCCTTGTGAGTGAGCAACATAGGGATGGAGATAGTAATAGGTGGTGGGAGTTTGTTAGCCATGGGAGTAAAGAAGGTTGTACATGAAAAATGACGTTCACAGCCTCAAATGGGGTAAGGGCCAGGGGTGTAGCAACTTAGCTAATCTTGCCTGCTTTTCTAGTGGCTCCATGGGAGAAGAGGTAGGTGGTGCTTCAGCCAGGATGCTCTGGTGGATAAGGGTGCTGGGCAGGTCCTCTATTTTAATATGTAGCAGAATGGGACTCATGCTTTGGGTTGGGGTTGTATTAAATAATCTGTGAGATTTCTTCCAACACAAGGAGTCTGTGATTCTGTGATTGCTATCGAATTTGATCTCTACTATCCCTGTGACCTTGTCATCTTAATAAATCATTGAAATTAGCCCTTTTAGTTTACACATCAGGCAATCTCAACAATCACTTTGTTATTAAAAACAATAAATGACTAAAACATTCAGGTAAATGAAATTTAAAATTCAATCATACACAAGTCAATAAACTCCAGACTATTTAATATTTGTTTAAAAAGTGAGTGTGCATATAAACAGTAAGAGAATAATAGCATTAGCATCTTATGTCCTTCTGTGTTCCTTCCAATCCCCTTTTCTTGTGTTTTTATCAGATTGTACTGCAGTTTTTTTTAATATAGTTGTAGCATTTATATTGTTTTGATTCTGCTTTCTTCATTCTGAATCACTTTGAATTTGTCTTTCCATTTATTTTATCTTCTTTATACCGATGATTTCTTACCCACAATTACTTTAAAGCATGACATTTTTCACAAACACAGTGCCTTAGTAGTGGTGCAGATTCATGGATGTGCTTTGCTGCTTTTCTCTGCAAAGGGGGAAAGAGAAACTGGGGAGAAATATAGAGACTGAACTACCAAGGCTAGCTTAATGTTGTACAGCGGAAAGGGCACTACCTCTAAAATCAGTGGTTCTGGCTTCAAATCCCAGATTTGATGCTTACAGTCTGTGTGACCTTGGGCAAGTCACTGAACACCTGTTGGTCTTGCTTTCCTAATCTTTATAATTTTGAAAATTTTGGATTCAAGGGATTATCTCTTAAGTCCCTTCTAGCACTTCTAGATCCTTGAGCCTTAATCTCCTCATCTGTAAGATGTCACTGAGGTCCATTCCAATTCTGGATTTATGATCCAGCCCTTGCCCAGTTTGTACATAAATATACTATTTGTGACTTATTATTATAGAATTTAATTTGGCTTATTTTGATCACTCCTTCAACATAGATCTTTCAAGGTGTTGAAAAGCTTCTCTAGCTTCCCTTCTTCTCACCTGGATTGATGTAATCTGTAATAGGCCTCGTGTTCCACCATCTAGATCATTGATAAAAGAAAGAGAAGGAAAAAGGATTTATTAAGCACCTAATATGTGCCAAGCACTATTCTAAGCGCTTTGCAAAAATCATCTCATTTGATTCTCACAACAACCCTGTGAGGGTGGTGGTATTATGTTCCCAACTTTACAGTTGAGGGAATTGAGACAGAGGTGGAGGCTTGTCCATGGCTACACAGCTAGTTAAGTACGTGAAACAAGATTTTAACTCAGGTCTTCCTGATAGGTGGAATTGTGGATAGAGCACCAGGCCTGGATTCAGGAAGACTCATCTTCCTTAGTTCAAATGTGGCCTGAGATACTTACTATCTGTAAGACCCTGGGCAAGTCACTTAACCCTATTTGCCTCCTTTTCCTCATCTGTAAAATGAGCTGGAGGAGAAAATGGCAAACCACTCCAGTGTCTTTGCCAAGAAAACACCAAATGGGATCATGAAGAGGCAGCTATGACTGAAAAACAACTGAACAACAAAACTTCCTGACTCCAGGCCCAGTGTTCTAGGTTAAACAACAGTGCATTAGTACTCACTCTTTGAATAATAGAAACAGATAGAGAAGAGCCCTAGTTCAACTCTCTTGTTAGATGCAATTCAATTCAATGAACATTTGTTAAAAAACTTACTGTTAGGCACAGTTCTAGGTAGTGGAGAAAGATAACAAAGTTAAGTGACTCATCTAAGGTCATATAACTGGTCAGTGTCATAGCTGGGTAGTACCCAGGTATCCTACCTTATAATATACCATCCCCAATACTGTTTCATGTTCAGGGATTAATGAATACTCATTAGTTATGACTTTCTACCCAGCTCACAAACCTCAAATATTTATAAAATAAACATTCCTCAACTTGATGGGCCTTTGTGTAAAGGTAAAGTGTTGACACTTGAATTGAGGAAGTGTGGGGCTAATAAAATGGGAAAACTGATGCCATTCTCAGTCTAGGATTCCAGATGCACCCAATAGATATGGGTTCTACTTGGGAATGGACCAGAAATGAGGGGGAGGAGAGGCTTTACCAGAAACTAGAAAGTACAAAAAAGGGAGAGTTTTAGTCATTCCTGGCGATGACTACCATGGAATTGGTAACAGGGGCCAGACTCTAGGACAGTGGGCAACTCCTGATATTGCTTTTGTCTGAGGAAATTCACTGACTAAGAATGACTGAGGGTAGAATGGGTGTCTGTGGGGATAGAATGTGGGGGGAATGACAAGAATCAGTTGTATAAAGAAGAAAGTTAGAGTTTTCTCACTAATATTTTTTATGTTCACATTCCTGCTTGTGTTAGAGGCTGGTCAAGGGAGTTCATCTCGATGAACTCACAAGGTGGAAAGTCTTTGGAACTTTGTATTTTATCATTTGAGGATAGACTGATTGGCTAAGATTATTGTGGTCCAATAGTCAGTAAATAAATCAACAAATATTTATTAAGCTCCTTCAATGTGTCATATGCTATGCTAGCTTCTGGGGATAAAAAGACAATGAATGAAATAATCCCTGCTCAACAATACTCCTATAAAAATGGAATTATTGCAGAGTCAACCCTTTCTCCTCACTCCTTTTCCCTTTTCTGAGCATGGGTCAGAGACCAGACAACTGAGACTGAACTTTGGTCCCTGGGGAGGGGGTGGTGGTGGTGCACATAGGCAGAGACCCAAGGGACCAGCAGACAGCCCCATCCTCCATGTCTGAGAGAGAGTAACAACTAGGGATATAGTAGAGTATTGGGAGTTCCTGTGTCCTACCTTCCTAGACTCTGAGAACTACCTGGATTCTGTTCTGGAGAGCCAGTGATACAGGCACATGGCAGGTCAAAGACCTGTCATTGACAGACTCTTGGAGATGGAAAAGAATCTTGGAGTCTAGTGTTCTATCAGCAGAATGTTGAGTTGTGGGGCAATTTCAGCCTCTTGGGGAAGAAGGTGGATCATGTGCTTTCCCCAGTTGGAGAAGCAGTAAGGTGCTAAAGCCATAAGGAGGAATAAAAAGATATCTAGAAGCTATTCAGATAGTTCAGGTTTGTTTCCTTCTGGAAAACCTGAGCCCTCAGGGTAGTATCATAACACTGGATAGATGCTTCCCTGGGATGAAAGTGGGACTCACTGGCATATAGGAAGGAGGATGTCCAAATGTGTTTCCCTTCTGAGGGTAGTCCACATCACAGCGTGATGCTATGAAACTGATGGGCTGAACTAGATCCTGGGAAGAGGTTGAGTTCACTGGTGGCATGAGAGAATTATAATTTCCATGTGAGTTTTATAGAGAATTTTATTCTCTTAAGATTTTTTTATGAATTACTTTTGGTTCTTTGCATATTTTTCACATTTTCTGTGCAGTAAGGTAAAGGTTCTCACCTTGTTTGCTTCTCTTCTTGGCAGAAAAAGTCTCCTTTGGAGAAGGGTGAATGGAAGAAACTCTAGGTGTATCAGGTTATGCCACCTTGCAAGCCACCTCTGGATAGCCTACATGGGCAGCATGTATATGCATAACATTCATATACATATGACACACTCCCTACAAGTGTCAAAGATGGGACTTGAACAAAGGCTTTCCTTGACTCCAAGGCCAGCTTATTATCCATCATGCCATGCTGCATCTCTTTTTGCACATGGTAGGTCTTTAGTGTTTGATGAGTGAATGAGAGAACAAATTCAGGGCAGCTGTTCTATTTCTGCTAGGATTTTTTGTAAACAAGGATTTATGGTCTACTAAGGCAGTGAAGTTGCCCAGTGAATAGAGTGCCAGATCTGGAGTCAAGGAGACTGATCTTCTTGAAATCAAATGTGGCCTGAGACACTTGCTAGCTGTGTGACCCTGGGCAAGTCACTCAACCCTGTTTACCTCAGTTTCCTCATTTGTAAAATGAGCTGGAGAACAAAATGCCAAACCACTCCAGTATCTTTGCTAGGCAAACCCCAAATGGGGTCAGAAAGAGTAGGACACAACTGAAATGACCAAACAACAGCACAAAACAAAGGGCTATTCTTGATAAGAGCTCCATTACATAGTATATTTGGCTTATTCTTGGAGTCTTCTTCTATATTAGCAAAGATAAGATATGCAAGAGATTCTGGAGGGGCAAACGAACTTGTAATTTTATGTCCATGGCAAAACGGTTCTAAAGTTCAGACATAGACTGGGAAGTAAATTTGCCACAGAAACAACTTTTTTTTTTATTGCAACATTATTGTGGCATTATTAATGAGGGTATTCACCAAAATGATAAAATTTGTTTTTCAAACACTGATTTGTGACAAAAGTGAGCAGAACTTCTCCTCCCCAACTCAACCAGCCATTTTCTTTTCAGCAAAACACAATCTTTTCTCCATTTTTTTTGCTTTGTCTCTGAGTTGTTTTCAAACACATACAGAACCAATACACACACAGCAGTACACCCTCCCATTTACTGCAATTGCCTGCATTATGGATGATGCTGTTCAGAATGGAGAATATTAACAAGCCTATTCAAGTTATGTAAAAGGTTTTCCTCTGGAAGGGAGAAAGCAAAAACAGGTTTCCTGGCTTAGACAGCTTCCCTGAGAATTCACTGAGTGCATCATCCATGGGCCCCAGGGTGGTTGAAACTTTTGAAATATAGAATGGCTTTTCTTTAGAGGGTTGTTCAGGGTTTCAAGGCTACTTAGTGGTTGCCACACAGGGTGCAGAACCTGAAGATCAGAAAGGCAGAAAGGGTCTAAGTGGAGAAAAGTAAAATAAAAACAACAACAGTGGAACCAAACAGAGAGGTGTTTCCAACATAATGATGGTTTCTTCTTGAACATTCTCTCTGATTAAAAAAAAAGATTGAATAACTTTGAAATAATAGTCTTTTAGAATGAAAGCAAAACTTGTGAACTGAGAACTCTAGTCTAGGTCATCCTTCTCTTATGTGACTTTGGGTAGGTCTTAATTAACCAGTACTTTAATTTATGGAATAGATTTCTTCCTTTAGTCTTTCTTTCTCTCCTTTCTTGATCCTTTCTCATTTTTCCTCTTTCTCTCTCCCTCCTACTTTTCCTCCTTCCACCTCTCCTTTCCTTCCTTCTTTCCTTCCTCTCTCCTTCCTTTCTTTCTTCCTTCCTTCCTTCCTTCCATCCTTCCTTCCTTCCTTCCCTCCCTCCCTCCTTCTTTCCTTCCTTCCTTCCTTCCTTCCTTCCTTCCTTCCTTCCTTCCTCCCTTCCTTCCCTCCCTCCCTCCCTTCCTTCCTCCTTCCTTCCTTCCTTCCTTCCTTCCTTCCTTCCTTCCTTCCTTCCTTCCTTCCTTCCTTCCTTCCTTCCTTCCCTCCCTCCTTCCCTCCCTCCTTCCCTCACTCCTTCCTTCCTTCCTTCCTTCCTTCCTTCCTTCCTTCCTTCCTTATTTATGGAATCCCTACTATTTTCAGAGCCCAGTCCCAGTCCCTATGAAGAATATGAAGATAACTAAGTCATGATCTCTGTTCTCAAGAGTTTAAAATCTGATTGTTAGGATAAGATATGTATCCATATAATTTAAGTGCAAAGGCATTTATAAGTGCTAAAATACTATAGGGAAATGTAGAAATCATATAGTCATGACACCATATATTGACAACTAGGCAAAGTCTCCGAGGCCATCTAATACAATCCCTAGTATTTTAGATGAGGAAAATGATTATCTATCTATCTATCTATCTATCTATCTATCTATCTATCTATCTATCTATCTATCTATGTGTGTGTGATTTGGCAAGAAGAAAGAGAGATCACTTCCACCTGGAGGGAAACCTTAATGGAGGAAGCAGGGCTTGATTTGGGCTTTGCAGAATTGGTAGGATTTCAATGTGTGGATACAGATGAAGAGGGCATTCCAAGGAGATGAAAGGGTATGAATAAAAATAGAAAGGTGAGAAAGTATGAGGCGTATTGGAGACAGGGAGAAATAGACAAATTTAGCTGAAACAGAAGGTTCATGTTAGATAATAGGGAAAGATAAGGTTTGAAAGGTAGATTGAGATCAGATTGTGGGAGACTTTGTCTATCTATGGACCATGGCCTTGATTCTCTAGGCCATGTGGAACCATTATAGTTTGATCAAAGCAGTGTTTTAGAAGAATTAATCTTGTGGTGGTATTTTGGATAGATTGGAGAATCAATAGGACTCAACAATAAGTTGAATGTGTAGGGTGAAGGAGAATAAAGAGTTGGAAAGAATACATCTAAGGTTGTGAACCTGGGTGACTGGAAGGATGATTGTCTTAACAGAAGTAGGAAAATCAGGAGTTGGGGTGGGTTGAGTTCAAGATCAAGATAATTCCAATTTGGGCAAAAATCTATGTTGAGTTATGAATGTGTATCGTTTATCCACGTGGAGATGTCCATTGGGCATTGGGCAATGAGAGATCATAGTTAAAGATAAGGGTGAGGAATAGGAGTGTAGACCTGGAAATTATCTGTTTAGGAATGATAATTGAACTTGTGGGAGCTAATGTGATCACCAAGATAGGGCAAGTGTAGAAAAAGAATATAAGAGCTCCCAAGACAGAACCCAAAACATAAGAATGAGAGACACCTAGTTGGAAGACAGCCTTTAAGACAGTTTTTTTTTCACCCTACCCAATCAAATGCTTTTTAAATTAATCAACAAATAAGTAGCACAGTGGGATATTGTGTTTTTTATATTTTTCAGTAAATTGTATTTAAAGATGTCATCTCCCATGGAATATTACTTACAAAAGCCTACTTGTTTCCTTCTAATACCCTCAATAATAATGTCTTCAAATTGTATAGCTAATCCTCATAAACATTTTATGTAAATGGGAAAGTAGGTACATAGTTCAGTACTTGTCTTAGTTCTCTTGTTCCTTCTTGCATAGGTCTCCATTGATTATATTTGGTCTGATTCAGCTGTTCTTACAGTCCGTTTTCTTCACTGGCAGCTACACTGCCCTTGATAATAAACAGAATGTGCTCAGAAAATCTTTGCAGATCTTTTCTATTGTTTGCCAGTTTGTCATTTTCCCATCTTCATTCTCAAATGTTCTTAAGATGATTTTGCTTAGTTGAATCTTTCATCAAGCCATCCTTAAAATATTTAAAATATTCTGCTGCTTTTTGTGTTCTTTGATGAAGTGATACTGTTGATAATCTTCCACTGTCCTTCCCCATAAGATTTTACACATAAATAAATCTTTCAATGTGGTGTCGCCATTGGCTGATGTATCTCTTTTCTTCGCAAGGAAGTCAAGTGTCTGGTGACTTACTTCTAGGCTTCTTTGGTTTCTTCATTATGGCAGTCGATTTGCATAAATTAACCATCTGTATAAAATTATTATTTTTATTCCTTTTATTTACTACTATTTTTAGTGTCAATAACAGGCTTGGAGATGTTTCAACTGGATGCTCTTTTTTCTCATCTTTATTATTCTAGTTTTATAGATGATGGCCTGACTATACATAGAAAGCTGATTCAGTGGTGACTTCTTCATAAGCAATGAGTTGTTTCACATCTGTTAAAAAATAATCATTTTCATTTTTGCTGTGTTATTTGGTGCTAATCAAGTCCACCACCTTCTTATTCTTTTCTTCAGGAAAATATTCATGCTGTACAAGAGTGAGACAGCTGTTGATTCTCACATCTACCTATTCTATCCTAACATTTCAGCTGATCTTCAATCTTACATCTTTGGCTGCCTTTCAGACATCTAAAACCATATATCCAGTAGATATTTTAAACTCACCATGTCCAAAATGGAACCCATAATTGTTCCCCCTAAATGCTCCCCCACTCACAACTTCCCGGTTACTGTGTTGTTGTTCAGTTGTTGTCATGTCCAATTTTTCATGATCTCATGGTCCATAGCACTCCAGGCCCTTCTATCCTCCACTATCTCTTGAAGTCTGTCCAAGCTCATGTTCATTGTTTCCATGATACTATCTGTCCATCTCATCCTCTGCCATCCCCTTTTCTTTTTGCCTTCAATATTTCCCAAAATGAGGATCTTTTCCATTGAGTCACATCTTATTATGTAGCCAGAATATTAAACTTCAGCTCCAGTATTGACCTTCCAGTGAATAGTCTGAATTAATTTCTATAAGTATTGACTTGATTTCATCTCCTTTCTGTCCAAGGGACTCTCAAAAGTCTTCTCCAGCTCCACAATTCAAAAGCAACGATACTGCAGCACTCAGATTTCTTTATAGTCCACCTTTCACAGTCATACATTGCTACTGGAAAAACCATTGTTTTATTGAACTTTGTCAGCAAGATGATGTTTCTGCTTTTTAATATGCTGTCAAGATTTTCCATAGCTTTCCTTCAAAGGGGCAAGCATCTTTTAATTTCATGGCTGCATTGCTTTCTACAGTGATCTTTGAGCCTCAAAACATATCTCTATTCAGTTACCCAAACAATTTTCCTAAAGCAGAAATCCAATCATGTCAACCTCCTACTCATTAAAATCTAGCAGTAACCCATAGTCTCTAAGATCAAATACAAAATCCTGTGGTTGGTCAAAGCCCTCCATAACCTACCTTCTTTCTACCTTTACTCTTCAATCTAATGACCTCAGCCTCCACCAACAAGATGCTCCACTTCTCAACTCTAGACATTTTCCCTGACTGTCACCAAAGCCTGAAATACTCTCCCCTAATCTCTACTTGCTGTCTTCCCTGGTTTCCCAAGTCCCAACTAAAATTCCACTTCTACAGGAAGTTTTTACTAATCCCTCTTAATTCTAATGCCTTCTTGCTTTTAAGTATTTCCTATTTTTCCTGTATATGGTACATGCGTGTTTATTGTTTCCCCAATTAAGTTGTGAGCTCCTTGAGGGAGGTTTTTTTTTTTTTTGCCTCTTTGTGTATCCCCAGCACCTAGCACATTGCCTGGCACATAGTAGCTGCTTAATAAGTGTTTGTTGCTTCATTGTCTCTGCAATTTCCTAGTCTTTGGCCTCTCTACTTACTTCTGAATCATATTTCCCAACACATTTTTTTCACTGTCCTTGCTTATTCCTACCTTTACATAAGTCAATAAATATTAAAATATATTTATTTAATTTGGATGATCTTATTGAGTCTTTTAAAGAATTCCTCAACCTCATCATCCTCTGGAACAGATGTTGGCACATAAATTGCAATTATTTTAATGGTAGTCTTTTTGCAAATACTTATCATGAATAGCACTGAAGTATAACATTACTAAATGTCCCATGAAATGATGTTTCTTGTTGCTTTTGAATACATGATAAAACCAATCACCTGAACTCTTTTATTGGCTTTTACCTGTGAGCCATTCTTCACTTTAGCTGCACCTTCAGTCTGTCTTTTGGTTTCACTTATAGAGAGAATAGTTGTGGCAAAGTTGCTACAACTTAGTTCCTCTAAAAGTAAGTTCACTCATTGGTCAGTAGACGAAGATTTCATATTTGTATACAATTAAATTAATGTTTCTAGACTATATATCAAATCTGTCATCCTCAGCATCCTCTATCTTCTTTTCAGCCATGCGTTGTAGAAGTAGAAAAGTTTCACAAAGAACTAAGAGCCATCTTGTACTTTTTCATTGTTTCATTAGTTAACCATCACCAAAGAATTCATTACCAACTGGCTAGTCTATTGATGATCAGCATTGCCATGTTTAATTAGGCTGCTCCTTAGAAGGCTGGAAAAATCTGTTGCCAGGACCATTCTATTAGGTTGGGTTATATAGTTTTGTAATTCAGCTATGCCATAAATTAAATAAGCTTTTAAGGGTTGATACAGGAATGCAATTACCATTTATAATATGTCCACTGTGAAATGCGATCTGAGTCCCAAACAATAGGAAACAACTTTCTCTCTTGAGTTCCTTTTAGGGAACAATGCATTTTAGGTGATAGATTTCAGAACTGAGACTCTATTTTCTGGCTTAATCCTCGTCATGTGTTACTTCCTTCTGTTTCCTACCAGTCTGTCAAGGTTCATCTCCTTTTCTGATTGTTCAGTCCATATTCTTCTCTCCCTTTTCTGAACTCCTACATTACCTAAAATCTGTACTAGTCACTTTACCATTCAATTATATACGTGTGTGTGTGTGTGTGTGTGTGTGTGTGTGTGTGTGTGTGTGTTTGTGTATGTGTTTTAGTCATTATCTATATATTGGCCAGTCAGGGAATTTTAATGATGACCATGTGGTAACATATGATAGAGAACAATCTGAATGTGATAGGATAGAATTGATTCAGCCTGGTTTAATCAGATTCATTCCTCAAGGGGGAGGAGTATGTCGTATGCATAATATGGGAGGGAGTGCAGTTGGAGAGAAGGAAGACATATATACAGCAACAGCTAGAATGATTGATTAATATCTGGGTTCAGCCACTGACATAAAAGGAATTTTGCCAATTTCTGCATTTAACTTTAGCTGACCTGCTCATGATTGGTATATTGAAAGGTGCCCATTTTATGTTTAGCCTAGATAGGTGCATTTGTAAAAGGCTCCAGCTCCCTTTATCTATCTTAGTATAAAACTATAATCCTTAAGGACCTCAGGACATGCTAAATCAGTCTACTAGCTGGATATATCTGATTTCCTGGGCTGTGTTTATGTTTGTGGCTTTATTTTAGAGAAACAGGCCAAGACTGGAACTGAAAGGTAGTGGTGTGGTAAAAACACACATCTCCTTGTATCTCTTTAATGTACGTGCATATTCCACTGGTGTACTGTATACTATTACTAAACCCTGTAGTTAGATTATATGTTGGTGTGACTGTGTTTTTGTTCCTTGAGATCTAGAACTAGACTAACTAATAACTATGCTAAAATCAAACTACCCTCTCAGCTTCCTATTCCTTGTCATATACAAAGGAAAAGAAATCTCTTGGCAATAGATGGTGAAAAGAACAAATGCAAACTAAATTTAAAGAATTATGTCATCAGAGATCCAGGTTCCTTTTATAAGGACAGTCACTTATGTCCTCTGGACATGGACATCATCTTTTCTTTTGGACCTAATATGGAGGGCCTGAGCCCTGGCAGTTTATTCTTTAGAACACACTGTTCCCATGTCAGGAATATGGTATTTTTTTTTTTGGTTAAGATGAATGTTCACCTGAACAAATAGCAGATGTTGATGAATATTAATCTGCACTTAGATTAATGCTTCAAAGTGTCAATTTAATTTCTGTTTAACCATTCAGCCCCTGATTGTAATGAGCTACTTCAGGATGTGAGTAATGTACACCTGGTATGGAGGGAATGGAAGGCTCAAGGGAATGGAATTGGACCAGCAGGCTTTTTTTTTTTTAATCTTTCAGTCAATTTAACTGTTCTAATCCAGCCCAGGTGCAACTGGAAGTCACCCAGCTGTTCACTGGTCCATGTGGCTAGTTCCTCAGGAAGAAAGAACTACATCACAAAGCCATTTGAAAATTTAAGGAGAGGCCAGGAACTGTGTGAATGGAAAGATGGTCTGTCCAGGAATCATTTGAAAATGGCTATGGTACCAAGTGCCATGGCTTCCATTCTAACATAATTCTGCCTCATTCTATCTTACATTTATGGACTTTTATTTTTCATTTTCTTAAGCAATTTTTTTTTGATGAATACCAATTTATATTTGCCAAGGATATACCAAAAAAATGTAAACTCCAACTTCCTATTCAGTTTTCATACTTTTTCTCTCTTTTTATAGATGGCCATTCCTTATGTAGGATTATTTAGAATGATTATATAGAAGACCTACCTTCCTCATTAGCTTGCTGGAGGATCTTTAATCTATAAGGTAGGAAAACCTCACCATCTGAGAAGAAGCTAACTGTGCCTTGCTAGTACTACTGGGAAACATTTAGGCCTACAATTATGCATCTTATCTGGTCTTGCTGCTTTCTAGTTCTGTAGAAGGGCTAGAATTCATCACCTCTTTAGAAATAAAAATTTTGTCATTCATTATATTGATGGCCCACAAGCTTTCTGTTTCTCATTTGATTCAGTTTGCATCTTTATTGTAATGGTGACCTTTTAGATGACTGGAAATTTTCCACATACTTCTTCTTTAGGGTTTTATCTTGCCTTTCATTTTTTTTACTTTTCAAGAATGTAGTAGAATATTTGATTTATAAAGATTTTTTGTTTTGTTCTTTGAGCCTCTTTGGCCCCTTTTATCCCCTTAAACTTTTAACTTTTGCCTCCAATTGTTTATTAAAGGAATCTAGAATTTCAGATATTACTTTTTATATTTTTAAACATTTCTTATTTATTTTATATATATATGTGTATATATATATATATATATATATATAATTTCTTATCACTTATTCCTGTATTTCGTTTTTATTGCTTTAAATTGAGCACAACATCATTCAAGTGTCCAACTATGTGTGCCAGGTAGATAGTAATACAATTTCCCAGTGTCTTTAAAAATTTCCTAAATAGCTCTCTTGAATTGCTTCTGCTGTAGTGGCATTTGATGTCTATCCTTAGCGATATTCCTTGATAGCTAGCTCCACCTTTCTATTTGTGGTTCCTGCTGAGGCAATGACCATATCATGGCAAAATGCATCCTGAAATTTTTTTTCTCTTTATCAAAAACCATGGGAGAATGAATTCATTCATGATGGCTATGGCAGACACTAACTTTTCTGAATTATTGTGTTTGTATAATTGATCCATTAGTTGCATTCATGCTATCAAACTCAAAAAAAACCCCCTTCTTGGCATTCCCATTTAAAGATGCCTATCTCCTATTCAAAATCATTTGGGACCTTCTTTGGTAGTATTTTTGTTGTGTTTCATTTTTAAGAATAATTTGCAAAGTTTGCATTAAGTGAAGATTATAAGTGATTAGGGATTTTTAGCGATCATTCCCTTTTAAATTCTAGCAGGTCTTTGATTTGTCCCTTACTTTGCCTAATTTATTCTTCAAGATGTAGTTTTTTTTTTTAATGATGGCTCTACATTTGTAAACAATATATTGCTGGATGACTTGGAGCTATGGATATTTTTGACAAAAAATAGTATGAAGCCTTTTCCTATAACTGGTAGGTTTATTTACAGTTTTGTTATGACCTACTATTAGAACATAATGAAAGTATTCATGTCAGTCATTTCACGTACTTTTTTGGTTTTTCCTTCTTTGATGTACCATTTCCACCAAAGCATTTCAAACAAGTAGATTATTGACATTTATGACCTGATCTGATATATCTTGCATTATTGTGATACTTGAACATGAAGGCCCCAGAATATTTGCCCTGTTCCACTGTTTTCCGTATCAACCGAGTCACTGTGATGGTTTTGAGTAGGATCATCCTGCAGTCTTATAGTGCCATGTTTATTTCTTAGATGCATAAGAGAAGTTTCCTCACACTGCTGGGGTGATGTTATTACTAGAGTCCAACTTGTCAGTTTTTTTGGGTTTTTTCAGTTAAAATATCAGTCTCAGGTACACTTGTTATTCTGACTGGTGTTTGCTGATTTTGTTGTTATTTTCCACTCATGACATGGACAAGGGGTTGGAATTTATTGGAAGGGATATTAATAATAGTAAAATAATAATAATAATAATTAGTATTTATACAATAATTTTAGATTTGGAAAGAGTTTTACTCATCTTGTTTGATCTTCATAAAAGCCTTGTAAAGCATGTACTATTATTATCTTCATTTCATGGATGAGGAAACTAAGGCTCAGAGAAGTTAAGTGATTTGTTCAAGGTCACACAGCTCATAGGTATCTGAGGCAGGATTTGAAATCAGGCCTCCTTGATTCTAGGTCTAGCAGTCTATCTATGTTCTCTAGCTGCCTAGACATCTTTTTCATTATCATTACCATCGTCGCCACTATTATCATACAGTTCAATAAACCTTTCCTAAGCACTGACTATGTGCAAAGAACTGTAGATAAAAAGGCAAAGTGAAATACCATTCTTGTCCTCAAGGAGTTTGAATTCCAATAGAGAACACAACACATGGGCACATAAATGTCCATGATAATTTCAGGAAGGGAGAATGCATTAGCAACTAAAGCAATCAGAATAGGCCTCCCATAGGTGACATATGAGCTGAGCCTCATAGGAAGTTACCTCTACTTGGCCATATCACCTCCATTTTCATTAACCGATAAACTCATAGGGTTATAGATTTAAACCTAGAAGCTTCCTCTGAGATCATGGAATCCATACTTCACCCCCCTTCTCCCTGCTAGTTTAAAAGAAGAGCATTCATTCAACAAATTTTTCTTGAGTACTTACTGCATGCAAGGTACTGTGTACTATGTGTTCATGGCAACACAAAATGTAGAAGACATAGTTTCTTCCCTTACTGGCATACTTGGGACATTCTATTTTATAGTCATGTGGTCCAGCCAAGATAGTTATCATACTAAATCTCAGCTTTTCTTATCAAGGTTCAGGAGATACAGATATCTAAATTGCTTTCTGTACTATTTTGTGCACAAGGGATAGATTTTTTTGGGGGGGCAGCTAATGATTACTGTTAAAAAGACTTCAGTAAGTCTCTTTGTGAATGTCCAGGGGAAGTACAATTCAACTATTATCTAGCCTTTGTATTCACCTATTTAACTGGAGGTTTTTAGCCTTAGCCATTGATCAGCCTCTAATAAAACCCTTGACTGAATTAGCCAGTTTTTCATCAGATTCATTTTCTCTTTTTTGTGTGGTGAACCCCCTTCTTATTTACCAGACCATACAAATGCTCCTATTAATCATTTAGCAAAACTTGAAATAAAAAAAAAAGTTCTAAGAAAACTGGCTGAAAACATAAACATCAGTGCAATTAAGATCTCAACTGCTTTACATTAATACAACTACTTTGCATAGAATTCATTATGATGAGCATCAGGGTTTTAATGTTTTCCCTAGTTCAATGCCATCTTTAGTTAGATGAAAATACCGAACTGAAGGAAATAATTGCCTCATGGGTTGGAAAATAGTTATGAATAGGATTCCATTGTGATTAATTAAGCTCACATATGAGATAAAGTAAAAAGAACCAAACAGTTGTTTCTCAAATTGACAGTGTATTGTGTGAACAAAAGATTTATAAAAAAAAATTTACATTTCCCTGATAACAATAATATATTACCAAAATTGTTCATCCTTTAAAAAAAGATCACCACAACAGAAATGTGGCTAAGTCTTTTTATTTTTCTGCATTAAAATTCCAAAAATAGAGCCAACAAAAGAAATGAGGAAAATAGGAGAAAACAGGACTTAATGAACAAGTACAGGCACGTTAATATGGATGTAAGCGTTTATTTTCTCTCCATTACCCTCAAATTATTTCCCACAAACATTTTATCAGAAAAATTCTTCTTTGATGTCAGTTCTAAATATGTGCTGCCATAGTGTGGAGGGGAAGGCTGCATGTCTTTGTCATTGTAACCCAGTCCTTCTTTTCTGGAATTCCATCTCCAAAGTATAAAGCAGGGGGCTTGGAATTTTTTCATTCAACTGCAGTGCTCATCCAGAGATATGGCTTGCTTACAACTCAGTGTGTCCTTGAGGATATAAAAATTTTTAGTCCTGAGAATTTGAACATATTGGTAGCATTAAGATCCCATAGCTCATGTGCCCGAATTAAGAATATAATAAGCTTGGCTTTCAGCTTCTGAAAATGTCATTTTCTCCTCTTTCCCTTTTTGCTTTCTTGCTCCCTTTTTTTTCTTAACTCCTTTCTCTCTCTGTCTATTTGACCTCAACCTCGAATGTTCCAGGTTTTAGTCAAGATTTTAGCAGCAAAAAAGGGAGTAATAGAGCATGTCCCCGGAGAGTGTCTTGCATTAAGTAGGGAGACTTAAGAGCTACTGCCAGCTCCTGAGTGAAGGTAGCAGCTCCTCAATTCAACCCTCCTCTTTTGTCAGATAGCACTACTGGGGCATACCATGCAAACTGTTATTGTTACATGGAAACTCAGCTGAGTCTCCAACTCAGATTTCATGCTTGGGGGAATAATTTTTCCCAAGTCAGGGTGAGATCAAGGAGGTACAATGTAGCACTTGGAATAAGCTTCCTCACAGTTCTATGATAGCTTAGAATTCTACAAGCTTTAATGCTTACAAAGCACTCCTTACAACAACCCTTTTAGATAGGCAGTGAAGAGACTGTTATTTCCATTTTTTAGGTAAAGAAGATGAGCTTCAGAAAAATGAAGCAACTCACCAACAGTTAGTTTATCAGTCAACATTTATTACTTGCCTGCTTTGTAGCAGCAGGGGTGTGCTAGAGCCAGTTCTAACTGGGTTTGGGAGAGCTGGTTGTTAAATTTTCAGTGTGAGATTTATTTCTTAGAAATTATTTATGAATCAGGGCTTGTTTTATTGTGATCTGGATCATCTAGACTTAAGAAAGTGATGCAGAAAATGTTAATTTTGTATATTAAACTTAAAAATAAGTCTGTATACATTTTTTCCCAGAGAGCATACCTCTATTTACTCTATAAACATTGCTTGAACTCAGCAGAAACATAGTAGAAGACTCAGGGAATGGAATCAGCCCCAGAATGGAGGCCTGGAGACTATAGACTACTACTAACAATGGATAATAATAGTAATAATAAGTGTAATTTAAATAGTGCTTTAAGGTTTGCAAAATGCTTTATACCCATTCTCATTTGAGTCTCACAAGACCCTTGTGTAGGGGGCAGAACTAAGATGATGGAGTATAAACAGTGACTCGCTTGAGCTCTCCCCCAAACCCCTCCAAACACCTGTAAAAATGGCTCCAAACAAATTCTAGAGTGGCAGAACCCACAAAAAGACAGAATGGAACAAATTTCCAGCCCAATACAACCTGAATGGTTGATTGGAAAGGTCTATTGCACCAGGCTGGGAGAGGAGCATAGTTCAGCATGAGTGCACAGGGAAAGACCAGGCCTCAGTGAACCTGGAGGGGACTGAATCATGGGCAGCTGTGGTGGTTTCCAGACTTCCCAACCCACAAATGACAAAGATAACTTAGAAGGTCAGTAGGAAAGGTGTGTCAGACCTCAGTAAGAGAGAAGCTTGGTCCCAGCCCCAGTCCCAGTCCAGCCCTGTGGCAGTGGCTGCTTCTGGAGCTCTCAGCCCATGGATTGAGGGGGAATTGAGTGGCTGATGAGAGGGGGATTGCAGGTATCTCTTTGTTGGTGCTCAGGCAGGAATTTCTTGCTTTGCCCATGCTTGGATCTGGGTCACAGTTCTGAGTGGTGGTCCTGGGGCAAAGAAGAGTGCTAGCATGGTGGAGTTTGTAGTGGTAGTGCAGAGAGAATTCTCCTCAGCCCCAAGCCAGGAAAGAGCGCTTGTGGTCACTCATAGACCAGAGCACAGGTCCCCAAAAGAGTATACACCTCGCCCCTTATCATACCTTGGAAGAACTGAAAATTTACAGATCACTAGAAGTATCTCTGAAAACAGTTGCACAAACCCCCCTAAGCTTGGGACAGTATGTTCTCCATATTTGAAGCAGACCCCTACCTTAACAAAGAGTTTATAACTCAAGTAATTGGCTGGGAACATGGGCAAACTGTGCAAAAAAAGTCATACCACAGAATCTGTCTTTGATGGCAAAGAAGATCAAAACATACAACCAGAAGAAGACAACAAAGTCAAAGTACCTACATCAAAAGCCTCCAAGAAAAATATGAATCAGTCCCAGGCCTTCAAAGACCTCGAAAAGGATTTCGAGAAGCAAGTAAGAGAAGCAGAGGAAAAACTGGGAAGAGAAATGAGGGTGATGTAAGAAAATCATGAAAAACAAGTCAGCAGCTTGCTAAAGGAGACCCCAAAAAATACTGAAGAAAATAATACCTTAAAAAAATAGCCTAACCCAAATGGCAAAAGAGGTGCAAAAAGCCAGTGAGGATAAGAATGCCTTACAAAACAGAATTGGCCAAGTGGAAAAGGAAGTCCAAAAGCTCACTGAAGAAAATATTTCCTTAAAAATTAGAATGGAGTAAATGGAAGCTAGTGACTTTATGAGAAATCAAGACATTGTAAAACAAAACCAAAAGAATGAAAAAATAGAAGACAACGTGAAATATCTCATTGGAAAAACAACTGACCTGGAAAATAGGTCTAGGAGAGACAACTTAAAAATTATTGGACTACCTGACAGCCATGATCCAAAAAAGAACCTAGACATCATCTTTCAAAAAATTATCAAGGAACACTGCTCTGATATTCTAGAACCAGAGGGTAAAATAGAAATTGAAAGAATCCATCAATCTCCTCCCAAAAGAGATCCCCAAAGGAAAACTCCTAGGAATATTGTAGGCAAATTCCAGAGTTCCCAGGTCAAGGAGATAATACTGCAAGCAGCCAGAAAGAAACAATTCAAGTTTTGTGGAAACACAATCAAGCTAACACAAGATTTAGCAGCTTCTACATTGAGGGACCGGAGGGCTTGGAATATAATATCTAGGAGGTCAAAGGAGATAGGATTATAGCCAAGAATCACCTACTCAGAAAAACTGAATATAATACTTCAGGGGAAAAATGGATATTTAATGAAATAGAGAACTTTCAAGTATTCTTGATAAAAAGACCAGAGCTGAATAGAGAATTCAACTTTCAAATATAAGACTCATGAGAAGCATGAAGAGGTAAACAGGAAAGAGAAATATAGGGGACTTATTAAGGCTGAATTATTTATATTCCTGCATGGAAAAATGATATTTGTAACTCATGAGACCTTTGTCAGTATTAATGTAGTTGGAGGGAAAAATTATATGTATAGATAGATAGAGAGCACAGGTTGAGTTGAAGAGGAAGGGGTGTTATCTGGAGGAAGGGGATAAGAGAGGGGGGAATGATTGAAGGGAGAACAGATTGGGGGAGGGGGTAATCAGAAGATTGAAGTTGGCAAGGTCAAAAGAGAGAACAGAATAAACTGGGGTTGGGATAGGATGAAGGGAAATATAGTTAGTTTTTCACAACATGACTACTATGGAAGCGTTCTGTATGACTACACATGTATAACCTGTATCAAGTTGCTTACCTTCTCAATGAGGGTGGATAGGTAGAGAGGAAAAGAGAAAATTTGGACCCCAAAGTTTTAAAAACAAATATTAAAAAAGACCCCTGTGTAGCAGGCACTGTGCTAGGCAGTGAGAGTACAAAACCAAAAGTGAAACACAAGGAGCTTATATTCCATCTGGGGAGACAATACAGACATAAATAAATATATTAAATATGTATATACAAAAGAAAAAAAAGGTACTTTATTGGGGGAATGAGGAAAGGCCTCATCTTTAATGAAGTACTTGAACAGAGCTTTGAAGTATTCAGGGAGGACTAGAACCTCTGGTGTGAGGGTTTGCTGGTTCTTTTCAAGGCAACTCTCACCTGTGATTCCAAGAAGCTGTAGCATGCACAGCAGCAACACTTTGACAAAATCATCTCAGCTGATGGACTAACCCTGGTTGAGGGTAATCAACAGGTCTCAAACCTGTCAATGAGTTAGGAGGATATCTACTCCAAGCAGGTGAAGACTTTCCCTGGTGGGGGTGGGAGAAAGATTTATCCCAAGAGCCATGAATATAGCTGAAGCAGGTGTTGGGAAGCACTTAGAGCTTGGTCAGACATCAAAGATGCCAAGATCATTCACGGCATCCTGGGCCATCACCAGTCATCTTGACTTTTGTCTTGCCACTGGACTTCAGTGACTCTGGAAGACAGAATGAGGCTGATGACTTTGTATTACACTGCCTCTCTTAAATCCAATTCATCCAGG
This sequence comes from Phascolarctos cinereus, assembly GCF_003287225.1. Classification (NCBI taxonomy): domain Eukaryota; kingdom Metazoa; phylum Chordata; class Mammalia; order Diprotodontia; family Phascolarctidae; genus Phascolarctos; species Phascolarctos cinereus. The sequence goes on from NW_027556180.1 coordinate 93,509,337, forward strand.
ATTCAAGATATCACCCCATGATGTCATTGATCTTCTTTGAAAATGAAGGACAAGGGGCAGCTAGGTGGTGCAGTGGATAAAGCACTGGCCCTGAATTCAGGGGGACCTGAGCTCAAATCTGGCTTCAGACACATCACACTTAACTAGCTGTGTGACCCTGGGCAAGTCACTTAACCTCATTGCCTAGCCAAAAAGAAAAAGAAAAAGAAAAAGAAAATGAAGGACAAGCAACAATAAAGGAATCTAGAGATTCTAAGAGGTGTATATCAGGAAGGAGTGATTTCCAAAAATGGGGGGAAGCTGTTTCAAAGGCACAGATGGAAGTGATGGGCATGGACCAGAAAGCAGGCCAGTTGGCTGGATTGTAGAAGGAATGAAGAAGAAGAATGTATAACAAGATTGGAAAGATAGATTGCAGCCAGTGTATAAAAAGGTTTGAACTACCAACAGAGCTGTTTGCATTTGATCCCAAAGGAACTAAGGAGCCACTGGAATTTATTAAGCAGGAGAGTTACATGTTCATATCTGTGCTTTTGAATATCACTTTAGCAGCTATGTGGAGAATGAATTACAGAGGAGAAAGAATTAAGGCATAGGGAGAACAGTTAAGAAACTATTGCAAAAGTGCAGGTGAGAGGTGATGAAAGGCTAAACCAGGATCATGGCTATGTCAGTGAAGGAGAGTTGCAGGTGCTGTTGTGGAAGAGGATTCCGCAAGACATGGCAACTGATGGGTTATGTTAAGTGAAAGAAGGAAAGAATAAAGCAAGAAAGGAAATAAACAATGTTTGTTGTTTTTCAGTTGTTTCAGTCATGTCTGACTCTTTGTGACCTCATTTGGGGTTTTCTTGGTAAAGATACTGGAGTGGTTTGCCATTTCCTTCTCCAGCTCATTTGACAGATGAGGAAACTGAGGCAAACAGGGTTAAGCGACTTGTCCAGGCTCACACAGTTAGTAAGTTTCTGAGGCCAGATTTGAATTCAGAAAGATGTATCTTCCTGACTTCAGGCCTGCTACTCTATCCACTATACCACCTAGCTGCCCCAATTAATTATGTGCTAAATGCTTTGCAAATACTATATCATTGGATCCTCACAACAACCCTGGGAGGTAAATCTGTGGGGGTGGATGTATGGCATTGTATGAGATCACGATACATGGTGGATTAAATGAGTTTGCATTTAACTAACTGTGTAACTCAATGCCAGGGTGAAGCTCCAAAGCTGAATAGGTCTAATCTTGGAGACATCGTCCCTGGTCCCAAGGGTCCCTATTCCAAGTGCAGAGGAAGTAGTAGTAACAGGAAAGATGGGAAATGTTCAAGGTGATGGATGCTATTACTTTATTCAAGACCAAATCCTAAGGATTATTAGGACAAAGATTAGCAAGACTGGCCTTATCAATAGATCAGCACCTAATGGTGTCTTGACCCTAAATATCTCCACTGTCAGTCATCATGCAGAACTTTCCACTATCAAGAATTCATTCCTTTAGGTCTTGAATGTTTTTCATTCTTTTGGAGTCTTATTAAAATGCAAATGCTGCTAGAAAGAGAAGCAGCTACTTGAGACAGGAATGAACCAAACACCAGAGAGGTGACTGGGAAAAGGGAACAGTGCACAAAGAGAGGAAGAAGGTACTCTCAAGGGAGAGAGGAGGACAGTAAGGACACGATTTGCTGACTTCACATCTGAGGCTAAGGTCAGATCTGGTGATTGACTGTCATTAATTGATGAAGGTACATATAGATAGCATGCCAATGTTACCAAACTGAAGGGCACTTAGAAGACATTGGTATAAGCATTAGCAAATTATGAAGTGAGAGATGTACAAGAAGGCCAGGGTGCAAATTATAAACAGATAAATGACTGCTAAATCACTTGTGAGTTATGATCATATACTTTCAAGATGCACTTAATATAAGGAACCCCATTTTCTAGGGCCAGATTAAATGCTGAACCAGATCCCTCTGTATAGGCTGATTTCTATGTGATGAAACTGCAAATGGGAAAGATATTCTTTTTGCTAATAGTTTGTTCTCCCAAAGACTACAGCCTTGTGTCTAGATAGGCAGGAAGTAAATATAGTCCTCAGCAAGTCTAAATGTGCAAAGCTAGTAAGCTACACTCATATGTTGAAATAATGGGTTAAGGTTCCTGCAAGGCATGTTTGCCTCTGTTCAAGGGATCTCCGATAAGAAAGAGCTACTGTGGGAGATAGCACAAATACATATGCACACACACATATATGTATGTATATGCATGTATGCATATGTACACATATATTTGTATGTATATATTTATACATACAAGCACAGTTGTTTGTGTATGTATATATAAGAGTTGAATGCGTATATATGTGTGTATAAATATACACATACATATATATGTGTATACAAACATACATTTTGTTTTCACTGGACATGTAATTTGATTGACTTAGGGAACAATCAGTGTAAACACTCCCTCCATCAACAAAAATGTACTTCAACTACTGCTTTACAATTTATAGTTTTATTGAATTGCCTAGTGGACTGAGAGATTAAGGGATTTACCTGAGATCATACAATCAGTAAGTGTCAGACAGAGTTAGGATTTGAACCCAGGTCTTACTGATCAATGTCTTCTAGACTTTGAGGCTGTCTCCCTTTCTGTTATGCTAAGAAACTTCTCCATTTAATGAATGGCATTAAATTAATGCACAAACACTATAACTGAATGCACAAACACATAAATCTATTATGATACTTTTCCTGGCTTGCCAAATGTTTAATACACCCCTTTTGTTTCTACTATTCTTACAATCTTAATCTGCTGAGAGCCCAAGCTTCCCATCTCTTAAGGGCTATGGGTACACAGATAACAGCAATCTATAAAGTGAGGGCTCATAGCCTTAGGTATGTAAAGTATGTATAGGGCACCTTTAAGACCTAGGCCGAAGCTTGCTGTATTTGCACAAACTCTGCCATCACTGCTGTCCTAGAAAGCACTAAGGTTAGGGCTGGAGAGAGCAGGCTGATTCTGGCCATATGCCAGAAATAGGCCTCTGAGATTATAGAACAGAAGGGTCAGAGCTCTAAATTTATACCAATTGCTGCCCACAGATATGGCTACAAACCCTTGGTATAGAGATCTGAAGATTTGTAAGAGGCTCAGGAGCAAAGTTGGAAGCAATTACATTCTGGCTTCCTTTCCTATCCCCTTGGGATCTGGCTGGCTGTGTTCAGTATACTTCACTTGGACTCTGTGAGTTACTTGGACTCCGTGAGTTGAGTATGAATTGGGCATTCAGTTGATCCTTTCACTTTCCTGATGTGGCTGCAGGTTTAGCACATAACAATCTGAATAGCAGAGAATGGGCATGAGAAATTGATCACCTTTCTGCCTCCAGGTGATTATGTGATGGATATATGGCAAAAGGCAGCTTGGTATAATTGAAAAGAGTGATGGATTTGCAGTCAGGGCACCTGGGTTTGTGTGTTTACAGACAAGCCACTTAACATCTCTGAGCCTCATTTTCCTCATCCTCAAAATGGGAAAATGTTACCTACTCCATACAGTAATTAAGAGGAAAGAACCTTGTAATCCTTAAAGTACTCTATAAATGTGATATTTTTATACAGATATTATTATTGTTATTAGACACTAACTGAAGTCTGAGAGGCACGTGCTGTAGTGGAAAGAGAATCAGCGTGGGATTCAGCAGAACAAGTTCAATGGCCCACACCTTATCTCTGTCTTGGAATGTGAAGAAAGCAAGCCCTAGGCAATTAGGCCTAGTTGGAGATCAGAACAACAAGGGGAATTGTGGTGTCTGTAGAGCCTTTAGACCTGGGGGAAGTGAGAATATGAGAGAATGTTGGGGAACAAAGAGATGAAAAGCACTTGCTATATGCACAAAAGTGTGATAAGTTATGGAGATAGAAATACAAAAAAAAAAAAGACAGTCAGTTTTGGCCCTCAAGGAGCCTACATTCTAATAGAGACAACAGTAAAAGGGGAGTGAACATCACACTGTAAAGTCAATATAACCCAACCAAATATTGATATGTAAGTATGCTGAGAAATTGAAAGAAGTGGTATGTTCCTGGTCTGGGAGAGAGCTCTTATGTGAGGTCAGAAGTCAGGGGATCTGAGGATCAAGGGACCCTTTCAGAGATAGTAGTTTGTAACATACTGTGTTTTAACAGAAATTCTGAAGCACTCATCTCATATGCCCTCTAGAGCTGATTCCTTGGCAGTGGAATAACTGAGAGAATTCCTCTGTTGGAATCTGAGGAGCTTTGCAGGCAGAGCCGCATGGGGATGTAGATACCATATGAAATAGAGGAAGATGACTACTATCACCTTCTGGAGAACAATGGACCAAGTGGTCCCAGCAGTGGTTCCCTCAAGGCCTTCATGGTCATCTGTTGATGAAATTCAGCAAAAGACTGAAATTACACAGACCTCCAAGAAGAATACTCACAGGTGGGTGTCATTATTTCTTGAGATGTCTGTGTGAGCCTTACCTGTATTCTTTGATCTTTGAATAAGCCTGTTCCTTCTCTGTCCTCTGCAAGTAACAAGCTTATAAGAAGACTTGGTGACAGCACCTTGAGTTATGCATGGTGAAATTCTCAGATTTCCTAAGTAGGTATAAGAACTCAGAAAAGTAAAAAGTTTAACTATCCCTTTTGTTTTCTGTGAAACCTTACATTTATAACTGTAGCCCTCCTGTAGCTAACAGAAGCAATGGGAAGTCAAATGGGGAATTTACTGACCAGAGAAGTGACGTGTTTAGATCCGTATTTTAAAAAGTCACTTTGGTAGGTATGTGGAAGAGGGCTCAGAGATGCTAGAGAGGAGAGAAGGAGAACAATTTAGTAGATCTTAGAGGTATAAGCAAAAGGTCATCACCCTAGACCAAGGTGATTGTGTAAGTAGAGAAAAACGGTCAGATGCAAGAGTTGTGATAGATGTTGAATTAGCAACTGATTAAATCTGTAGGGTAACAGAAATGAGGAACTTAAGATAATGTTTAGTTTAAGGAAATTAGAGACTAGAAGAATGGTGATTCATTTAATAGAAATAAGGAAGTTTGGAAGAGTGGTGGGATTGTAGGAAAAGATATGAATTCTGTTTTGTACATAATGAGTTTAAGATGTCTCTGGGATATCAAGTTTGAAATATTGAATGGACAATCATTGATATAATGAGACTGAAGCTTGGAGGCTGGATATCTATCTTCTATCTATCTATCTATCTATCTATCTATCTATCTATCTATCTATTTATCTAAATCTAGACCTAGGAATCATTACCACAGAGATGATATTAACCTACAAGAGGTGATGAGGTCACCAAGATTGAATAGAGAAAAAAAGACCTAAGATTGAAGCTAGGATATACCATTAAATAGGGAGAGGGTTGAAGCTTACAAAGGGGATGATTGAGTGAGCAATCCGATGGAGAATATGTAAGTGATGGCATTAAAGGCACATGTAAAAATACATTATCAGACCAGAGAAAATGAGGGATCAATCTATTAATAACTCTTCTTTGGGTTCAGTTATTTAGCCAATTTTGCATTTATCTAATTGCATTATTGTCTAGCCACACAAGATTATAGATAAGGAGTAGGAAGTAACCTAAGAGGTCAGGGACATCTATCATTCTTGTCCACAAGGATATTATGAAATACTGTTAGATGCCAAAATCAAGAACTCAATTTATCAGTCCATGAATCCATTCACAACTACTGAAGCTTAAATACTTTGGCCACATAATGAGAAGACAGGACTCATTGAAAATGACTCTGATGCTGGGAAAGACTGAAGGGAGAAGGAGATGGGATGGCAGAAGGTGAGATGGACAGATAGTGTCGTGGAAGCAAGGAACATGAGCTTGGATAGACTTTGGGAGATAATGGAAGACAGAAGGGCCTGATCTGGTATGGTCAATGGGGTCACAAAAAGTTGGACACAAATGAATGGCTGAACAACAATCTCTTCACAAACACAAATATGGCAAGTTTATTATGCCTAGTTTATTTTATTTGAAAGACAAATTCTTCTATGTACAAAAGACTGGGTTTAGTGCTGGGAAGGCAAAGATAAAAATGGAAATAGTTCCTAACTTTGAAGAGCTTACATTCTGTTGTGGGAGGTGGGGTAGGAAGAATATAACATACACACAAGGAAGTATAATAAGAGGTAGAGAGAGCTGCTCTTAGTGATCACCGTTTAATAATGCATTCTAGCTATATTTTCTTCAATAATCAAAAAGTTAAGCCCATCAGCCTATAGTGTGAAAAAGTCACATTCTTTACCAATAGCCAGACAGCATCTGCCCAAAGAGAATTCAGGGAAGATGGTGAGATGTGTCAGAAAATTCCAAGCTCTCTAGATTTCCCCCATGAACAAGACAAAATAGCACCTCAGGGCAACATAGAGCAGTAAAAATAAACAAGAGTTGGGGCAGAACAGTGGTCCTCCTGGGATGATTGGAGAAGATTAAAGAAAAATCCTAGGACTGAAGTTTGGCCCCTGTGAAGAATAAACACTTCTAGGCTAGTTCTGCTGAAATAGCAGGTGGGGAACCCTGGGCTAGCTGGGTTGGGAGGTAGTCTTAGCCCCAGCCACAGGAACTTTTACTTCCTGGACAGTGTAGGGAGTTGGACCTCTGAGCTGGAGGAGATTGAAAGAACCCCTGCTGATAATCCAGACCAAGCTGTGCTGCTGAGACATAGCCCTGGGTAAGAAGGAACCAGCACAAACCAGATGAGTGCAGAAGCATTGGGGTGAGGATGCTGTTGGCAGAGGGTGGAGTTCTTGGTTTTGGTTCCAGGCCAGAGGGGAGAACTGAAGGAGTACCTGAGGGCAGAGGCACCATCCCCCATACTCCAGGACTAGAGGTGATTACAAAATACTAAAAAAAATGTGTAGGCAAAGGAGAAAGAATCCAACCATAGAAAATTACTATGGGAATAGAGAAATTGGGGTTCATATTCAAAGGAAAATACTAAAGTTAAAAAAGCCACTCCTCCCCCAAAGAGTAATGTCAAATGGTCACCTACCTGAAAAGAACTCATAGAATTTTTAAAAAAGGCTTTAAAAATCAAATGAGAAAGACTGAGGAAATATTAAAATAAATAACAATTAAAAACCCCAATGACATTATGGAAAGAAAGTCAACCAGTTAGAAAAGGATATTCAGAATCTTAAGGAAGAAAATGGCTCCTTGAAAATTAGAATTGGGCAAGGGGAAGCCAATGAGGTTATAAGAGACAAAGAAATAATAAAATATAAAAAATGAAAAAAATAGAAGAGAACGTGAAGCATCTCATAAGAAAAACAACTGATCTGGAGAACAGATCAAGGAGAGAAAACATAAGAATAATAAGACTACCTGAAAACTACAGTAAAAAAAGAATCTTGATACAGTAATACAAGAAATAATTAAAGAAAATTATCCCGAAGCATTAGAACAATGGGGAAAGTAGAAATAGAAGAAAATCCACCAATCACCATCTGAAAGAAATCCTACAAGGAAAACCTGCAGGAATATTATAGTAAAATTCCAAAACCCTAAGTTCAAGGAGAAAATATTATGAGCAACAAGAAAAAAAAACAATTTAAATAAGGTGGTTCCACAATTAGAATCACACAAGACCTAGCAACAGTGACTCTAAAAGACTGCAGGTCTTGGAACACTATAATCAAAGAGCAAAAGAGCTGAAAATATCATCCCCAGCTAGGTTAAGCATAATCCTGATGGAAAAAATATGGATATTTAATGAATCACCAGACTTTCAGGATTTTGTTAAAAAAAGAAACCCGAACTTAATAGATTTGACATATAAGATCCGAAATAAATATAAGGTATATATCAAAGACTAATTACAGGGATTCAGTGAAGACTGTTTGCTTTTTATGTGATGAAATGTAAAATGTATGTCTAAGATTTTTATTAGTAATTGGGTAGTTCAAAAGAAAGATTGGGACAAACCTTATTATGATATGATTCTAAAAAGTAAAACTGTTTAGAAAAAGGTAAAAAAGAATAATTATCTTATACAAATGAGGTGTGAGAGAAAGAACTGAAAGAGGAATTAGATGGGGGGAGAAGCACTGGTAGTTCTGGAACTGTACTTTCATCATGAATGGGTTTAAGAGGAAACAATACATATGCATTTAGAAGGGGATAAAAATCTTCTAAATTCAGAAAGAAATAAAAGGCTAAGGGGAGGGAGGAGAGGATAAGAGAGGGATTTTTAGAGGGGAAGATGAGGGAATAGGATAAGGTGGGGTACAGAAAGGTGCTTAGATCAACAGTAATGGGAAGATAAAGGAGGAATCCTGGAGGCATTAGGTTAAGTAATAGGAAGGCAAGGTAGTGGCTAGAAGTAAAGTAGAGGAGTCAGGAAGGATAGGAAATAAGAGATACACAGAAATATAAAACAAAGATCAGGAGTAGAATTTATTAGGGAAAAATTAAAGCAGAACAGATTTAATCAAAAGAGAAAAATAGGGAAACTATGCTATATGTCAGTCATATTAATAGTTTTAGACTATTCAGAATAACTAAAAAGTATAAGTTTGGAATATGCTGTGATGTAGGAAATGATGTGTTGATGGACTTAGAAAAATATGGAAAGATTCAGACTTATGAAGGAAGAGTTAATCCATCCTCAGAGAAACAGAGGACAAATAAGTATAGTATGGTCTTACATAGATGCATATGAATGTATACATCTATCTATGAGTATTATAGATATCTAAGTATATGCATATGTGTATATGTACATATATCTTTGTGTGTGTGTGTGTGTATATATATATATATATATGTATGTTTGTATGTATATATGTATATACATACATACATATCTGTCCTTAATTGTAGCCTTCTTGGGGGAAAGAGGAAAGGAAGGAGGAAAAAAAGAACAAAGTAAAAAGTGCACAACAGAGAACAAAAGAAAATGTATGAGGAAGGAAAGAAAAGATGGACAGCTCTGAACATAATGCATAGTATTTATTATATAGGCTTTCTTGAAATTGAAATTTATCGTACATTTTGAATCCTCTTTTACATTCTGCTGTGCATATAGCAATTTTTTTTCTTTTCTTATTTTGTATTTAAGTTTTAATATTTGAGTTTATAATGTTTCTTTTTATTTTCTTAGTGTGCATTTAAGTTTTAGCATTTAAGTTTAAAATAAATTAATTTTTTTTAAAAAAAGATAGCATTTGCCCATCTCCAATCCTGTGGCTCAGAAGTGTTAAACACATGGTTGGGATGAAGCTGCTCCCAGAACTGCTGATGTCTGAATCAGTAAAATGTTATTGGGGAATGTTTAACAAAATAAATAAAAATAATACAACATAGATAATCAGTAAGCATGGATAAGTATATATGTGTGGTTTTCTAAGTAAATACGAAGAAAGCAGGTATCCTATATTTATCTGAGCTTGATACCACTGCTCTGACACATCTTTTATTGTCCGTGATTTTTAAAAGCTCACTGAACTGTATCTCAGTAACTGTATGTACAATTTCTTTCAGTACCCTGGAATATGGCTCATCAGGGGTTTCAATTTCCCTTTTATCATTTTTGTTATATGCTCCCCACTCTAAAGGCCATTCTCAAAAGAAGAGTTGAGTAGTTCTGCCTTCTTTCTGTGCTTCATCATTATTGTCCCATTCACTCTGAGCAGTGTTTAATAAATGTCTATTGGATTTATTGTTGTTTTGTGCTAAACAGATTTTTACCTTTTTTTTGCACAATAAAAGTGCTTATGTTCTAGAGAAAAAAAAATAATGATTTTGGGAGACAAGTACCTGGTTTGAGGTTTGTCCTATTGAACACCTTTTAATATACACTGTCATCTGGATCTTATCATGGCTTGGCAAGAGGAGATGCTGGAATTCCATAGTTTTAAAATGCTTTGCATTAGGCACTCTTGTCTTTGCATGTAATTGCCTTAAAGATATAAAAGAGCCTGATTATAATAACTCCCCTAGTGTAACTATTCTTCATTTCTATTCTGCAAGAAAAGATAGCAGGAAATAGCCTCACTCTAAGGGTATGTACAAGCAGAGAGGGGAGCTAATCCTTAAATATTTGTGCCCTGAATTTCAACTAAGTACTGAACAACGGTGTGAAAGGATTACCAGTAATCTCATATATATCCCTTAACCTATTAACTGGAATAATTGTTGTACTTAGATAAGAGACTCTAAAGTATTCCAGGCTAGGTGGCCCTAGGTCAGAATACATTTATTATTTATTTCCCAAAGTTCTGCTCTGCAGCGATAGGGATGGAAATTTAGCAGGCTGGGTCTACCCTTGTCAAGCAAGTGAAATGGTTGTTTCATTTTTAATCTGGATCCCTTGCCCTGACAGATAAATCTGAAGAGTGGTGTTAAGGATTTGATGAATTGGGCTCCTGGTGATGTCTGTGAGGAACTGAAAAAGATACAGCAGCCTGGGGAGTGTATTCATTGCAGCTCAACTGCAGGCCCTTTTAAGTAATATGGGTAAAGTGAGCCATTACTGAGAGGTCTCCTTTAGGCAAGGAGAAAAGTTTGTCCTGAGCATGCCTTGAATTCGATCAGTAGACTTGTTTCCTGTTTTCAGTGAAATTGTGTTGAATCCTTAGGCAGAGCCTGAATACTTAAGGAGGGAGGCCATACCCTTGGTATGGGGGTGTGTGTGTGTGTGTGTGTGTGTGTGTGTGTGTGTGTGTGTGTGTGTGTGATGACAGATAGTTAGGCACAAAGTGCTAGAACACATCAGATCTTTGCGCCATCTGTGGAAATATGAAGGAAGAATTAAATTCTAATTCCTGACTTCCTTAAGCAAGTAGAATACTGTTCCACACAGCTTGTACTCCCTACCTGCCAATAAAAACTAGTCCCCAGTGTTCCTTCACAGCAGATCAGGTGCTGCTGAATAACAGGATATGACAAGGGCAAGGTAGGATTGATGTCTTTTTGCATATGAGAAAAATAAATTATAAATGCTGGTGTAATAAGGCAAAAACATGTTTCAATTAAATAATAAGAAATTAAATTTTACTAATTTTTAATACTAATAATTTAATAATATTAATAATTTAAGCAGATTGATACTGATGCCTTCATTTTATACTCAACCCTCAGAATATCAGGCAATCAGGTATGGTACAGGAGACATCCTGGGGGGAAAGTGGGAGTTTCATTATGAGCAGGGGTTAACAATGCATTTACTGGTGGCTTTGCTTTCAGTATATTACAATGTATTTCTGTATTACAGAGTGCTAAAATAAAATTTTAAAACATGATGAAGCATATTCAGTCCCACTCTTCTCACTATATTTTAGTGAGAGCAATTTAGTGAGAGAAATATTTTATAATATTTTAGTGAAAGCAAAAGGATTTTTGAAACATTAAAAGAGCATTTAACTATTGCTTATACCTTTATTTCTAAAATTTCTCCTGGTATATGAGCAAACGTTGTTTATGGTTTATAATGTATATATACATATATGTGTAACACGTTCATAAATAGAACACATATATGATTTATAAACAAATAGACAGGTGTAATGGGGGAATGATGTGCTTAGCTAATGGAGCTCTTTCATGTGGAGGAGGTGAGGGAGCTTGTTTCTAGGAGAGTGGTGATGAGAATGGTATGGAATGCCGTGGAGAGATTGTGGGACATATATAGATAGTCTATGACTAGTTTTGACCTATTAACCTCTTTTTTCAGTTGATGGTGTAGCTGGAACTGGAGTCATTTTGAAAAAGACTCGACTCAACCTCAGCCTAGTGTCTGCCCATTTTTTCTTCAGGTGTGCTCCATCAGGTCAGCACCTTCACTTGTTGACAGTGGCTAGTGAGAGGCAGTGAGTAATAGAAAGGCCTTTGGCCTCTTTTCCTCCATGAAGCAACGTGAAAATTTTAGGTGAAGGATTGGAAAGTAGACATCATGGCTTCTCAGCATCCCATTGTCCAGATTTTATAGCTAAGCCCAGAACCAATGTTGGAGTAACCTTCAGGAATGACCTTCAATGCCTAGCTCAGTGGTAGTCCTGGGGAGGGAGGAGAGCAATATATTAGTCCCAAAGGTCCACTTGGTTTCCTTCTCTTCAGCTTTAGGGAGTTCATTTTAGATGAAAAATTCTGAGTTCAATCACAGTTGCCTTGAGTTCCCAGTTAGGAAAAATTACTAGTATCTTGGCTGGATGGGGAATAATGTGGCTTCAAGACTGTAGGTTCCCTACTCTGTAGAAGTAGGGTTCTCTGCTTAACCTTGTATTTTTTATCTATTTCTAGTTGAACATTGACCCCTTTGTGATTGAGACAAAATTCTGTTTACTGGAAACATTTGGCTGAGGAAATAGATTATATTAGAGTATATGTGGATGGGAAGGCATTTGGAGGGGAAGTTGGAGAAAGAGCTGACTTCTTCTCTGGACTTCTCTCATTCTTGATCTTCCCCTCTGTGATGCCCAGCCCATAGATCCAATGACTCTCCTCAGATCTTACTTCTTTGCCACAGCCCAGTCCTTCCTTTGCTCCATCTTTCCTTCAAACTTTGAAATCATCAGGATCTCTTCTGATTCTGAGATAGGCCCTTCCTTTTTATACAAAGAATTCAAGATGTGACTGACTATGTCTCTCACATAATGGCTTGGATTGATTCAAGGAGGTATATAGGCCCTCTTCATGCTCAATTCTGATTTTTTAATTCACTTTAAAGGAACTGTTTGCATCAGAGCCAAATGCAGCAGCTTCTACTCCACCTTTATACTTTTCCTGTAGTTTAGTTTTAATATTTGCTGAATTCAGCAAATATACTGGAGTTTGTTTGGCAAACCTTAAATTTTAGCTAGCTCTTTAGTGACTTGATGAGGTTCTACATTATCTAATTCAAAGTAAAATCTTTGTGGCACACTTCATAATCAAATTCAATAATTAGCATTCTTCCCTCTGCAGAGAATTTAAACTCCTGCAGTCATAGACAAACCTCTGCCCCCCACTTCCAGCCTTAATATACTTTTCTTTCTTCCCAAGTTAGGAAGAAACAAATTTCCAAGCTCTTTGGTGACCTAAGCCTCCATTTCAAGGAAAGCCAATGCAAACCTTGTCAAAATGATCATTACAGTCATATGATAACAACAATTGTAGGCTATTTAAAACATCACATAGCCTATATAAAATATTAATTTGCAAACCACAAATTAAGCATTGTTAACAAATTGTATAGCATATGCATGATGCTAGTAAAAGCTTATGTAGAAAAGAGAAAAATAATGAAACAGAAATATGCAACAATTTATGCATTACTGAATACATGAAATTTCATGCAAGGATAGCATTGCATGGTTAAGCATCGGCAGTATCATTTAGTTGATTCCCCAATTTCAATAGGACATTGGTAAATTACGCTGGTTGGATAGCCCTTGTTCTTTTGTGTCTGTTCACCTGTCTGCCCCTGTGCCATTTTAAGTTGGTGATACTGCCTGATCATCCTCTTCATTAGAACTATAATCCTGACTTCCTAAGTCCAGCTTACAGGTGGACCAGGTCATCTCAGAGCATTATTAGCTCTTACAGTAACAATATGTAAAGCCTTCTTCATTTGACATGTCTGTTTCTGAGCCACTTTCTGAGTCTGGCATCCTTACATAATTGGGAGATAGTCTCTTTGCTTTAGATTGTATTGAGATGAGTGTCCATTAGTAGCAACTTATTTGTCTGGGAATTCAACTAACTCATCTATTGGCAATATGTAAGTTTTGTGGTTCCTTTGTTCACGTTAGTTCTGGTATGGGGTGTAGCCTCTGTGACTGTTTGAGTTTCAAAAGGTCTAAAGATGCAGAATGCATGCTGGCATTCCAGAGTCTGAAGAGCATTTCAGTGTCCTGGTGCTGTAGGCCCGGGTTTGCTACTAACCAAACATCCATAGTCCCAAGAAATAAGGTATAACTTTCTGAATACAGGCCAGCAGAAGCAAAGAGGAGGATTTTCATTCAACAGCCATGCTATATCTGGACCTGAACTTAGTGGGAGCAATGCTACATACAGATTGAGCCATATTGAGCCTATGCTCCCTCAGAAACAAAGATAGTATAAGGGCGAGTATGTCCACTAGGTACTGAGGAAAATGTTCGCACCACATTTGCCATTGCTGTATCTATGAAGTAAATAACCTTTTGAAAAAGCTAACTGATGTTAAGTGGTTAAATGAAATGGGGACACTAACCACTGGTTTCTAGCAATATTGGGGCTGGGTTGGGGACACAACCAATACATGCCTGAGCCAATGGCAACATTGATGATGCCCCAGTTCCTCAGTGTATCCTAGTACCTCGAGAGGTAGAAATAGCATTCTGAGGAGCAGCAAGGTGGTGCAGTGGATAGAGCTCTGGCCTTGGATCAGGAGGACCAAAGTTCAAATCTGGCCTCACATACTTGTCATTTACTAGCTGTGTGACCCTGGGTCAGTCACTTAACCCTGACTGCCTCACCAAAAAAAAAATAACAACAATAAAAAAAGAAATAGCATTCTGTCTCTGAGAGAGAGGCAGAGTATGCTACCTACACATGCATAAAGTAAAATACATAAGATAGCAAAGGAAACCAATTATATTGAAATAAAGATGTAATTTCTTCCAACCCAATTCATAGATGCCCTTGAAATCTATCCATGTGCTTGTGAATCCCAGGTAAAGAACTCTTGCTTTAGAGATTAAAATCATGTTGTTATTTAGTCATTTTCAGTTGTGTCTGACTCTGCGACTCCATTTGGGGTTTTCTTGGCAAAGATACTGGAGTGGCCTGCCATTTCTTTCTCCAGTCATTTTACAGATGAGGAAACTGAGGCCAACTGGTTAAATGACTTGTTCAGGGTCACTCAGCTACTAAATGAGAGCTAGACAGAGAGATCCAAACCCTGGTACCAGGAAACTCAGATAAAAAGATTGACTTGAGCCTGAGGGCACTAATGATTTAGCTAAGATTATATCTGTACCTTGGTCTAAAGACCTCGGTGCCTGAGGCAAAGGATCTCTAGCTGGAGGTGAGAGGCTTTGTAGCTAAGACTTTGAAGGAATAAGACAGGTCACTTCTTAAGTGGGGTGGGGGTCAAGCCAAGAGAGTATGGCTCCTTTTTATTTTTCATTAATAGGGCTTTTACTGGCTTAGGCAAAGACTGCTGTTATAAAAGACATGTAAAAAAAAAAATCTCAGGGCTTTGGACTGAAAGTATGTAGTAGAGCCCATACTCCTCATGAGTAAAAGAAATTACTATATCCAAAGACTTCAGCTGAAGCTAGAGACTAGAAACATAGAGAAGCTTCAGAGCAATGTGCCCAGTTGGGCTGTAGCTGGCAGTGTCCAGTAGAGACAACAGAGTCTACATGTCTAGCAGAATGACATCTGACAGAGTAAGATTTGATGAAGCGCATGTGTCCAGGGGGATGGTGGGCTTTCAGTCAAGGAGCATTTGTTAAGCACTTACCAGGTGCCAGGCACTGTCCTAAGTGCTGACAATGCAAAGAAAAGCAAAATGCTAAACATAACAGTCCCTATCCTGGAGGAGTTACATGCTAATGGAGGGGACATGTAAACAATTAAGAACATTAAAGTTATATACAGAGTAGAAGATGATATGAAAAGGGAAGGTAATAGCAGCAGCAGAGGACCAGAATAGACCTCTTACAGAAAGATTTGTCCAGTGAAGAGCATGAATCTGATGGAGATAAATGAGAAGGAGCAATTTAATGACATCAAAAGACCTTATTGACCCTGTGGTGTTAGAGGCACAAGAAGCCTCCTTCCACAAATGTATTTTGGTTGTGTTTATTCCCAGTATGAATGTACCCTTCTACATGTGTGCCCTGGCCATGTGTTTTTTATGTGGGTGTTTCTCCAAATGTGTTCTTTACATGTGTCCCTTCTTCCCAATGATGATATATGTATTTGTGGGGAAGTGTGCCTGGGGTTTATGAAAAAAAGTATTGAGATTTTTCTTATGCTATTTCATGAAATGCCTTTGCTTTGAAATAATTTGTGAGGGCTCATGAACTATGGTTTTAGGGTAGATACAGTCCCAGAGAGCACCTGACATCTAGGGTAACCTCATCTGGAGGACCCACCCTGTTAGTTTAGGGGTGCCCTCAGGTGCTGGCTACATTTTTGCTCATTTAATGAGCAGGATGGTTGTTCAATGTCAGCTCTACTTTATGCTGTGCAAAAACAACCTAACTCAATTGGTTTAATGAGTTCCTGACACGTTTTAGGTTTCCTTACAAAAAGTAAAATTTGTTCACATATTATGTGGGTATAATAATAGGAATGAAAACAACAGTAACAAATGATTTACATAGCCTTTTTTTAAGTTGATGAAGTGTTTTATTCACATTAATTCAGTTGAGCTGCACAATGACCTTGTGAAACAAGTCCTGCCTTATTTTACAGATAAGAAGGATGGGGTTCCAAAAGTTCAGATGACTCCTCTAAGGTCACATTATTAAAAAAAAAACAGCTAGAAGCAACATTTGAAACTCAGTTTTCTTGATTTAAAAATCAATGCTCTCTCTACTAGACCATCCTGCCTTCCCAATGTACTAGTAAGGCTGATACAAATAAATCATATGATATATTGGAGAAAGGGAAGAACTTTCGAGTCCTGGGGCTAGAAATCCAACCAGCATTCTTTTTCAATGCTCCATTTTATTCAAGTTCTACAAACACACCCAAATAACCTTGTAAAACATCAATTAAGGGAAGGAGCTGCAATTGCATCTTCCAAAACACACAATAAAATTCAATTTAGGGTAAGGATCACCTTATAAAATGTAAAGTACTATTTTTTTGGTTGGGCAGAAACAGCTGGCATTTTCTTAGTACCCAGGAAGTAATTTCCAAATGAATAGGGCTGTGGTGCTAATCAGACTAGCATGTCTAGTATTCTAAATACTGTTACTATTGATTGCAAAGCAAAGATTGGTTAGACAAATCATGACATGCAGATAAAGTCAATGGAAGGAAAGACTCAGATCTTATGGACAGATTAACAAAATAAAGTATAACAAGACCTTGGACTTTACCAGAATGGGCTGGGATCTAGGGGTACCCTTAAGTGGTTAGGCTATCTCTTCTCTAACGTTATCTACTTGATGCTCTATTTTAATATGCCCCTCAGTTTACTAGTGACTAGTACCCCTGTTTCATTTAACCAATTCACATCAATTCCCTTTTTACAAAGGTTTATTAACTACAAACATATAGAAAAAACAGAACTATAAGCATTTCCTTTGAATGATATCTAAGTTATCCAGTAGATATAATACTAGGCCTGGAATCAGAAGACCTGAGTTCAAATCCATTCTTAGACACTTACTAGCTATGTGATCTTGGACAAGTCAATTAATCTTTTCCTGCCTAGCTGTCCTCAATTATAAAATGATGACAATAATAGCACTTCCCAAGGTTATTATAAGGATCAACTGTTATAATATTTGTAAAGCACTTAGTACAATTTTTGTTGTTCACTGTGATGGGGGCGGGGCCAAAGCCAAGATCTTGGCCCTTTGCCCCAAAGGGAATCTGACTCACAGGCCCCAGACCCTCATCTCCGTTTGAAAGCCTTAGCCCTACCTTTTAATCTTATTCAGATGCACCCTAAAAGAATCTGGCTCCCTTTTGTCTATAGGCCCCAGAAAGGCCTTCTCTGGTCTCAAACTGTTCCTTATCGACTCCCCTAATTTCCCTTTGAAACTCCTAGCCCCACCCTTTGATCTTGTGCAGATGCTTTTCAAACTTCTGCCTTCCTGTTCCCTCCATTAGCTATTCCCATTGTCTATTCAATCTCTCAGACCTACCCAATTAGAGTTTTTACCTAGACCCTTTTCCCAACCCCCTTCTCTGACCATCCAAAGTTACTTTAGTATTTAAGATCCACCCTAGCTCCCATTCAGATGCTGAGAATCTCAGGCCCTCAAGGCTGAGAACCTCTCATGCCGGCTCCTCTTTACAGGCGTCAACTGGTCAATGTGATTTATCACTAATGAACTTTTCCTCTGGCTGAAGAAGATTTGAGTTGAATTCATTCAGCAGGGCCAAGTACCATGATTTTGGGTTTGCAGCACCCCAAAAGTCCTAGACCTCTTCAACTGGTGTGTGATTCTTCATGACCCCATTTGGGGTTTTCTTGGCAAAGACAGTGGAGCTGTTTGCCATTTCCTTTTCTAGCTCATTTTACAGATGGGGAACTTGCCTAGGATCACATAGCTAAAAATAATCCTAGACCAGATTTGAACTCTGGAAGTTGAGGCCTTCTAACTTTAAGCCTAGCACTCTATCCATTGCACCACCTAGTTTAGTGTGGCACCTAGCCCTAAATAAGGGCTCTATACTCTCTGCAATTCCCAGGGGCATATTTTCCTCTTTACCACCTCATTCACAGGGCTGAAAGGGCTCAAACAAGCAATTTCTAGGTAGAATTCATCTTTGAAAGTTCACTTCCAAGTGCAGCATAGCCTCTGGGTGAGTCCTTATATCAGCTGCCATTGGTCTGGTTCCCTCAGGGCCTCGCTGCTAGACTGGCCAGTTACAAAACTCAGCATGGTCTCTGGCTCCCTGACTTCCAATGACTCACATTACATGACCTCTAATCTTTCAGAGATCACAAGGTCATAGATGCCCAATACCTCACTTAAAATAATACATAAATATGAAGAGGAAAAGACTATTAGTACATATTAATAGGCCATACTTTGGCCTGTGAATTTGGGAGGGTCCAAGGCCTTTCCCCATCCAGGTACTTACAACATATCTCTCTCCCCAAACCCCAAAGAGGAAAAGAGCAATCATGAACTCTTGCTTTGGCTGGCTAGTACATTTTGAATGTGTTCAAGTTTTGGATCAACAGCTCATCAAAAAGGGTTCTCTTCAATTATGTGGTAAAGGCATCAGAACCAATTATAGAATATCTGTTCCTGCTCCAAAGTCCACATGGGGATTCCATCAGGCAAATGTGTCATGCATACTCACCAACAATCTCCTCTCCTTCCCATTACCAAAGTAATTCCTGTACCTTCTGTAGCATTTATTTTCCTACGCCACATTTTTTGGCACAATTTTTTTTTCTACTTTTGGTGATTAATTGGTCCGTTTGTTACTGAACTCTTTTCTCCATTGCCTCATTATAAACCCCTTGAAGGCAAAAACCCGGTTACATGCCTCTTTGACTTTCATCCATAAGTACTTGAGCCAGAGCTCAATATGGGCAAGGACTAAGTATGGGATGGATAGAGAGTGACACACTTGAGAATTGTATTTGCAGTCAAGAGGACTAGAGATTAAATTCTAGTCTGCAAATGCAGTCTTTGTTATATCATTTAACTTCTCTCAGCCTCAGTTTCCCCATCTTGAAACCAAGTGGTTTAGACCAATGACATCCAAGGTCACTTGCAACTCTGAAAGCCATGGAACTTCTCAAATAAGGTTGAATGGACATGCCTGTGTCCATCTGGAAATTTTTGTTTCAAGAGATTCTAGAACTCAGACATTATCTATTCCTTAATTGAAGTTCTATCTCCAAGAAATCCAATGAGTGTTAAAGTGTTTTATAGAATTGGATTAGAGGGAACATCAGGTAAAAACTGAGCTTTATAAACCTTGCAAGATTGCTGTGCAGATGACTGAGTTAATGTCTTGCAAAATGCTTTGAAGATGGAAAGTGCTAATTATTATTATTCTGAGCCCCATGACATTTTACCTCTCCTTTTCTTGCCAGTTCTAGATGCAGAATTCTTAACTTCAAGGGGAAATAATTTCCCTTAAAATGAACATTTATTAGAAAGTCAAATGTTAATTTATGCATTAATGGAAAAATGATTTCCTCTCTTATTCCTGAGTTAAGCTCTACATTTTATTTTCCACAAATGACAGAGATGGGGTTCTGCATATAGGGTACTATGCCCAGGAATGTTGTCTGTGCACACTCTCATCCCATAAATACTGTTTTCTAGTGGCAATGACTTGGTTGTTTTTTAGGAGCAATAAGTTGTAGATTTAAAATGATGCATAATTACAAAGTAAGGAGACATTTTAAAAACAAATATATCAGAAAATATCAAAATGAGTGCTGTCCTTTTCAGAATAGTCACTTTGGTGAAATCACAGATCTAGACAAAACCCCACAAACACGCTATTATTCTTACTCTGACTCTCAAATCCAGTTTACCAGTTACACAAAAAATCATTCTTATTACCTCTTAGTCACATGGACTTAGGCATGGACAATAACATCATCACCTCTAATAAGGCAAATAACTCTAATAAAGCAGAAGAACTCTGTGGGGGTATAGATCCCTCATTAGATAGCTAATGAGTTAGAAACACATTTGAAATATATTATAAAAATATAGACCAAAAGAGACAAGAAATACATAAACAACAGGACCCTCACCTAGTCTTGGGAACATTAAGAATATCAAGTAGACAAAGTTTAGCTCATTAACTTAGAGAGCATGTTAAACCAGGTCTTTTAGAAGACCAATTCATTTCAGGTGACATGGCAAAGAGGTCCAAGCAACATAATCCATTGTGTTGGTTCTGGGTTTATTTAAAAAAAAATTTAATGAGTCAACTTGAAAAAAAAGATGAAAGCAAAGGTCCTATTTACAAAGTCTTTCTGAAGTAGAGGAACAAGAAAAGCAGACAGAGTATACTAGCAATTTTTGATGGCTTCCTGCCATTTTCTCTTCTACCTGAGTTGACGTCAATGATTTGGGGGTAAGAGAAAGAGATAAGAGCCATCTGGAGAAAATAGAGTTGGCTGAATGTGCATTAACTTTCTTCAATTTCACATCTCTCTTTCTCAGGTACAAAACAAACACTGAAGGTATTAAAAAGCAATATAAGGGTGAAATAAAAGTAAAAGAAAAATTATGTAGAGGAAGGTGTCTTTAAGCTGAACAGTTTTATTTTCCATACCACTCTATGTAGTCACAGGTACTTTGTATCTGGTAGAACTCATAAATTTTTATTGAAATTCATTTCTGCTGCTTACTATGTGTGAAGCCGAGGGCAAATCATTTAACCTCTCTGGGCCTCAGTTTCCTTATTTTTAAAATGAAAGAGATGGGGAGGCAGGGTGGCATACCTGTCTGAATCTAATAGTGAATGGTCATTAGCCATCAAAAGCATAATTAGTTATGGCCATTGTACTGTTCTTGCTAAAGAAGGAAAATGGATTAATTTCTGTTTCTTTCGCAAAGTCTTCAGATGATCTATGCTTGCCTATCTCCTTACCTCTTGTCCATGTATTTCCTGGATTTTAGGCACCAAAAGGAGATACAAGTACAGAGGGGAAGGACAAAGAGCAATAAAAGGGACAGGTATTGGGGATGGGTTTATGCTGAAGAGGTGCTGTGATTTTCTTTTCTTTTCTTTTTTTGTTGAGCAATGGGAGTTAAGTGACTTGCCCAGGTCGCACAGCTAGTAAGTGTTATGTGTCAGGCTGGATTTGAACTCAGTTCTTCCTTAATCCAGGGCCAGTGCTCTATCCACTCTACCACCTAGCTGCTGCTTTTTTCTTTCTTTCTTTCTTTCTTTCTTTCTTTCTTTCTTTCTTTCTTTCTTTCTTTCTTTCTTTCTTTCTTTCTTGCTGTGATTTTCAAAAGAGACAAAAATACTTAGTGATTCTCCTTAATTTGAACTCTCAGATTATGGCTACAGCACATCAAACCAGAAGACACAATTGAAGAGAACCTGCCCATACAGATATCCTCAGGGACTCCCCAGGGCCAGCTGGCTAAGGTTCTAAAAAGTAGGTTTTTTTAAAAAATAAACATTTATTAAATTAAATTAAATTTCTGAGTCTGTTCTAGGTGCTAGAGATAGAAAGGAAAAAATGAAACAGTCCCTATTTTTAAGTAGTTTACATTCAAATAGAGGAGATAACATGGGAATAAATAAGAATATTGAAAGTATATGCAAACATATATAAACACATATACGAAACAAATGAAGTGGAAGCTCATTAATTAAGCATTTACTATGTTGCAGGCCCTGTGCTAAGTTCTAGCTATATAAGAACAAATAAGCAGAAATCTCTGCTCTCAAGGAGCTTACATTCTAATAAGTCAATGCAGTATAGAATAGAGTAGTGACCAGGGAGGTGTGTTTTGATACTGTTGTAGAAAGCAGATTTTACCTGCGTGCTGAGCCAGAATCAGTGATCACCACTAGTTACAGAGGGAGATAGGAAGAGCTGGGGTTTTGCTTCTCCCTTGGGACTTTGAGATCAAGAATGCTTGTTAACATTCAACAATCAAAGGAGAGGCTAATAGGTTCAACTATTTCCTTCAACCCCTTGAAAAAAAATGGAATGAGGATGTAGAAGAGAAGTTGGTGAGGGGTAGGGAACAAGATAGAACTTTGGACTCTGTCAGAAATAGCAACAATGACATTTAAGCCACTTCAGATATTAATTTGATTGCATTTTACTTTAAATTCCCTATATGCTGAGCAAATGAGTTCTTTGGGGTATGCTGAGAAGAGGAAAGATTGAGGACTCAAGAGAATGGGGATCTAAGCCAAGAAAATCATGAGTTATTTGAGGGAATTATTCTATACTTCTAGATGTGGATATAGAACCTGAAATAATAGGAAAAGACTGGGGACATACTGGGAAGTTGTTTATGCACATTCGGCTGGTATCTCAAGGCTGGAACTGTCAGGTATGCTTTTACATGCTCATTTGAGTGAAGTGATGTAGGTTGAGCTTTGGGCACTACTTGGTAGCTTACACAGGCATAGAAACCTGCAGGAATTGCTTCAAGTAATACCCCTAAATAAAAATAACACTGTTCTCATGAGGTCCAAATTGTATCTCTGGGGGTGAGAGTGAGATGGTAGTGCTAAGTGTTGTATATCTTTTTATTTTTATTTTTTTCTTTTCTAATATAAATTTATTTCTTTTTAGTTTTCAACATTTACTTCCACAAGATTTTGAGTTCCAAATTTTCACCCCATCTCACAAATCCCCCCACCCCAAGATGGCATGCACTCTGAATACCACTTCCCCTAGTCTGCCCTCTCTTTTATCTCTCCTCCATTTCTCTTATCCCTTTCCCCTTCTATTTTCCTGTAGGGCAGAATATATTTCTGTACCCCATTTCCTGTATTTCTTATTTCCCAGTTGCATGTGAAAACATTTTTTAAAGCGTGTTTTTAAAACTTTGGGTTCAAATTTTCTCCCTTCCTCCCTCCCACCACCAAAAAGGCAAGCTCATATAGGTTATATGTGTACAGTTATGCAAAACACTTCCATAGTAGACATGTTGTGAAAATCTAACTCTATTTCCCTTGATCCTATCCTGCCCCCCCATTTATTCTATTCTTTTTTTCGACCCTGTCCTCCTCAGAAGTATTTGCTTCTGATTACCCCTTTCCCAATCTGCCTCCTCTCTATCATCCCCTGCTCTCTTGTCCCTTCTCCCCTATTTTCCTGTAGGGTAAGACAGATTTCCATACCCAATTGAATGTGTATGTTATTCCTCCTTAAGCCAAATCCTATGAGAATAAGATTCACTCATTCCCTCTTGCCTTCCCTGTTTCCCCTCCACTGTAAGAGCCTTTTCTTTTCTGTTTTTTGTGAGATAATTTACCCCATTCTACCTCTCCCTTTCTTCTTCATCTAGTATAATCCTCTTCATCCCTTAATTTTATTCTCCAGATATGACCCCTTAATCTTCAACTCAGCCTGTGCCCTCTATTTATCTATATCTATCTATCTATCTATCTATCTATCTATCTATCTATCTATCTATCTACATACATATAATTTTTTCCCTCCAACTACCCTAATACTGACAAAGGTCTCATGAGTTATAAATATCATCTTTCCATGCAGGAATGTAAACAGTTCAACCTTAATAAGTCTCTTATGATTTCTCTTTCCTGTTTACCTCTTCATGTTCCACTTGAGTCTTGTATTTGAAAGTCAAATTTTCTATTCAGCTCTGGTCTTTTCATCAAGAATGCTTGAAAGTCCTCTATTTCACTGAATGACCATTTTTTCCCCTGAAGGATTATACTCAGTTTTGCTGGGTAGATGATTCTTGGTTGTAATCCTATCTCCTTTGCCCTCTGGAATATTATATTCCATGCCCTGCAGTCCTTTAATGTAGAAGCTGCTAAATCTTGTGTTACCCTGATTGTGTTTCCACCATACTTGAATTGTTTCTTTCTGGCAGCTTGTAATATTTTCTCCTTGACCTGGGAACTCTGGAATTTGGCTACAATATTCCTAGGAGTTTTCCTTTGGGGATCTCTTTCAGGAGGAGATTGGTGGATTCTTTCAATTTCTATTTTGCCATCTGATTCTAAAATATCAGGGCACTTTTCCTTGATAATTCCTTGAAAGATGATGTCTAGGCTCTTTTTTTTGACATGGCTTAGATAGTCCAATAATTTTAAAATTCTGTCTCCTGGATCTATTTTCTAGGTCAGTTGTTTTTCCAATGAGATATTTCATATTTTTTAATTTTTCATTATTTTGGATTTGTTTTACAGTGTCTTGATTTCTCATAAAGTCACTAGCTTCCAATTGCTCTATTCTAATTTTTAAGGAAGTATTTTCTTCAGTAAGCTTTTGGACTTCCTTTTCCATTTGGCCAATTTTGCTTTTTAGGGCATTCTTCTCCTCATTGGCTTTTTGGACCTCTTTTGCCATTTGGGTTAGGCTATTTTTTAAGGTGTTATTTTCTTCAGTATTTTTTGGGTCTCCTTTAGCAAGCTGTTGACTTGTTTTTCATGATTTTCTTGCATCACTCTTATTTCTCTTCCCAGTTTTTCCTCTACTTCTCTTACTTGCTTCTCAAAATCCCTTTTGAGCTCTTCCAAGGCCTGGGACTGATTCATATTTTTCTTGGAGGCTTTGGATGTAGGAGCTTTGACTTTGTTGTCTCCTTCTGGTTGTATGTTTTGATCTTCTTTATCACCAAAGTAAGATAATATAGTCTGACTCTTTTTGCCAGGTTTGCTCATGATTCCAGCCAATTACTTGAGTTTTAAACTCTTTGTTAAGGTAAGTCTGCTTCCAATGTGGAGAATGTACTGTCCCAAGCTTTGGGGGTTTGTACAGCTGTTTTCAGAGATACTTCTAAGGATCTGTAAATTTTCAGTTCTTCCAAGGTGGTATGATAAAGGGTGAGGTGTTTACTCCTTTCCTGGCCTGTGCTGTGGTCTTTGAGTGACCACAAACAGTCTTTTCTGTCTTGCAACTGTGAGGAGAATTTCCTTTCCCCAGCCACTACAAGCTCCACCATGCCAGCATTTTTTCTCACCCCAAGGATGGCCACCCAGCACTGTGACCCAGATCCAAGCACTGGCAAAGCAAGAAATTCCTGCCTCAGCACTGGCAAAGAGATCCCTGCAATCCCCCTCTGATCATCCACCTGATTCCCCTTCAGTCTGTGGGCCAGAAGCTCAAGAGGCAGCCACCACCACGGGGCCATGCTCGCTTGGGAACTGAGGCTGAGACCTAGCTTCTCTCTCACCACAGAAACAGACTTTTCCCACTGACCTTCTAAGTTGTCTTTGGTATTCGTGGGTTGAGAGGTCTGGAAACCACCACAGCTGCCCATAGTTCAGTCCTCTGAGGCCTGCATGCCCACCTAGAAATGTGCTCATCTCTCTGCCTGGTGCGATATACCTTTCTTATCAACCATCCAGGTTGTCTTGGGCTGGAAATTTGCTTCACTCTGTCTTTTTGTGGGTTCTGCTGTTTTAGAATTTGCTTAGAGCCATTTTTTACAGGTATTTGGAGGGATTTGGGGGAGAGCTCAAGCGAGTCACTACTTTCACTCTGCCATGGCTCTGCCTCCAGTATTGTATGTCTCATAAAGATTTTTGACAAAGGTTAAAGCAAATTAAATTTTCTAGTTGAATGTAAGTTGACCAGAAAATCAAATCAACTGAAACAGCCCATTCTGGTAAGTAGCAGCATCAGGCAAAACTTTTCAGTGAGCTGTTTGAGACGCCCTTTACCTTTTCACTTTGGTGGTATCTCCCCTAGGACCTAATAAATTAATGTTAGCAATGGTCTTCTAGGCTAGGATATGAACAGACAGTTCTCAGATGAAGAAATTAAAGCCATCTATAGTCATATGAAAAAATGCTCTAAATCATTATTGAGTAGAGAAATACAAATCAAAACAACTCTTAGGTACCACATCACACCTATCAGATTGGCTAAGATAACAAAACAGGAAAATGATAAATGTTGGAAAAAATGTGGGAAAATTGGAACACTAATGCATTGTTGGTGGAGTTGTGAAATGATCCAACCATTTTGGAGAACAATTTGGAACTATGCCCAAAGGGCTATCAAAATGTGCATACCCTTTGATCCAGCAATAGCACTTCTAGGGCTATAACCCAAAGAGATCATACAAATGGGAAAAGGACCCACATGTACAAAAATATTTGTAGCAGCTCTTTTTTGTGATGGCAAAGAATCGGAAATTGAGAGGATGCCCATCAATTTGGGAATGGCCGAGCAAGTTGTGGTATGTGAATGTAATGGAATATTAATGTGCTATAAGAAATTATGAACAGGCTGACTTCAGAAAAACCTGGAAAGACTTGCATGGTCTGATGCTGAGTGAAGTGAGCAGAACCAGGAGAATGTTGTACAAAGTAACAGCCATGTTGTGCGACGACTAATGTTGATAAACTTTACCTTTCTCAGCATTACAAGGATCTAAGACCTGTCCAGAGGCCTCGTGATGGAAAATGCTGTCCACATCCAATGAAAGAACTGTGGAAGTTGAATCTCTATCATTTTTTTTTCCTCTTCTGTTGAGTTTTGTTTCCTCTTTCTGATGGCTCCTCCTATTGGTTTTAATTTTTACTTACAACTTCACTAATGTGAAAATATGTTTAATAGGAATGTAAATGTATAGCCTATATGAGATTGTGCACCGTTTTGGGGAGGATAGTGGGGAGGAAGGGGGAGAAAAATTTCAAACTCAAAAGCATATGGAAGTGATTGTTGATAAATCAAAACAAATTAATAAAATTTTAAAAGAAAGAAAGCTTTTTTTGAAAGGCAGATTTTTGGTTCCTCCCTCCCAACTTCCTACTCATCTATATTAAAGGTCCATGCATCCATACATCTCTTTCCTGTCCCTACCAGAATTACAGGCTTGATACAGACCTGTGTGGACTTTTAGAATTTAACTTCCTTTTAACAAAAAGAATCAAATAACAAGAAAACAAGCTTGTATCAATAATGTTATTGTTAAATTGACTGGACTTTTTTCCTCCTCCTAAGAAACAGTAAGAGCTGAAAGCCAACTCAGTAGGCATACCTGCATGCCTGGAAAGAATCGATGACTGAATTACAAAACTTTTTTGACTTTACAAATAGAAAGGATTTGAATTAAGGTAGTGTTACCAGGATGTGGCCATGAAAAATGCCTTGTATTTCTTTCAATGTTTTTCTAAGAGCTCAAAGTACTCTACAAATGGTACTACAAAATATATGCCTCTTGGTTTAAGAGGCAGTGTATGATAAATAGTGGAAAGAATGCTGATGGCAAGAAACTTTGAAAGTCTCCCCCCTTCTGATAGTAAATTAGGCCATCTCTTGTTTCAATTCTTAGTTAGTCCTCAGTCCTTGAATGGGTGTGGCCTCAGACAAACTGAGACCTGGGAAACCACCCTAATTTACAAAGGCTAAGGTCATCCAATGCATTCTGGGCCTTCTCCATTCATTTTGACTTTTGTCTTGCCACTGGACTTTGACGACTGGAGGAAAAAAAAAGTGAGGTTGACAACTTTGTGAAACTTTGCCTCATTGAAACCCAACTCACTTACAAGTTGAGATATCACCCTCATGATGCTACTAGTTCTCTTTGAGATGAAGAAAAAACAATGGCAACGGGAGTCAAGAAAATCCTGGGTTTATTTGAACTTTTCCTCTGATACTATCTAGTTTTGCTAACCAACCACAAGCAAACCAATTAAACTGAGTCCAATTTCTTCATTTGCAAAATAGGGATATTAATGCCCATGCCTCACAAGGGTGCTGTGACAAGCAAATGAGATAAAATATTTAGCACTTTGCAAATCTTAAAAATGCTATAAATGTTGTCTTTTATTATTATAGTAACAAAATTTGCAACACAAAATATGCAGTTTTGTGATGAGATAATTGATATACTTAACTATAATAAATATTAATTGATTGGTATTTTCCAAGTATTCTAGCTTCAGAAGGAAGTACAAGGCTTTTTTCCCCCTATACATAATTACCCCAGTGGCAGTCAACAACATCTGTTTGAACCTCTGACGACATAGTAAAACTAGTGATTGCAATCATGTGGTATCATTTTTTTTTATTACTTTATATATTAAAATATTTATATTATGAAATTTTAAGAATATAACATTGGATTTGGAACCAGGTGACCTTAGCTAGAGTTTGGGTTTAACTACTTCCAATAGTTTGACCTTGGATGAAATTACTTAACCTTTCTGAGGCCCAGTTTAGTAATCAGCAAATTGGGGACACAAATACTTGTAGTACTTAGCATAACTTATAGAATTGCCATGAAGGAAGTGAGCTGTGAACAGAGAAATGTAAATTTTTATTATTTGTAGTGGAACACATTTGTGTTAACAAAAGGAACGATGGCTCACAGTTTCTCCGTGGAAAGGCAAATAAACTCATAGCAAAATTGGTTTCATCATGCACTCAAAGACAATAAGAAACATTGTATCATGAGACACATGACCATCTCATCTTGTAGTGTTCATGATGAGCATAATTCAGACCCTCATTCCTCTCCATGGAGATAATGAGCAGTTTTTGTACTAACATCTATTTCAGTGGATGAAAAGGTAGAGAAATTCTGTGAAGAATATGATAAAATCTACTAAATTAACTCAACATTTATCTTGATACTTGGTGACTTCAGTGTTTAGATGGGCACAGGGGAAGATGGTCAAAGTGTTGGAAAATATGGTACAGACTTACAAAAGGTAGGAGACAAACACTTAAAGATTCCCCAGAAGACTTTTTTTCCTACATGTCATGAATAGTTTTCTAGGAGAAAGTCAGAAGGAGGTGTACATGAAAAGTTGTTAATATCATCATGAAGAATGAGGTTGACTGTAACTTATTCGAGAAGATATGATTGATATTGGAATCATTTCAGAATCAGGTGGCTTGTGATCATAGTATCAACCAGGTAGAACTCAAATCAAGAGCACCACCAAATTAGAAGAGATGAGTATTTTAGAATCCCCCAATCTAAAAGTTGGACCTCAGAGGCCATTATAGTATAATATATACCTAACCAGGAGTCCCTTCTATGACATTGCCGTCAAGGATTGTCCCACTAGTGCTTGAAAATGTGAAGAACTACAGAGAGGGGAAGCCACTATCTCCAAAGATTACTCGTCCATATTTGTTTTCCTCTAATTATTGGGAATCCCCCCACCCCACTGTACATTAAGCTTGAATTTGCCTTCTTGAAATTTTCAGCTGTTGTTCACAGAGACCAAGTACAATAAATCTAATCCTTTTCCTCATGACAGCCCTTCAAATAAATCAAACAGCTATCACATTTCACTTAAGTCTTCTCTTTCCCAGAACCTAGCACAGTGCCTTGTAGGTGGCAGGCAGTTAGTAAATATTTGTTGTTGCTATGATTTTTCAGAGTAAATATCTCCATTTCTGCCAACCATTCTTTCCATATCCTGGTTGCCCTCTTCTGGTTATGCTCTAGCTTGTCTATATCTTTCTTAAAATGTAGTACCAACAATTGCACTTTAGGTGTGTCTTGATCTGGACAGACTATCACAGAACTATTAATACCTGCTTTCTGGATACTACATACCCAAGTAAACACTTAATTTTATGACTGCTATTCTACGTTGTTGATTCACACTAGACTCAAAGTTTATTGAAATCCATAGATCTTTTCACATTCTTTGTTGTTTAGTCATACCTCTCTCAGTCTCTTAACTGTGGAGGCATAGTAAAAGATATGAACAGCGTTGTTGAATGAACAAAAAAGGTGTTTATTAAGGTGTTTACTATGTCTTAGACAGTACACTAAGAGCTAAGGATATCTATCTATATCTGTCTGTCTATCTATCTATCTATCTATCTGAACAGTCTAGACGGTGCTTGCTGTCAGGGAAGTTGCAGTTGAAGAGAAGAATGCAACACATAAAAGGTAGCTAAGAGGGCTGGCATCTGGGCACATTGGCACAGTTTATAAATAGAAAGTAATGTAAAGGCTTACTTAATTTAGCATTATAAAACAAAAATTTATCTATTAGAGCCTCGGATCCATGGGGCAGAGTCCATGTTCTAATGTTATTGTTATTACTAGTCCCTCATTTTTGAAGACAATCAGTGACATCACGAGGGTGATGTCTTGACTTGAGTTGGACTTAAGTGAGGCAGTGTTACATAAAGTCATCAGCCTCACTCTCTCTTTCAGAGCAGCAAGAGAAAAATCAAGATGACTGGTAATGTTCTAATGAGAGGGGGGTTTGAAGAAAGATGACTAGAATGCAAGATGCATGGTCTGGAAAAGCACTGAAGGCAAAAACAGCTCTGTAGAAAGCCCTATTATCTACTGCACATTCATAGATGAAACTGGAAGGAAGACAATAAATCAAAAGAAAACAGAATAGATTTGTTAGTATTTCTAAAAGTTCTATTTTTATCATCAGTGATAATAAAACCACTACATTTGAACTCTAAGGAAACAGAAATGTCATTTAAGAAGAGCAAGTTGGGAAAAATGGCTGGATCAGATTGGGTACAGACAGAGAAAATCTATACTGGAGGTGACACAATCTAGGAGGCACTGGGGGCTCATTTTAGAACACATTTCAAGGAGGAAAAGATATCAGAAGAATGGAAAAAGTATTACTAGCCCCAAAAGGTGATGGAGAGTCATCAAGAACTATTGACTTATGTGTCTCATCTCTTATCTTTATAAAGCTTTATTTGAATGATTTATACTCATAATAAGGGTATTCTTGATGAAAATATGAGAACAGAATTATCAGGTTTTTCCAAACAGTTTTCTGTGGTAAACATCTTGACAGTCACAAAAGTGACTAAAAGGTGCAGAAAATGTGTGTTTGTTGAGTAGAAAAAAAGCATTTGATTTAGTAGAGCAAAATCTGATTTTAGAGGCTCCCTTCTACAAAGAAGTCTGTAATGTTTAATAATATAGAATTCTTTGATAAATGCAAACACAGAGATAACATCATTCAATAAACCTCTGATTATTAAAATTGAGATATAACACGGAGATGAGATTACCAAAGGTGTTGCTACTTTAATGTCCTATTCAGAGTCCAAATAAGAGAGGAATTCCCTTTAGACTAAGAATTGCTGGAAAGCCATGTCAATGGTGCTGTGAATGGATGCTACTGTTTCAGTGGCTTATGCCAGGTGGGGCATTGGAAAAGCCGAGCACAAACTGGAAGCCAGAAAAGGGATCAGGGGAATAAGTCAAACCAGGAGAGGCTGGAAAGAGTGCAATAGGGGACCAGCAGAAGTGAATATGGATGGATGACCAAGCCAGACAAATTCTAAAAATCTCATTAGCTAGTGAAAAGGCCAACAGGTAGAGATAAATAAGGAAAATGGAGGATTTGGAAGAAGAATTAGTTCTGTTCTAAGGGTTTTAAGAGGTGAAAGTGAAAGGAGAGTCAAAAGGAAGAAAGTGTAGAAAGGAAGAAGTTCTTTTCATATTTGGGTGTGCACAAAAAGTACACATACATGTAAGAAAGAGTAAAGAGAGTGAGGCCATCAGATGAACCTCTCTTTTATCTGAATGAAGGAGGGCTGAATACACACAAATACAAAACATTTTGGTGTAGAAGTATATAGACCTTAACAGGAAAATTAATAGGAATAGGGAGATAAGAGAAGACATTACTAGGGAACGAATAACCATAAGAAAAACAAACTTCTTATTCCAGAGGGGAGACTAAAAGAGAAGTAAAAAAGAAGAGATAGAACTAGAATTGAAGGAGGCATCTAGATTTTCTCTTAGACAATTGAGGAATGGTTGAACAAATTGAGGCTTGTGAATATGATACAGTATTATTTATTGTTCCTTAAGAAATGATGAAAGAGTCAATTTCAGACAATCAGGAGTAGTGTGAGCTGAATCAAACTGGAATGATAGAACTAGGAGAATAATTTCTACAAGGGCAACAATATTATAGAAGAAAAATAACTTTGAAAGACTTAGGAACTCTCATCAATGCAATAATTATCCATGTCTACAGAAAACCCATGATGAAGCATGTTACTGACCACCTGACAGAGAAGTAATGGACTCAAGGTGTAGAAAGAAATAGTTTTGGACACAACCACCATGTAGATTTGTTTTGCCTGATTGTATTTGTTACAAGGGTTTTTAGTTAGGGAGGCTTGGAAATGAGGAAGAGTTAGATGCTCCCCATTCTTCCAGAAGGCCATGGAAGCACTTTTTTTTTTAAATGCACAGAAGAGAGCAGAAGGAAGTTCAGATGGAAGCACAAACAAGTAGGATAGCTTTGAGAGCTATACATGGAATTTATTATGCATTTTTAAAAAAGCAATTGGTGTGAAATAGATATTCACAATTTCATATAAAATCCCTTTTTGTGTTATACTGTGTATATGTAAAAGCTCTTTTTTGGTGTTTAAGTTCAGAATAAAAATTAAAAAAAATAAGTTATGTGGTTATAGAAAGTTGACTGCCTATGTATTATAAACATAGAAAGTTAAGACTAGCCTAGATGCAAAATGTGGTGTGCGGAGCCAAATATTTTCCTAATGTTAAAAATTTTGGACTCATATGCCACATAATCATACCCTAGATCAATTTTAAATCTATGCAGTGGGGTTTTTCACACTGTGACTTGCTCAGACATTGGGCCTTACTGATAGCAGGGTTGGGGAAGGCTTCTCTTACATCGGAGAGGCCTTGACAGTAACATTGGACTTGTGGCTTGAATGTAGCATCACCTAATAGGTACATTATGTATCTAACTCCTTTGTTGATTAATGAATAAAGTGACATCCTGCCTTTCTGTAGGATTGTGTAAGGCAGTGTAAGAACTAGTGTGGACTATTTGCACCATTGCAGTGATCCAAATGTTACATGGGTTACCTGTCACATATACACACAGCCTACACCTGAATTACATTTGGAAGAATTCTTTTTCTTTTCTATAGGAATAATAATAACAATATGGCTGCATTTGAAATATCTGGGCCTAGTTATTGGGTGATTTAAACAACTTAAATACTTCATCTATAACAGTTTAGAATTAGACACAGACAGCATAAACCTATTATATTTACATGGTTTTCAGAGACACTTAAAATTCCAATTAGAGCAACTAATCACATTGTACTCTTTCTGTTTACTATTCTGAAATGCTGGTTAAACCTCATTTTCTTCATTCTTGTCTACATATTTTTTCAAGGTAATTTCAATTTCAGGTCTAAATAGGTTCTGGTTGTGGAAATATATATAGAGGGACAACTCAGAAAACGCAAGAGAAAAATTAACCCTATGATCCTCAATATATTTTCTCCAGTCTGAAAAACAATATTATGCTGGGTAACGATTCTCTATCTAGATAGACTATAAGGGATCACCATTATTAGAGCAATACTTTGCACCACTTGCCTCATCTTCGTGTATCTGTGAAATATGTGAAAGGAGTTATGCAAGTAAATATAGTATTATTTATTAAAGTATAATGTACAAAATTGCTTTCTTGCTTTCTAGTACTAATTTCTAGTTTTCTGATAGATTATTATTAATAATCTGGACCATTTAACACTGTTACTTAGAATAGGAATCCTTAAGTAGTTGATTGTAATTAACTAGTTGAACACAAAGCCAACTAATTCATCATTGAACATGCCTCATTCCAGTCCCTTGTTAGCATGTTCCCTTCCCTTCCACAGTCTACCACCCCCTCTCCAGAACACACACACACACACACACACACACACACACACACACACACACACACACACTCCTTTAGTATCTTCCTATTTTTCTCTCACCTGGTGATGTAAAGTTTTGTTAAAAATGTGCAGTAACTCCTCATGAGAGTTGGACAGTCTTCTTTGACTTAGAAGTGGAGGACTTGGGTTTGAGTTTTGTGGTGTCATTTAGTTTATGGGTGAACAATCTCTAGGGACTGAACCCTTAGCCCTGGGACAACCAATTGAACAGTGCCTATTGAGAGGACCCCACAAGACAGTATGAATGGCTTAACACAAACCCATCAGGACTGCTTGAAAAACAAGTCAAAACACATATCCTCCTGATTATTCTCCTGATGATGAGTCAGGAGTATCTCCTTCAAGTATGAACAGCATGATTATGAAGAGAAATACCAATAGCCATCTTCTGGCTCTCTCCATTAAGACACTGGCTAGTATTCATATGTCACTCAGCTATTTAAAAAAAAATATAATTGCTTTGTTCTTACCACTTGAAAATGCTCCAAGTTTGTAGAATTAGATCATGATTTCTAAACCAGAATAGATTGTAGAAGGATAATGAGTCTCTAAGAGGTGCAAATTTCTTTGGTTCTGAGCTAAAGCCATTGACTGAATTCAGGTCTGGGAAAAGGGGGACGCTTATTTTTAAAACAAGAATACTGTGTTTAATTTTGAGGATATGAAAGAACGGAATGTTTACTTGGGCAGGGATTTGAAACCTTTTGTGGGCTTTTTGTGTTTTTTAGATAAAGGCAAACCACACCACTGCTCTCAGGCAAAGTAGTTTTGCAAGTAGCTCTCATAGGAATGAAGAATGACTCCCCAATGTTTAAGCATTATTCTGTATAATTATGGATATTTCCCTTCCAAAAATATTTTTTTCTAGAAGCTGCTATTTCAAAGGCTTTCAATTCTGTGTGTCATCATCAAATAATCTTTTTTGTACTTGGCTGTTTATTATTGGATTGCAACAACGATAAAGCTCTAGGGGCTTTGTCTCCTTTGGTATGCTAATTAGCCATTTTCCTTTTGATCTTTTTCTTACTGAAAAGAGTGAAAAGCTATCTCGGCAGGGAATCTTACTGCTGTACATTCATCCCCTCATCTCCATAATCTGAGGATCAGAGGAAGACAACAATTTCTCTGCAGAATAAGAGGCTTCAGATGAAATATGCTCTGTTCCTCAATAATCCTGCCACCTCTCAGGTTCGAGGGGGAACTTGATTCCTTCCCCTCCCGCACCTCCGCCCCCAGATTTTAACTCTGTCCTTCGGTCAGTCTATGAGTCTGTCTTTGTTTGCTTGTTTCATTTGTTTTGGACAGCGTCACGATTTCATTAATATAGGGAACTCCCCAGTAAGTAAACCAATGAAGATTGGCAACTGGGCTTCAATAGACAGACTTAAAGTAGACAGGCTTTAGACTTGCCAATGGTCAGTGTGACTTGTCAATGATCATATAGGAAGTATGTGTCAGAGTTGAGACTTGAACTAAGGTCTTTTTTTACTCCAAGGACATATTTATATCCATTACTTCCATGTTGCTCCCCCCCACCCTTTCTCATCTATCTTTCTGTCTGTCTTTCTCTCTGTCTCTGTCTATTTAACTCTATCAATCAGTCCATCTCTCCTACCTATCTCACATACAGAATACACATATGACATATTGCCTGTGGCTTTATCCTAATATTGAATTCTACTAACATTTTGTTTATGAACATGCACATAAGACAAATATATTTTGCTTTTTAAAGAGAATTATAAAGTAACAAGATGGGTTTTTTCATGCTGCTCATGGAAACCAGCCTCATTATGATCACAGCATGGGTGTGTATGGTGGCGGTAGCAGGTTGAGGGCTGAGGGTTGGGGATGAGGTATGTTCACTGCCTCAAAGATAAGCCCTGGAATCTTTCTTGTGTACAGTACTTTACATTATCTCTCATTAATTTTTTTTGCATGTTGTATCCATTCCTGTCCTTGTCTTTGTTCCAGGCTATCTTAGCTCTGTTCCTTACTTTCTCTCTGTGACTAAGAATAACACCTATGGTGACTAATAGATGGAAGAGAATAACGATCATTAGCAATAGTTTCTAGGGTTCCTTGCTAGAAGTAGTTTTTTTTTCACGTTTTCTCTTTTTGCCTAATTAACCTGCCACTACAGCTCTTTTGGCTTGTTTTTGTTTTCATTAGGAAAAAAAAAGCTGAAATAGCAACAACGAACCCAGCAACAACAAGAAAAACTCCGACAAAATTCTGAGCCTCGACTATTGAACTTGAAGGCATCTATAAAATAATTCTTCCTATCTGGTAAGCTAGCACAGGTCAAGGGGAAGGTTACGGAAAAATCCAGCTGGGACAGCTGGAGGCATCTGCTTTTCCTGTAGCCTCTTCAGAACTGGATGTAAAACCAGTGGAGTTAATGATGGTGTTGGAGGGAGGAAGGCAGTACAGGATTTTCCTGCCAAGGTGCCAATGAGGTACTTGTGTCTCTTTCCCATCTGTTTCTCTAACCAACACGTTCCCATTTGCTTATAGATAAATAGGCAGTAGGTGACCAAATGCTGCATGAGCTACCTGATGTTCCTAATTACAACAACTGTTCAGAGCCAATTATCTCCCCCAAACCAAAACATCTTCGTGTAGTGTTCCAAATGGAGGCTGGTTTTTTTTTTTACTGGGGCAGGCACACACTGAGCACTCTAGTTCCATTCAGCTTTTAGAGGGCTCCATTCTTGGCATAGTTTTTAGCAGCCCATTTGCTGCCTACCTTTTAGTTTTTGTATAGCACATGTATTTTTCAATGTAAGACATTCAGCTCTTTCTCTTTAACTTATAATCTTAGAGAATCTACCTGGGCCACTGATTTGCCAGACACAGGACTTGAATCCAGGTTTTCCTGACTCCAAGGCCATATCCACTATATCTATATATGTCATGCTGCCTTGTTTTAGTATTTATACTAGTTTTGTACTAGTTTTGGAAATATTATAGTTTCTAAGACTCAGAAATAGCACTGAGATGTGTGTGTGTATGTGTGTGTGTGTGTGTGTGTGTGTGTGTGTGTGAATAAGGTAATAGACCTAGAGATGGAAGGGTTCTAAGGTGTCATTAGTCCAATCCTCTTGTCTTGCAGATGTGGAAAAAAAATAGGTGCAAAGAGGTTAAGTGACTCATCCAGGGTGGGAGAGAATCTCTCTCTCTCTCTCTCTCTCTCTCTCTCTCTCTCTCTCTCTCTCTCTCTCTCTCTCTTCCCCTCTCTCTTCCCCTCTCCCTCTCCTCTCTCTGTACTTTCTTCTCTCTGCCTCTCTGCCTCTTTCTGTCTCTTTCTATCTCTTTGTCTCTGTCTCTCTGTCTCTCTCTTTTTCTCAGCAAGTCATTTAACCTCATTTCACCTCAGTCTTCTTCACTGCAAAATAGGGATAATAGCAATATGTATTTCATAGGACTATTTTAAGGAATAAATTAGATAATATTTGTAAAGTGTTTAACACAGCGCCTGGTGCATAATAGGCATTTAATAAATGCTCTTCCCTTCCTCTTCATCTATCTATTTGTCTGTCTCTGCCTATCATTATCTCTGTGTATATGCACTTAGATGTATCTGTGATTTTATCAGTGATGGCACTCTCTGGCCAGCACAGTTAGCTCCCTTTATTCCACATCTTATTATTCTCGGTGATTTAAAGGATCTTAGGACTTCAAATAGGAAGGCACATTTTAAATCATTTGGACCAACCCCCACATCATACAGAAGAAACTAAGGCCACAGAGGTGAGACAATCTGCCCCAAACTCATAGGGAAGATTTTCAGAGCCAGGTTTTGAACCTGAGGTCTCATGACTCAAAATCCTATTTTCTTTCTTTCCCATACCTTCCTGTGATCCTCTAAGGAGGACACACTGAGCACATTAGATATCATATTTTAGTTCTTTTCTTCTCTTAAGGGTGTCATTATAATACTCAGTCTATCCATCCATTGTCTATCCTTGTTACTTGACTGGCTCACCTTTGTCCAGTTAAATGTCCTTAAAAGTCCCTTTTATACCATCTAACATTCTAGGATTATAGATCTATGGTTAGAATGGAACTTAGAAATAATTTAATTTCACTTTCTCATTTTACATATGAGGAAATTGAGGTCTAGAAAATGGAAATTATTTGCCCACGGTTACATAGGTAATAAACAGGCCTCCAAATTCAATATTCTTTCCACTGTGCAATGTTTTCCACACCTCTTACACATAAGACAGTTTGTAATTTCCTACAAAGTACTTATGCCCACCCTGAACCTTCCATTCTCCTTGGGGAGCATAGTACCTGGCACATACTAAGTACTTAATAAATGATTGTTGACTGACTGGTTCCCTGGGGTTGCTTGCAATTTTAATTCTTCTGAAACCATAGTGTTTCATGAATTACAGCCATATATGCCATCACTAGGAGAATATTGGCCATAGTATTGATTTTGTGGCTTAAAGCAGCTTAGGACTACTGAAAACATTTTGAAATTCTCAAAAGTGATCCAGCCTTTTTTCCTTATCCTATCCCAGAGCTTGGCTGAGCTTTTACACACACACACACACACACACACACACACACCCCAATTCAACAGCATGCCTGGTAAAATGACAAAATGGGGAAATATGTATTTTTCATCCTCTTTGTTTTTCTGTTTATCTGCTGAGCAGATAATTTTTTTGAACAATTATGGATTTTACTGAGGAAATAAGTTTTTTGGGACACTTGATGCAGTTAATAAAATGTCATGTATGAATGGGATATTCAGAGAAACTTGCTACTGATACTGAACTCTTTTGTTTCACATCTGTACAGGATCCTCTAAGATCCTGACAAATACCTTTAAT
The DNA here is from genome assembly GCF_003287225.1 of Phascolarctos cinereus. NCBI lineage: Eukaryota > Metazoa > Chordata > Mammalia > Diprotodontia > Phascolarctidae > Phascolarctos > Phascolarctos cinereus. The sequence goes on from NW_027556180.1 coordinate 93,548,247, forward strand.
ATGTTTCCCTGTTTAACACTTCACTGAATGTAAACATTTGTAGACTGTTGAGTACAGTTATCATCTTGGAATCCATTATAGATAAGGAAGGAGAAATTGGGGATACCCTGATATGCATCATATAGATAATCGAATCACAGAATTTTAGAGCCAAAAGGGACCCCAATGGCTATCTCATCTAACCCATTTCCAAAAAAAATCCCCAGTATTATTTGATTCTCCATTTTATGTCTATGCTTGATTACCTTCAATGAAAGGCAACCCACCGTATCTTAAGAAATGGCTTGTAATTTTTACTAAGAGATAGAGAAAAGGGAAAGGAAATTCAGTTCCTGAAAGGATGTGAACCTAGAATCTCTGTTCTTTCTACAGAATGGTCAACCATGTGGAAGAATATCCATGCATCTGACAAAATCTCATGTATAATCCTTATGGATAAATTAGAGAGAAGTAAAAAATAATTCTGCAGAGTTTAGTGAATTATTTGTCAAGCTCAACACATCATTTACTTTGGTCTCAAACCCTTTCAGCCTGAGATTTTACCTCTCACTCGTCCCCTCAGGTTTTGTCTTTATTTTGTTTTTGAGGCTTTTTCTGCTTTAGAGACTATTTTTTACCTCTAGATCTTCAGCTTCACAACCTGTATTCTGCTTACTGAATGATGATTCCTTACATATGCAGGGACACACCAGTGGTAATAGTGGCTTCCCCTCCTCTAATGGTCACCAAAATGGGAAGGCTTGAATAACTGCCATGGAATGTATTCAATTACCATCCATTGGATTATAGAGTTGGGTGGAAGGGGAGGACCTTAGTCCAATCCCCTTATTTTAAAGAGGAGAAAATAAGTCATGAGATGTGACTTGCTTGAAATCACTGAGTAATAAGCAGAAGAGACAGAATTGAAACCCGGGTCTGCCATTATGGGTTCCAATCCTGTTTTCTGATAAAGGGTGGAATGGTAACTCATGAAATACATTGGCTGGTGTGTGTGTGTGTGTGTGTGTGTGTGTGTGTGTGTGTGTGTTTAAGTTTCTAAAGACCCTAGGAATTTCATTTCTTCCTAGCTTTGGAAGAGATGAAGTATTCACAGGATAAAAACTAGAGGGTAAAATTTCTTCTACAATGCCAGTTTTTAAATATCTCTTGAGAAAGTTACAGAGAGGGGCAGCTAGGTGGCACAGAGGATAGAGTACCAGCCCTGGAGTCAGGAGGACCTGAGTTCAAATCCAGCCTCAGACAGATCACTTAACCCCAATTGCCTCACCGAGAGAGAGAGAGAGAGAGAGAGAGAGAGAGAGAGAGAGAGAAAGAGTTGAAGAGAGTGAGAAGAGGAACTAAGTGGGCAGCAGTAGCCCACTGAATGGCAATCACAGATGGAGGAGGCTTTCTAGGGAACTGACTCTAGGTCTTGTAGTAACTGAAGTCTTTACCTCATCTAGCTTTCTTTGACTTATCACTGGGCTCATTGAGAGAACTAAGTGGGCAGTAAAAGGACTACTCGGAGAAGCCATTGGATCAATGGTGAACAACCTCTCTCTGTTTTCCCCTTTTAGTTTTATTGCTCTTTACAAATGTTTAGCATTGTTTACCAGTAAGTGTTTGTTGAATCTTTCATATTTGCCTTTTGGTTGTTTGTATATTAATGATCATTCTAAATGAAGATAAGGTAATTTTTGTTGTGTTCTGAATTAAAGCCTTTGCCATATGAGTATAGATAAGGAGGAAAGAATGAATAATTGGCTATCATATTGAACCAGCAGGAGAGACCACCTTCCTGATTTGGCAGTCAACCGATTGCCTAGGAGTTCAGAGAGTTTTCTAATGAATTTTGTTAATAATCTGTATTTTAAGCTTTTAAAATTTGCAGAGAGAAGGAGCCATATGGAAATGGGACCTTTTCCCTAGATTAAAAACACTCATCATTTCTCAGCAGACAGGTTACTTTCAATAAGAAGGTTTTGGGGCTTTCTCTATTCCCCCTTTCTAACCATGGGGAAAAGTAGATACACACATATACATATATACACATATATACATATGTGTTTATACTCATATATACACCCACATAGAAACACATTTTAGATATATGCATATATGTACATGTGCATATATATGTTTGTATATGTATATATGCATATCTTTATATCTACATATATCTCCATCTAGGCTTATATCTAGATATAAACATATCTATATCTATATCTAGGTAGATAGAGATCTGTGGTGTGTATGTGTGCATCTCCCAACGCAAATCTCTTTTCCTTCTTTCCTGGCTCCTGAACAAGATATAAAATTCCCAGGACCAGTTCCTGATTTCTGACAGAGGTTATCCTTTGTCTCTACTGTAGTGTGTTTTTTCTGGCACTGATGGCATTATTTTTCCAACAATTTTGAACTTACCTTGACCTGAATTCCCATGATCTCATTAAAGGCCAAGGTGATTCAGAGGTATGAGGTTCCATCATCAGTAGATGTCAATGTGGAAGCAAGGATCAAAAAGAGATCAGTTCAAACCTTGTCAAAGAGTTGGCCTTGTCAAAAATTAATCCCTTTGGGGGCAATTTCACACTTTGTTCCTATGACACAAAATGGAAGAGGAGTTCCTTGTGAGGCACACTCACTGCATATAGCAATTTCTTGTTCTGAAGTATTTACATCCCTTAACTCATATTTTCTTTGGAACTGTCCAGTAAAAATAAATAGCATAAATATTTCACCTCTGTTTCATAGATGATCTAACTGAAACTCTGATTAAATTGCTTGCCCAAGATTATAGTTAGTAGCTAGCAGAGCTACTTCTTAACCTCTTACAATTTGGCTTCTGATCCTGTCATTCCACTGAAACTGCTGTCTCTAAAGTTACTAATGATCTCTTTGTTGCTAAATGCACTAGCTTTTTCTAAGCCTCATTTTCCTTGACCTCTCTGCAGCTTTTGACACTATTGATCACTCTTACCTCCTTGATAGGGACACCACTTTCACCTAGTTTTGTTCCTACCTCTTGGACTGCTTCTTCTCTGTTTTCTTTGTTGCATCCTCATCCAGGTAACACCCTTTAACCATAGGTGTCTCTCAAGGTTCCTTTCCTGGGCCCTTTTCTCTTCTCTTTACACTCTTGGCAATCTCATCCCCTCCCATGTATTTAATTCTTAGATCTGCCTTTCGTGCCCTAATCTCTCTGCTGACCTCCAATCTGGCATCCCCAACTGCCTTTCAGACCTCTTGGAGTGGATGTCTAATGGACATTTTAAATTCAATATGTCCAAAACAGAACTCATCTTTCCTCTTAAATCCTTCCCCCTCCTACATTCCCTATTATTGTAGAGGGCAATGCCATACTCCCAGTCTCCTAGACTCACAACCTAGGAGTTGTCCTGGATTCCTTGCTATCTCTCACTACCCATATGCAAGCTCTTGCCAGGATCTGCTGATTTCACCTCTATAGCATTTCTCAAATATGCCCATTTCTCTCTTCTGACACTGTTATCACTCTAATTCAAGCCCTCTTCACTTCATGCCTTTATTATTGCAACAGTAAGCTGGAAAACCTGCTTCCCTCAAATCTCTCCCCACTCTGGTCCATCCTCCATTCAGCCACTAAAGTGATTTTCCTAAAGCACCAATCTGATCATGTCATTCCCCCTCTCCTCCCTTGATAAACTACAGTGGCTTTCTTTGATTCCAGGAGCAAAACCAAAATGCTCTGTTTAGCATTCAAAGCCCTTCATAACCTAGCCCCTTCTACCTTTCCAGCCTTCTTATACCTTACTCCCCAACACGCACTCAGATCCAGGGACACTGGACTGCTGGCTGTCCCATGAACGAGACCCTTCATTTCTTGGCTCTGAGCATTTTCTCTGGCTGTCCCCCATGCCTGGAATGTTCTCCTTCCTCTGCTCTCACTACTGATTTCCCGGGCTTCCTTTAACTCCCATCTAAAATCCTTGTTTCTAAAGGAAGCCTTTCTCAGTCCTTCTTAATTCCAGTGCCTTCACTTTTTTAATTATTTCCTATTTATCCAGTATATAGTTTACTCTGTGTATATGTGTTTGCATATTGTCTCCCCCATTAGATTGTAAACTCCTCGAGAGTAGGGAATGTCTTTTGCCTCTTTATGTCCCCAGCACTTACCACAGTGCCTTGGACATAGTAGTTGCTTAATAAATGTTTATTGATTTTAGTTAATAAACAGCAGAACTGGGATATAAGCACAAGTCTTCTGAAAATATATATATATATGTTTATTCTATCATCCTACCTCTATGTGTTGACTCAAATAATGTTGCTAGAAATGCAAAACACTTACAAACATGATAATATTATTTGTCCCAAGAATTCTATTATCTAGATTTGTTATAATTTTACATAGAAAAATTAGGTGAATCATTTGTGAACTACTAGATTAATAAAACTTATAACCAGTGGTCCAACAGTTATATTCCCTGGAAATGTTCTAATTTGGGATCAAAATTGTTATCAAAACTTTTCTGCTTGGAAAATATACCTGTTTAGGATATTTCTTGTTACTGGAGGGAACATGCACACTACCCTCTCACTCCAGAACCCCTATGGTTCTATGTTTCCTGCAACTGAGAGGCTCAGGCAGATAGATCTGTGACTTCATGCTGAGGTGACTGCATAGTTGGAAATCAATATAGTGAGTATGTACTGAGTCTGTGGAAACCTTAGGAGCCAAGGGAGTCTGTCTGCTGAGGAGTCAGGAATCATTATCAGAGAGCCATACCTGCTATTGAGGCAGAGAGAAATCTCAATGACTTACCAGAAGTAGAAGTCAGAGATAATCAGGCTTCCCCCAGTGTTTGGTCATTCCAAACTATGCCCTGTGACTGTTTTCAATTGTCAATGCTATTTGTGCAGTACCATATGTCTGTAAATTCCCTTTTGAGTCTTCAGGATCCAGACAGATCTTCCTTCAACCCTTGTGCATATACTGTATTCAACAATGGGATGACTACTTCATGATGTACTTTGTGATTGTTCTCAAGTTATTTATAATTTACCTTATTTCCCCAAAGTGAGAGTAAACAATTCCAGGGCAGTCTTATCCTTTATTTCATTGTGATCTTCTCTGTGCATGCAGTGTATGTTATTGAATGAATGAAATACTCTCTTTCTTGGGAAGGTCAATTAGGTTGATCATTAAATATCCACTTTACTACAAAGATTTGTTCCTGGAAGGTTGTGCATAAGTTAAATGATTGTCAATCAGTTACTCCTTTATGTTCATGATGATAAATTAGTTATTTTGAGATATCCTATGGTGAATGATTTTATAACAACAATTTTTCTTATAAAGCCATCATTGTTTTGTTTTTTAAGAGGGACAATTATTTATTTTTTGGATTCAAACAGGATATTGGACTTTGTTGTCCAGTTATTTTTAATTGTGTCTGATTCTTTGTGACCCCATTTGGGGTTTTCTTGGCAAAGATACATTTTTTTTCTTCAGCTCATTTTACAGATGAGGAAAATGAGGCAAACAGAGTTGAGTTACTTTCCCAGGGTCACACAGCTAGTGAGTGTCTGAGGCCAGATTTGAACTCAGGAAGATAAAGTCTTTCTGACTCCAGGCCTAGCACTCTATCCACTGTACCATCTAGCTACCCTAAGGATATTGGACTGGATGACCTCTAAGATCTCTTCTCATGTTAATATACTTAGATTTTAATTGTGAACTTTCATTTTTCAGCTTTCTAAGGATGTATACATATATAATATATATGCATATGTATACATATACATATATATGTGTGTGTATGTATTTACTTATCTTTCTTTTAAAGAACTTGCATAGAACTTCCTTTAATTGGTGATAAAGAACAGGACATTTGATAAGAAGGTATACATGGATATAAGAATAATAACAGTGACAACATTATCTCCATTATGCTGTGTTTCAGGAATTGATTCTAAAACTTGCCCTCACAACTACTGCATGATGTAGGAGTCAAGTGATGTCTAACCAGGCCAAATGAAGTGGGAAACTGAGCTATTTATCTGTATATCATGTCAAATATTTGTGACTATGTTGTGGCTAAGGGGGAAAAAAGTAGACTGATGAGTGTAAATGATCAATATTGATTATTTTAACTAATTTAATTGGATAATTGTTCACTTTTTCTCTTTGTGTCTCACTATAACCAGTTACTTTTCATGCATGAGATGGGGGTAGGGGGAGAGAAGAGGAGTCTTATGGCCAATTATGGATAATAGGAAAAGAGATATAGCCTGTGTAGTCAATCTATCCCAGTACAATTTGTTGATAAAAAAACAATATTGTAGTAAAAAGATACAGCAAGCAGACATGGCTTATCAGATCCTCCACCACCTAATCATGGTCCTACTAGAAGTTGCATCACATGTAACCTTCAGGAGATAACCTGAAGCTGCACACTGGCTCTGAAGTGGCCTTTAGATATTAGAGCTGATGCTACTTTATATACAGGAGAGGACAAAAGGAGCTAGTAGTGTTTCTAAATGCACCACCATGAAATAAGGGAATTACTTGGTTACCAAAAATCAACTTCTCAAATATGAGTGAGATATTGGGAGGCATCAATAAGTCAAAAAGCATCTATTAAGCATTTCTTATATAACAGACACTGTATTAAAAAAGGGGGAAAAACATGGTTCCTACCTGAAAGGAGCTGATGTTCTAATGGAAGAGACAACATGAAAATAAATGTATGCACACAAGATGTATATCTATATCTATATCTCTCTGTCTCTTGTAAATGGAATTGTGTATTTGTGTAATTTCAGAGGTAAGGAAATAGCATTGGGAGTTGAGGTGAGAGAATGAGATTTGAATTGAGGGTTTTTTTTATTGTTGTTTTTTTGGTGAGGCAGTTGGGGTTAAGTGACTTGCCCCAGAGTCACACAGCTGGTGAGTGTTATATGTCTGAGGCTAGACTTGAACTCAGGTCTTCCTGACTCCAGGGCCAATGCTCTATCTACTACGCCATCTGGCTGCCCCAATTTGAGTTAAGCCTTGAAGGAAATCAGGGAAATCAAGGTCAGATGAAAATAGGAACAACATTTCAGATCTGAGGGATAAATAGTGAAAAGACATTGAGTTGGAGAGTCACTTGTACAAGGAATGGCAAGAAGACCAGTATTTCTAGATCATAGAGTATTTGGAGGAGAATAAAATATAAACAAGACTGTAACAGTAGGAGCAGATTGAGTTGTAAAGGGCTTTAAAAGCCACACAAAGGATTTTATATTTTATCCTAGAAGTAAAAGAGAACCACTGGAATTTGTTGAGTAGAGGAGTGACAGGGTAAGTCCTGAGTTTTAGGAAAATCAATGGCAGCTGAACGGCAATTGGATTGGAGTGCTTATTTGAAAGAGAGATAACAACCAGAAGAATGTTTCAATAGTCCAGGTGTGAGGTAATGAGAGTTGGCAATAGAGCAGTTACTGTGTGTGAGTGGAAAAATATAAAAGCAGAAATAACAAGATTTGGCAAGATACTTGAGATGTATGTTTATTATTTAAGTACAAAAAAAAATCAATTCCATGTGTATGAAATAGGGATGTATGGTTAGACAGAAATTGTTTTGAAAATGATCTGGGATTTTGACTAATATAGTAAAAAAAGAAAATGATAAATATTGAAGGAGATGTAGGAAAACTGAAACACTTAATGCAATGTTGGTGGAGTTGTGAACTGATCCAACTACTCTGGAGAGCAATTGGTACTGTGCCCAACTGATCCAGAATTCCACTGCTAGATCTGTATCTCAAAGAGATAAAAAAGGGGTAAGGACTTATTTGCAAAAAAAAAAAAAAATTATAGTACCTTTTTTTGTGGCTAAGAATTAGAAATTGAGGGGATGCCTATCATTTGAGGAGTGACTGAACAAGTTGTGATATATGGTTGTGACGGAATAGTATTGTGCTATAAGAAATGGCAAACTAGATGATTTCAGAAAAACCTGGAAAGACTTACATGAACTGATGCAAAATGAAGTGAGCAGAACCAGGAGACCATTGTATTCTCTCTCTCTATCTCTCTCCATCTTCCTCCCTCCCTCTCTCCATTCCTTCCTTCCTTCTTTCCTCACTTCCTCCCTTCCTCCCTTCCTCCCTCCCTCCCTCCCTCCCTCCCTTCCTTCCTTCCTTTCTTCCTTGCTTCTTTCCTTCTTTCATCCCTCCCTCCCTTCCTTCTTTCCTTCCTTCCTTCCTTCCTTCCTTTCTTTCTTCCTTTTTAAGTCTTCTTGTACAAAATGACTAATATGGAAATGTTTTGCATTATTGCACATGCGTATCCTAAATTGGATTGCTTACCATCTGAGGGAGGGGGGAGGGAAGGAAGGGAGGGATAGAATTTGGAATTCAAAATTTAAAAAAAGTGAAAATTGCTTTGACATGTAATTGGGGGAAATAAAATATTATCTTAAAAAAAAAAGAAAATGGTCTGAGTGCAAGCTCAATGTGAGGGATGTAGTAGCCAAAAAAAAATTCAATCGGTGCATAGCTGCAGTAATAGGGAAGTGATAGTCCTGTTGCACCCTACTCTCATCAAACCTCATCTAGAGGATTGTGTTCAATTCTGCTTGCCATAATTTAAGTTAAACTGTAGTTTGAGAAGGATATTGATAAGTTGAAGAGTGTCCAGAGGAGGAAAGCCAGTGTGGTGAAGGACTTTGAGTTTATGTCATGTGGAGACCAGTTGAAGGAACTGAACATGTTTAAACTGGAGGACCAAAGACTTTGCTCTCTGAAAATATCTGATATTGTGTCATGTGAGGTGGGGGAGGGGGGAACTAGACTTGTTCTATTTGCCCCAGAGGGCGGAACCAGACACAATGGGTGGAAGCTGCAAAGAAGCCAATTTAGACGTGAGGCCAGAGGGAAAGAACTCAACAAATTTCTTACCAGTTAGAGCTATTAAAAACTGAAATGAGCTGCTTCCAGAGGTAGTGGGTTCCTTCTCCTTGGACATCTTCAATCAGAGGTTAGGCGACCACTAAACAACCATGTCGTGGTGGGGCCTTTTGTGGGGCCTTCATCATAATGGAATTAATCTTGCTCTGGGCATGATTAATCAGGGCAGAACAAAGGTTAATGGGTAGAAGTTACAAAGAACCAGATTTTGGCTAGATGGAAAAAATTCCAAATAAGTAGAACTGTCTAAACATGGAATGGGACACTGAGGGTAGTGTAGCCTCACCCTCCCTGGATTTATTCCAGCAAAGGCTGTTAGAATTGTTGCTTATATACATTGTAGAAGGATTCTTGTTCAGAAGTGAGTTTAGTTAGATGGCTTCTAAGGTCTTTTCCAACTTTGAGGATCTGTGATTTTCTGATTTAGTGAATTTAGCATTCCATAAGACTGACCTCAGCTTATGTAGTTCTAGCAAACCTAAGTGAAGCACACAAGCTGGCTATTGATACCTCATGGCTTTCCAGACCACTATCCCAGAGGTTGGCTTCCCATGGAACATATATAGTAACATATCCATAGTGGGTCACTTTGTGGGAATTCCTTGGGGGAAGAGAATGATCACATTATAGGATTTCCCATAAGCCCCTTCCTAGGGCTAATGAAAAGGTCATAAAGCTTCATAGTAGCTGCCAATTTACTGATACTCTATCTCTGATAATGATGATGATGATAATGATAGACAATATTTACATCATGTTTTATGATTCACAAAGTATTTTACAAATGTGATCACACTTAATTTTTACAACTTTGTGAGGTAGGTGCTACTTTTTTATTTTGAATAATATTTTATTTTTTCCAATTACATGTAAAAACTACTTTCAACATTCTTTTAAAAATTTTTTGAGTTCCAAATTCTCCTTCCCTTCTCCCCTCTCCTTGAGATGGTAAGCAATGTGATATAGGTTATACATGTGCAATCATGTAAAACATGCTTCCTTCCATATTAAATCACGTTATGAAAGAAAAGACCAAAAAACCCTACAAAAATAAAAGAATGGAAAAATAGTATGCTTTTATCTGTATTCAGTTCTTTCTCTGGAGGTGGATAACAGTCTTCATCATGAGTCTTTTGGGATTGTCTTGGATCATTGTATGGCTGAGAATAGCTAAGTCATTCACAATTCTTCATTGTACAATATTCCTGTTACTGGGGGCAATGGTCTGGTTCTGCTTACTTCACTTTGCATCATTTCATATAAGTCTTTCCAGGTTTTTCTGAAAGCATCCTGTTTATTTCTTATAGTACAATAGTATCCCATTGTATACTACAACTTGTTCAGCTGTTCCCCAATTGATGGACATCCCCTCCATTTCCAATTCTTTGCCACCATGAAAAAAGCTGCTATAAATATTTTTGTACAAATAGGCTGTTTACTTTTTTAAAAAATATCTTTCGATTAGATGCTATTATTTTTCATTTTACAGAGGGAGAAATTGAGACTTAGAGACTTGCCAAGGGTCCCATAGATCATAAGTGTCTGAGACAGGATTTTAACTCTGATATTATTATTTCCAAATCCATCTCTGTATCTAGTCTGCTACCTTGCTGTGCAAAGCCCCTAGGAACACCTAAGAGAGGATATCACTGAAACTCAGCAGTGGGCAGTCTGAGCTCTTTTATGTAAAGGTTGATAACTCTCTAAAGATTCTTTGTGCAAGCATTATTACCCAGAGTCCTACTATCTTACAGTGAAGTCAAGGACATGTAAAATGGGGCTGTGGCCAAGTTAGACAGCATGTTGTAGTGCACTGAGTGCAAGATTTGAGGTCATAATGGGCTGGTTTGAATCCCAGATTCCTTGGACAAATTACTTCCTTTCTCTGGGCCCCTGTTTCTTCCTCTTTAAAATGTGGATGAGTGTTAAGATACTTCCTAATTCCAAAACTATCATCCTATTTTCTGTCAGAGTTATTCAAGGAATTTTACAAGGCCTTTAGCAATGACCTTCTCTGGTGAACAAATGCAGTCTACTCACCCATTGTTTTAACAGTGAAGAAAGCCAAAATAAATGTTATGGCGAAAACCCAAACTCTGACTAACAACCTTAACTTAATCTTTGCATTTGCCAGAGAAATATGGGTGATTTAATGAATAACAGAATGCATTTGCTCATTAGCTCTAATTAAAGAAGTCACATCTATTGCCTTGGAAGTCTAATAATTGCTGTTCTTTAGCTGTTCAGATTCAGCAGAGAAAAATGGCAAATTTCAGGCTTTTTTTCTGAGATTTTTTTTTTGTGGGGGATAATGTTAAATCTCACCAGCTCACCATGACCTTGGCAAGAATTTAGCCTTATGGCAGATTTGGAGTGAGAGGATCTGGGGTTCAAATCTTGGCTCTCATACTTAACTACCTGTGTGACTTGGGGCAAGACATTTCAATTTGGTGGTGTTCAGTTCCTCATCTGTAAAATGAAGTGGTTAGACCAAGGTCCTTTCCAGCTTTAAATCAATGATTCTCAATTTACAGTGAATGGGCTTCCAAAAGTGTGGTGGTTTTTCATTACTTCATGGTTCCTCTGGTTGCACAGTGACTCATAACAGGGTGGCACTCCCTTCTTTGTGTGTGCACTCATATAATAGAAGTCCTGTCAGCGGAACCTCATAAAGCCCACTGGGGCAGTTAGTATATGTGTGCATACATATATTTCCATGTGTATCTGAGTCACTATTCTGGAAAAAAGGTTCTCAAAATACAGGATTGTATGAAAGATGGATATCATCATCATCATCAGATTTATATAGCATCTACTCTTTGTATAACATCTACTATGCTAAGCACATTTTCAAATATCTCATTTGAGCCTTACAATCCTGGGAGACAGATGCTATTTTTGTCCCCATTTTACAGATGAGGAAATTGAGGTAAACAGAGGTTAAGTGACTTGCCCAGGGTTACACAGGTAGTAAGTATCTAAGGCCAGATTTGAACTTTCTGACTCCAGTATGAGTTTCTCCTAAATCAAGTCAATAAGCATTTACTAAATACTCACTAACGTGCCAGACACTATTCTATATGTTGGAGATACAAAGAAAAGCAAAAACATATACCAAGATAAGGTCAAAATGGGTGAATGATTTAGACATAAAGGGTGACACCTATGCAAATTAGAAGAGCAAGGAATAGTCTATCTGGCGGATCTATGGGGAAGGGAAGAATTCATGATCAAACAAGAGATAAAGAGCATAATGAAATTTAAAATAGATCATTTTGATTTTATTAAAATAAAAAGCTTATAAACAAAACCAATGCAACCAAGATTATAAGAAAAGCAGAAAGCTTGGATCTTTGCAGCGAGTATCTCTGATAAAGGCCTCATTTCTCAAATATATAGAGATCTGAGTCAAGTTGATAAGACTGTAAGACATTCCCCAATTCATAAATGGTCAAAGGATATAAACAGGCAGTTTCAGATGAAGAAATCAAAGTTATCTCTAGGCATATGAAGAAGTGATCTAAATCACTTTTGATTAGAGAAACACAAATTAAAATAACTCTGAGGTACCACATCATACCTTCAGATTGGCTAACATGACAAAAAAGGAAAATGATCAATGTTGGAAAGGAAGTAGGAAAATTGAGACACTGATGCACTGTGGGTGGAGTTGTGAAGTGATTCAACCATTCTGGAGAGCAATTTGGAACTATGCGCAAAGGGCAACCAAACTGTGCATAGCCTTTGATCCAGCAATACTAGGTCTGTATGCCAAAGAAATCATAAAAAAAGAAAGAACCTACATGTGAAAAAATATTTATAGCTTTTCATGGTGGCAAAATATTGGAAATTGAGGGGATGCCCAAAAATTGAGGAGTGATTGAACAAGATGTGGTATATGAATGTAATGGAATATTATTGTGCAATAAGAAATGGAAAACAGCCAGATTTTAGAAAAAACTGGAAAGACTTGTACAAACTGATGCAAAGTGAAATGAGCAGAACCAGCAAAACATTGTACACAGTATCAGCAATATTGTGTGGTGATCAACTATGAATGACAGTTCTCAGCAACACAATAATCCAAGACAAGTGCAAAGGACTCACAAAGGAAAATGCTATTCACATCCAGATAAAGAACTTATGGACTCTGAATGCAGATCAAAGCATATTTTTTTCACTTACTTTATTCATTTTCATGGGTCTTTTCCCTTTTGATCTGTTTCCTCTTTCACAGGGAAATATGTTTTATATGATAGCACATGTATAACCTATATCAAATTGCCTACCTTTTTCAGAAGAGGGGAGGGAATGAAGGGAGAAAAATTTGGAACTCAAAACCTTGTAAAAATGAATGCTAAAAATTTTCTGGACATGTATTTGGGGAAAATACTATTAAAAAACCCCCCAAAAGCAGTCATTTCCTTTAAATAGCTCCCAATCTAACCAGGGGACAACATGCAAGCAACTATGTACATACATGATATATACAAGGTAAATTGGAAGTGCTCTCAGAGGGAAGCCATTAGCCTTGAAGGGAAGGGAAGGACTAAAACTAACTCCTAACACCATGTGGCAAAGTTTGGATGATGTCCATGGTGATCTGTGCAGTGGCCCATTTAGCATTAGTTTTAAATTGGTCCTTCTAACTATAGTTTAAGTGTTTGCTCATAAGCAAGACTGAGCAATTTCTGAGTCCTTGATTACTAAATCCTTTACTCATGTGCACTGTAAAATTGATGAAGGTGTGTAACATTTCTGCCCAGAACATTATTATACTCCACACTAGGAAAACCTCATGGTGAATGTTTATTTATTTTTCAGATAAAAAAAAATGCCCCCATTGCTAAAAGCTTCTTGGCAGATGGACTAAAATTGAATTGGAAATTATGTTTCAATTACGTTTCTTGTGTGTGTGTGTGTTGTGTGTGTGTGTGTGTGTGTGTGTGTGTGTATTTTCATCTCCACTTGAATAGATCATCATTGCTGCCATCTCTGGACTCAATTTTGTAGATATCACTGATGCATAGAGTTTTTGGAATGCTTTTCTTTCTGCATGGCACAAAATAAATGTGACATTTTTGGTGGTCATTTGACTCATTTGATCACTTAGAGGCTTGAATTATTTAGTTTGGTCATCTACATTAATCTAATAATCATATGACTGCTGTGTAGACACAACTATGGATATCCTTTACTTTCTCTTTTTTTTCTGGCTTTCCCTCTTTCTGTCTCTTTATTTTGCTGTTTTGCTCTTCATTTATTTTCCTACCTGTATGACAGCAAGTAGTATAAGTTACTGGAACAACTTGATGGTTTTATGTTTCCTTCCCTAAACAGTTTCAATAATGTATCCTACTTTCAGTGAAAAGCTTATCTACCTGACTCAATAAATAGCAACTACATTAGACTTTTTGTTTGATACACTGTCTTGTCTTTTCAGTATGGAAGTCCCTTGAGACAAACTACTACTTTTATAGAATTCTTGGTCAGAGGCAAAGGTAATTTTCTATGTTACCAAGAACCATTTCTATTCCTGTGTAATAACTCTCTGATAGAAATAATAAAACTGCAGGCATACAACTATTAAACAAGCTGAAATAGCCACAGTCTATGCTTCTAATAGCTCTTGACCATTCCCTAGTCCAGTTAATATACTAACTCAAAAGACTTACATGGCATCAATAATTGTCACCACAGATTGTTCTGGGAATGGGAGAAGTGGCCATAAAAGTTTAAAGGCAGTCAAGTTGATTAAAACATCCTTTGTTTAGAATTTTAACAAATTTATTGGATAATGAATTAGACTAGATGACCTCTCCATGACTGAGGCAGGTTAGTCCCATTTGGTTCCTGATTTAGCCCCTGAGACAAGGAATGGGGACAAGAGATATATCAACCCAAATAGCTGTAGCAATTGTTGAATGCATTCAGAGTAACCTAGGTACCAAAGAAGTTGAAACAATCTGAACATTCATTCTTACATAGTTTACTAATTACTGCTGTGCTCATAGGCATATAAGGTTTGGGTGCATTTATATGACACACCTAAGTACACTTGAGAGTAAAGCTCATTTACTCTCAAGTATAAATGAATGTAGAGGTGGGGTCCTACAGTACAAAGAAGATTGCATTGGGAGTTGGGAGAGACTTGAGTTCAATTTTCACTTCTGATATTAATTGTGACTAGTTACAGACAAGTCACATAACTTGAGTCTCAGTTTCCTCATCTGTAAAATGGAGACAGTATAAAAAAATTAGGGACAATGATATGCCTCACAGTGTTATGAGGATCAAATAAGAAAATACAGTTAGAGTGCTTTGCAAAGATTAAAATTCTTTTAAAAAAGTCATATCATCATCATCATCATTATATGTTTGCATAAATAATATATGAAAGAGAGTATTGTATATTGGATAGAGAGCTGATCTGTAACCAGGAAGATCTGGGTTTGAGAAACATACTGGCTACAGGACGACTTAATCAGTCAGTCGGTCAATAAACACGCCTTTATTAAGAGCTTACCAAATGTGCCATGAACTGTGCTAACTTCTTAATATTCTAAGCCACTCTCTAAGATGATAAAGTGAGAAGTTGCCAACCACAGGTTTACTGTCCACCCCATAGATAATGATGATGATTATATAATATCCTTGTTTTTTATGGGAGATAGGATAAATATTTGCTCTGAGAGTTTGCAATCCTAAGAAGAGCTGACCAGTCAAGTGGTTACATAATAAATTATTGCATTCCAAGTTTGGGACCTGTGGGACATTTGCTGATGTATATCTATATCTATATCTATATCTATATCTATATCTATATCTATATCTATATCTATATCTATATCTATATCTATATCTATATCTACATCTACATCTACATCTACATCTACATCTACATCTACATCTACATCTACATCTACATCTACATCTACATCTACATCTACATCTACATCTACATCTACATCTACATCTACATCTACATCTACATCTACATCTACATCTACATCTACATCTACATCTACATCTACATCTACATCTACATCTACATCTACATCTACATCTGTATCTGTATCTGTATCTATCTATATCTATATCTATATCTATATCTATATCTATATCTATATCTATATCTATATCTATATCTATATCTATATCTATATCTATATCTATATCTATATCTATATCTATATCTATATCTATATCTACATCTATGTCTATATCTATCTATATCTATGTCTATATATCCTCATTGTACTCTTTGGATATCAACTACTTTCTAGTTAGGCAAGTTCCCTGAAAGTGATCAATGAGTCGTCATGCATACTTTGTTCCAGTCAAACTGGCTATTATACATACATGACACTCTATCTCCCACCTCCATGCCTCTGCAAAGGTTGCCTCCATGTTTTCAATGCCCTTCATCCTTATCACTTCCTGATGGAAGCCTTAGTTTCCTTAAAGGCTTAGTTAAAGTGCCATCTCCTCTGTGAGTACTTTCCTCGTCTCCTGGGTTGTTAGTGTTCCTTTTCTTGGCAAACACTTCAATGATTTATCTGCATTTACCATTATACGTATGAAGTCATGTACAATGTATTTCCACATTAGTCATTATTTACTTTGTATATACTTGACACTGGCCTATTTGTTTATATGCTGTATGCCTCCCCCTTTCCCCAGTTTAATACAAAATTCTTGATAGCAGGGACTGATTCATTTTTGTTTTAATATCTCCAGCACCTGATACAGTGCCTGGCAGACAGTAGGAACTTAATAAATGCTTAGTGAATTGAATAAACCAACTAAAGAGAGGCAGAATGGTACAGTGGTAAGAGTGGAGTCAGAGATTAGAGGCTCCAATTCTAGCACTGCTACTTACTATCTGCGTGGTTCTGATCAAATCAGTTCTCTTCTCTGGTATTCAGTTTCCTAATTTGTAAAATGGAGGACTAGAAAGCCTATGACCCCTTTACAGATTTATGTCTATGGTGCTATAAGCAACAACTATTTCCAACTCTGAAATTCTATGAAATTCAGGGATTTTCTATATTGAAAGGAAAGAGGAAAGTATTCCCTTCAGCAATATCAAGGGGGTGATTTATAAGGCAATGCAAGCACCAGCATCTCACAAAGCAAATTTTCCCTTGAAACCATCAATGCCATTTTTTCTTGCTTTATACAGCATCAACTTATACATCTTCAAAGGTCAGAAATGACTAATCTTGATCAATATAATTGCTGTTTAAGGTACTCTATTGGTATCAATTCTAGCCTCAATGTTAAACTACTACAAAGGCTAAATTGTGCTAATGCCTCCTGATGTGTTCATCTTTTTTTTTTTTGAGAGAAAAAAGCTTCAGTTAATCATCTCAAAGAATATCTATTCTTAGGCTAACACCTGTCCTGTTCTTTGCTTTACACAAGTGATTTCTTCTTTTTATGAGTGGCAATTTTCTTCTAAAAGAAAGAAAAGTTTTGATATGGCATGAAATTAAACATCCTTTCTATTCTTTTATTTGGATGCTTATTTATAATCTTTTATAAGCCCCTGCTATAAAATTTAATTTCAAAATGGAATATATAGAGGCACAGGACAGAATATTTTTATTTACTATGATGACCTTCTGTACAGTTGCCAGAAGGTTCTGAGACATTAGCCATCCCATCCTCCTTGACTTTTCTGTGGCATTTGAAATCGAAGATAACCCATTTCCATAACAGGACACACTTATAGCTCTTGTCCTGCCTCTTTGACTTCTCTGTCTTATTCATCAATCAATCCATGATTAATCATTCATTAAACTCCTATTATATGCCAGATACTCTTTCAGGACCTTGGAATATGAAGAAAAAATGAAATATTTCCTGCACTCAAAGAGCTTACATTCTATTGGGAAAAGTAACGTATACATTTATGTGTGGCAAGTATGCTATGGGCTTACTACCCCAGAGTCAGACTTCTGCATCTCTTCTTCAGGTTCACAGGCACACCTCTGCAGGGTTGGAATATCCCTTCTTAATGTTATTAGCTTGAACTCTTTTTTCTGGGTATGTTCCTCTACTCTTAGCCCCTGGTAATCGGCACCCCAGTTCCATTTAACCAATTGACATCAATTAGCTCTTCCAAAAGGAATATTTATTTTGAAGCTATGGCAATAACAAAAGTACATACATTTCCCCCAACATATAAAAAGCACATTTTTGCCTCTACCATCTCAGCCTCTAGGGAGAGCAGGCTAAGACTTAGTACAGTTTCTACATGGTATTTGTTCCCATCAAGTTCACATCCAAATGAGACATCATTGCCAGATGAGTCTTTAACTGAGCTACTGCTGGACTGGGTCCCAAGAGCCTTTCCTTGGTGTATCAATACTGGGGTAGCTGCAAAACCCAGCATGGACTTGACTCTAGACTCCCATATTTCCAAGCCTCCCAGGTGCCTGCCACTTCTAGAGGATCTGACTTCTGATTTTTCTTTTGGTCGAAGACTCTAGATTAATCCCTATCACCTAAAATAAAAGAACAAATACTGAGGCTGGTAGTTTTTAACTTTTTCATTATCTTTAATATCTAGTTCATTCTATTTGCTCAGTTATCCTAATTCTGGCTTTATCTCTTCCTGTTTACACAAATAGCCTCCTGCCTCTAGTCTAACTTCTTTTAACTCACTCTTCACACCATTATTTCAGTAATCTTCCTAGTACACCACCATGATCATCTGTACCTTTGTATAAAAAAAATCTTTAATGGCTCTACACTTTCCTCTTAATAAAATTTAAATTTCTGATATGGGCATTTAAGGCACTCTACATTCTAGCTTTATGTCTTTCTTACTACCTCACCTTCACACATTATATTTCAGTAAAACCCAAGCACTTTAGGCTGCATTTTCCGTGTTGCTAACATAAAAAAGATTTTGAGTGTGAACATATAAGTTTGACATTTACCATCAAGTTTAAAAAAAATTACTTTTTTAATATCACCTTTGTTTCCAAATATGTCTCTCCCCCTTCCCTACTCTGTTAGCCATTCCTTGTGACATAAAATTGAAAAAAGAAACAGAAAGAAAAAACTGTTCAACAAAACTAACCAACACAGTGACTGAGTCTGACAGTATCTCCAATGTTTCATATCCATAGGCTCCTATCTCCAAAAAGAAGAGAAAGAGGTACATTTTCTTATCTCTTCCCTGGGGTGAAGCTTGGTCATTATAATTACAGTGCCCAGTATATTCTTTTTTGTTCTAATTGTTAGAGCTTTTGTGTATATTGTTGTTCTGGTTCTTCTTACTTTACTTTGGATCTGTTTATATATCTTCTCATGCTTCTCTAAATTCTTCAAATCCATCCTTTTATAAGGCTCTATAACATTCATGTACCACAATTTGCTTGGCCTTTCCCTAATTGATGAACATCTAATTTTTTGCTACATAAAAATGTTGCTATAGATATTTTGGTGCCACGTAGGACCTTTCTTTTGGTCTTTGATCTCTTTGTGGTTTTGCATAGAAGGGGGATTCCTTGGTCAAATCCCCTTGTTTTAATCTAGAAATATCTATGCAATCCAAAAGTAATTGATCCTAACTTTTCTAAAGAAGTTAGAACATTCTAAAAATGTTCTAGATTTGTAATCAGGCTATATCAATCTTGATTTAAGATATTTTCTTCAATGTTTTCTTTTTCTATAATCAAGGAAAACACATTTTTATACTTCATACTCATCCTAAGAGTACCAGCTACAAATAGTAGCTATTAAAGAAGCAAGAAATGGTAAATTGTAGGAGAAAGAGTGGTTGGTGGTCTGGGAGACAAGCAATCTGTTTGACCTCAGATTCTAATACCTGCTAGCTGTATGAGTTTAGGCAAACCACTTCACGTCTCTGAGAACTTTGTTTTCTTATGTATAAGGACAAATACACCACCTACCTCAAAGGCATGTTCGGAGGGAGCCCTTTGAGCACTGTACCTATAAGTTAATATTCTTAGTTGTAGAAGACAAAATGTATAAACCAGTCTACAGCATTTGTAGGTTATACTCTGTATTGGAGGTCAACCAACTTGAATCAGTAGGAGAAAGTTTTAAGGGATCTTTAGTGGTCATTTCATTTTTGTTTTCCCAAAGTTCAGATCTTTAGAACATTATTTGACTCATTCTTGCTGGTCTCAAGGTCTATGGAGGTACTTAGGAAGAGGAGAAGAACTTTCTCTAAAGTAGGGCTTCTTAAGCTTTGTGTGTGTGTGTGTGTGTGTGTGTGATGAACTCTTTTGACTGTCTGATGAAGCCTGTGGACCCCTTTTCAGAATGATGGTTTATTGTTTACATTCATAATTGAAGGAAGTTATACATTTCAGTTAGAGGCTATTGCAAACCAAGATGGCATTTTTTTTTACCTCCTAAATTTTCAGACCCCTGAAATCTAGCCACAGAACTATACTGCTGCTTTAAAAGCATCTACTACTATGGAGATACTTTCATAGCTCCATAATTGTACTTGATATGAATTTGACATCACACCATAGGATGTAACGATCAATTTTGCAATTATAACCCTTTTTCCAGACACCCATCTAAACTTTAAAGCCATCCCACCTTTTCCCTCTCTGGGAGCCCCGGGTGGTAAACACAAAATCCTTAGGAACCAATCCTTAGATCCTCATTGTTATCTGCAAAGACACCAAATTAAACAGCAACTGGAGGCAAAGGAAGATCAGGGCAAAGTCCACCCATGCTGGCTTACATAGTGCTGTGTGACTCTGAGCCAACATAGCTGCATGCTCTTAGCATCTCACCAGCGGGGGAATGGGGCGGGGAACCAATTCTATTAAACTCAAATTTGAGATTAAAAAAGGATGTTTTAGTATCTTGCCATAAATAATTTAGAGTAATTTATGCTGTATTCTGCCCTAGATATGAGTACACAATTCCTGAGGGTTCATAAATTCTGGGGAAAACACAGATGAAAAGCATCCCAGTGGTTTGCTAGCTTTGTTTAAACATAAAGTAAATTTTATAGGGATTAATTGGAAGGGAAGTACACCATTCCCCTTGGACCCTTTCCATCCAAACAAGTAACTTCCATGGCTCCCCCTCTATTTGTACCCCCATATCTCTTTGCTTGTATACGTTAATAATATCAGTTATTCAATTGACATAATAGTTTGAAATTTATCTAGTGGTATCTAAGTCACTTATATCTGTTCCTCTTCATGGCCATCTGTCTGAAGGCTTCTCCAAGGAGATGACTAACTCGATCCATACAGCACCTGCTATCTTAGGATTCACAGACAGCCACTTTAGCAGATGCTGGGCTTGTTTTTATTGATTGCATATTGCACCCAGGCAGCAATGAGACCAAGTGATCAACAGCTCAATCCACAAAGCAAAAATAGTGTTTATACATTAACATGAAATGAACTTTGGATATTGTACCCAGATGATGGGAAGAAGACATAGTTTGGGTATGAATTTTCCCCTGGGTACTTACATTTTAGCCTAGCTTCTGTGGGAGTAATCTTTTTGGTGCTGATTTCTCTCTATATCCTGTAGATGGGATTCTCCTCCCCCATGTTTTCAAGATTTCACTTAGTGGATTGTTCTGATGCCTCTTTCTATATGACCCTATACATCTTGATGAAAACTGGGGATGTGGGGGATCAGAAAGCTATATGTTTCCAAATATTTAGATCTTTGGTATGACAGAGAAAAAGATTTTACGTGTCAGGGATGGGGCTGTAATTTTATTGATATATGGAGCTTGGTCAGGAAATCTCATCTATCTATGTAGATCTATGATTTTGAACAAATCAATCAATTGATCAACAAGCATATATTAAGCAACTACTATGTGCCAGGCCCCATGGCAGACTCTGGGATGCAAAGACAACAGTAAAATAGTCTCTGGTTTTAAGGAGCTTATATTTGACCAAGGTTGAAAACCTGTACACATATAGAATAAATATGTACATAAAGAATAAATAAAAGGTAGTTTGGGGAGGGAAGGCACTAGCAATTAAGTGGATCAGAAAAGACTTTATATAGAAGGAGAAGCTTGAGCTGTATACTAGAGGGTGGAGGTAGAGAAGGTCTGCATCCCAGAAATGTGGGACAGCCAGGGTAAAAGTATAGGGTAAAGAATGGGATATGTAATGGCATATTTGGGAAATAGCAAGCAAGTATCTTTGTTTTAGAGAGTTACCTAGGCTAATGGGAGGTTAAGTGATCACACAACCAGTATGTATCAGAGATAGAACCTGGTTCCAAGTCTTCCTGACTCTGAGGTAGAGCTTCTATCCACTTAGCTATGCTGCTGTGATTATACAAAAAAAAATCCATAATGAAATCCTGATAGCTACAAGCATAGAAAGGTAAAAGCTATTTGGGAGGAAAATATCTGAAAACTTAAAAAATGAGTAGGCGACACTGCAAAATCCATCGGGGTGTGAGTTGGGAAGCAGGCTTGGAAAAATTAAATACACTCTGCCTGTCTTTCATCTGTTCCCTTACTGGGTTGCAGATTTCTGAGATACATTGGGCATTCTAAGGCATTGCTTGGTGAGTGTATGCTTTGTAGATTCATTAATTAGAGTTCTGGGTAAAATGACCAGCTTATACTTAATTTCTAAGATGGTCAGATATAATAATGGAGAAAAAATTGAGTTTTTCCTTCATTTTGACACAACACGTATTTCTTCTCTATCATGCCAGAGGCTCCCCAAATGTTCCTGAGAACTCCCAGTCATTCATTCATATCAGAATGTATCCTTTCCTCACAGGAAACTTGGCAGATGTTTAAGAGCACAGAGAAGCCCTTCACACCAGTATTTAACTAAGCATACTGTGTGATGTAATTAACAATCCCACTATCTGTTTACCAGAAAATGAAGGAAAAGGATATACAAACAAAATCAAGTGAATTAGATCTGCTTGTGTTCAGACTAAGGGCAATGATGATCTTTTAATGAAAGCATCTTTTTTTTTTAATGTGAGCTTTCAAAATGTATATATTTTTTTCTTCTTAGGGGATATTACATTATTAAATAATGATAATTAAAGCAATAAGTACTGAAATGGTGGGTGTGTCTGATCTTTTTCATCTTATTGCTCTGATGGAAATCAGCTCAAATGCCACCATAAAAGATTAAAGACTTGTTATGTTGACAATCAAGAAATACTTTTGAGGTTGCCTGAGACTCCTGCTGTGGTATTAGTCACTGTTCTCTGGATACCATATTCTTCTTCGATTACAAATTATCTTTTCTTTCTGAATTAAAAGGTACCAAGTATCATACACCATCTGGTAATCACATGAATTGAGTTTAGGGAGTCAATAAGCTGATTTTTTTTTCATATCTTAAGTCCTCCCTTGGCTTTAACCCCGGAGGTAAATTCTACCAAGCCATCAACCAGGAAACACTGCCAGCTTCTATTGGAAATGCAAAGTTCTGCCTTGATGTCAGGATCAAGGAGCTGAATTTGTAATACTGTGCTCATGAAACAAACCTCATTCCCCCCCCCCCCCCAAGTAATTGGCTTCCTGCTGTCAGGAGCACTTGAGAAGAGTTTGACCAGGGTTTGGATTTGTTACTGCTTTCCCTGCATCTCTATCTGTGTACCCCTTTTCTGTTTGGGCATATTATGAATGCCCTATCTGCATTGCAGAGTTGAATTTTGTCTTTTATAGTCTACTTGTCCAGTCATAATAGCATTACGCTGTAGCAGACATTTTTCAGGACCCACATGTCTTGAATAATCTAAGGTGGAAGAGACCCAACTGAAATCTCAAGAGTCTGAAGGACTGAATTGCCTGAGCTGCATATTCAAGCCCCAGATGGCCTCCATTTTCTATTCTTTTCCTGTCCCAGTTTTCCCTTACTTGTCCTGAAAGCAGCATTTGCATTTTATAAGAAGCAAAGATGACTGTGCTATTGGTGCCCTTGGCCTTTGGCTTATTAAAGAGAAAATTCTCCAGCCTTTTTTTTTTCCCAGAAGTGAATTCAAACCTACTTTAAATCATTCCTTTTGGGGAAAACATTCTAATCCCTAAAGTGCTTACATGGGAACTGCTCTGTGCCTCGTATCGATAAGCTAATCAAACAAGAAGTAAACAAAATTTTTGGAGATGACTTCTATCTGAAAGCAATAATAGAGGTGTTAAAATTCTCTCCTGGAAGAGTGTAAGGGGTCAGGGCTCAGTGAGTTTATTGCTTGAGAAATTGGCAAAAAGAAATTCAGAAACTGATCTCACATCTATCTTGATTTTAAAAAAATGGAAAAAAGAAAAATTGAAAGTACAGAGATGAATAGGTCTCTGACCAAAAGTTTTTAACCAGTTGACAGATTTTTATGTTTATATCCAGGGAAAAATGCAAATAAAAGGGTCTAGTTGAATAGCAAAAGGAAGGGAATTTTTAGAAAAATAATCTTTTGTATCAATTAATAGAATTAAAATTTAAAATATATAACCATTATTCTAATATTAATTCAATTCGGCAAAGATTGAGTATGTGCAAAGCTTGGGGACTCATGGTCCTCAAAGTGGGGTACAGTGATTAAAATCACTAAATTCTTGTTGTCAAGGTATTTGTAACCTCATTAGAGAAAAATGTCAAGAAGTTATATTAAAAAGGCAATTTTGAGGAAACATGCAAATAATGTAAAATTTTATAATATAAAAATGATCCAGTAATATAGTATAGTGAAAAGAGCACTTGATTCCTGGTTGAGATTCTAATCCTGACTTTACTGCTAATTTGTCTGCATGACCTTACATAAGTAACTTATCTTTGCCACATTTTTCTCATTTCTACCTACAATTTTTAAAATATTCTTTAATGATTTCATCCTTCAAGGGTAAAAGAACAAACAAAGAAAAATTCTGTTCTGTATATGACTCTTGCCAATAGGAAGGAACTGAGTTCTAGGATGGAAATGATAGAAACAGCTGTGGAGGGGTGTGGAGAAGAAGCTGGCATGGCATGATACAGTGACCAGTGGTAAAGCTCAGAATGAAGTGAGGCTTGTTAGAAAAATTAAAGTCAACATTAATGGTTTTTTTTTTGTTTTTGTCTTGTTTTATTTGGAAAAAAATGGGGCAGCTAGGTGATGCAGTGGATAGAATTCTAGGCTTGGAATCAGGAAGACTCACCTTCCTTAATTCAAATCTGGCCTCAGACACTTACTAGCTGTGGGACCCTGGGCAAGTCACTTAATGTTATTTGTCTTAGTTCCTCATTGGTAAAATGAGCTGGATATAGAAATGGCAAATTGGTCCGATATCTTTGCCACAGAAAACCCCAAATTGGGTCATGAAGAGTTGGACACAACTGAAAATGATTGAACAACAACAAATTGAAAAAAAAGAGAATGCTTAAAGAAAGAATAGGTATGGTGCTCAAGGTGGATGTCACAATGATAACTGACAATAGAGTGAAGAGAGAGTTACTCAACTTTTAGTACACTTCTGCTATAATGTGGCATAGTAGGTAGAGAACCAAGTCCAAGTAAGGAAGAGCTGGGTTCAAGTACCACATTTTATACATATTGGCAAGTCACTTCTAAGGTGTGTGTTTTGTCCATACATGTTATGAGTATGTCCAAAAGGATTGTCTAATGCTGCTTGAAAGGGGGCATGGGTAGATGTCTCTGGAATCTTACTTATCCTTCTCTACTCCCTTCTCTAAGGGAGACTATGATTCCTACTTTGAGGCGAGTAGGAAAAGGGTTCATGAGGCTGTTTACTCTGTTTTCAACTGAGAGAGGGATATTGAATTAGAGTTATAGCTATTTGTCTACCCAAATATTGCTGCTCTATATGAATTTTAGGGTTAAAAACTGACTTTTCCTGCATCTTATCTCTTAAAGAGGAAGTATGTCCCAAGCTCATGCCTACAGGCTTGACTATTTCCCACCAAATGTAGGTTACACAAAAAGCCATCACAAAAAGTGAACAGACACCAGAGAAGTTATAACAGATAAGAATATAGCAGAAAATACACAGATTGAATGAGCTCTACCATGGGGAGCAAAATATCTCAGCTCAATCAAGAGAGTGGCCCATTCTCACCCAATGGGAATTTCCCCAAAGTCTCTAAGGAGAGGGGCTGGGAATCAGAGATAGGTTCAGGCACCAACTTTGCCAACACATCTGCCTTCCAAAGTTGGTGTATCTGCTTCTCTTCACATTTCTTGAGTCAGTCCCTAGGAAAGACTGGAATCATGCATCTCCTCTTTCCAAGCAAGAATGAAGACTATCTCTCTTCTTCAACGATCTCACCACCATTCCTCAGGTGGGCACTTATCTTTGAGCAATTATTCTCTCCACCAATTAGAAGAGTCTTATACAAAATACTTCAATCTTTTCTGCAAACCCAGGTTATACGTTTAACCCCTCGATGCTCTAGGCAACTCTCTAAAACTAGAGAAGGTGTCATCCTGTTTGGAGGAAGTTTGCTTTCTTGGGAATTTTATATCTATACCAGTGTGAAATCCATCTAGTCCCTATCCCTATGTACTTTTGTTGCTGAAAGGACTCTTCATCTAGAAAAGATTAAACAAAAAAGGCTAATGAGCAGTTGATATTCAAGATAAAGAGATAGAAAGAGAGCCTTTAAATGAATCCAAGAAACCTGGCCTAGTTGAACTACTTCCTCTGATACAGACAGAGCTTGTAAATGTGATTATTAAGGCAGTGTTAGTGATATATGAAGGTTTGTAGAGAATAGAAGAGATATTGCAGAACTCAGGAAGGGCAAATGTCCTAATTTTCAAAAAAGGGAAGAGAATGGAATTTGCAGACTATCATTATGAGCTTTATTCACAATAAAATTCTAGAATGTATCATTAAAAAGATAGTTAGCGAACATCTAGGATACAAAAGGATCATAAGCAGCTAGCATGACCATAAAAGATGATGCTAAATTTATTTCATTTTCAGTGAGGTACTAAACTGGTAGGTTGGAGAATACCATAGGTATAGTTTACTTGTGTTTAAACAAAGAGCTTAATAAATAATCTTGTATTATTACCAGACTAAGGTCCATGAGAGCAGGGGCTGTTTTCTTTTCCCTTTTCTTTTAATTCCCAATGATTAGCACAGTGCCTGAGACATAGTAGGCACTTAATATTTGTTTGTTGACTTGACTTGACAACTTGACTCGGAAATAGAAAGGTGCCAGCTCATACAATTAGATGGGTTTGAATCCAATTAAATGACCAAATGGCCAAATTCAAAGAAGTCATTAATGGCTCCATCTTAATTCAGAAGAAAGTGTCCAGTGGAATTTCCCAGATATCTGTGCCTAACCTTATACAGTTTGAAATTTTTATTATGACATGTATAAAGACACACATGGTATCAAATAGGTATAGGTATCACATTTCCAAATGATGCAAAGCTAAGAGGAATAGGTAACACACTTGATCAGAAAGTTGAGATCTGAAAAAGCTAGATAATGGACCAAATCTAATCATGTGAAATTTAATAGGAATAAATGTTGTTTTAAATTTATGTTAAGAAATTACTTCACAGGTAGAATGTAGGGGAGACATGGTTAGACAGTAGCATATTTGGAAACATATTTAGAAGATTTAGTGGATTTTAAGCTCAATACACATAGATAGTGATATGGCAGCTAAGAAAGACAGTGCAATCTTGTGACTCTATTAAGAGAACCATAGCTTACAGAAGCAAGGAGGTTATAGTACTATTACATTCAACCTTGTTCATACCATATCTTCAATTCTAGCTTCAGTTCTGGGCAGCATAACTTAAGAACTATATCAATAAAATTGAGAACTGTTAGAGGAAGGCAAACACAATGGTAAGGGCCTTGAGTCTGTGACATAGAGGAACAAGTGAAGGAACTGGGAAGGTTTAGTTAGAGAAGAGAAGACTCAGAGGGCACATACTAATGGTCTTCACCTACTTGAAAGTCTTTCATGTGGAAAAGGTATTAATCCTGTTCTATTTGGCCCCACTGGATGGACCTTTGAAGTAATAGGTACAAATTACAGAGTGTCAAATTTAGAGTTGATGTCAAGAAAAATAAAATGTCCAGATTATTAGAGTGGAATGGGAAGCCTTGGGAAGTAGTAGATATCTTCTCATTGTATGTCTTCAAACAAGGGCTGGATGACTACTTTTTTGTGTGTTACAGTGAGGTTTCTCTTTCTGAAATGAGTTAGACTGAATGAATACTAGAGTCTCTTACTAGTTAAATTCTGAGATTCCAATGTAAAATGAAGGTGTTGGTTGATGACTTCCTCCTGATTCATCAGGAAGTAGCCCCAGGAAATCTAACCTGGCCATTTGGGAGATGAGCTGTATAATAAAAGTGGCTGTGAGATTGATAAATGTCATTGAACTTGCTGACTATCACTAATTTCTGGTGATGCATGTGGAGACGAATGATAATGCTCTCTCACTCTAAACATCTTCCCCCATATCAATCAAATAAACCAATTTAGAATCTGTAGTTTCTATCAAGTTATGAAATTCTGGACTAGAAACTAAAGGACTTTAAAGGAAAGGTGGTATTTTCATTATATCTTCCAAATAAAGGTTAGAAATTCAGAAGAAAAAGAAAGACATTGGCAGTGACTAGGTAATTGTATTAAATAATTTAATTTTGTATTATGGAACAGGGCTTAAGATATAGGAGTAATGGGCTCTTGGTAAGACAATACACATCTCACTAGGCCTGGGCTGGAGGCTCTGTGATCTGAAAAGGGGAATTTAAACTGAAAATGAAATGGGAAAAGGGATAAAACTCTAAAATGGATTTTTATAGAGGCATAAAGTATGATATAGGAAGAAGAATAACAATAGAGGAGGTTCCTAGCAACATGCCAAGAGAAATAATTTGGAAGAGAGTAAGGAACAGCGCCTATGGTCTCGGATGTATATATGCTAATACACAGAGTATAGGAGAAACACAAAGTGAACTTGTGATATTAAGGTGAGAAGGTGCAGATGATTTCACAGAAATCACCAAGAGAGGAGACGTATTGGGTTGGTACTCATCACTGAAATATACAAATGGAAGGGTATATTTCTGAACTCACACCTCCCCAGTATCTGCTGCCCCATTGAGCCCCTTCATCTCCCTCCTTATAGAAGTTAAATGTGAGTTACTCTGTGTAAGGAGAGTACCCAAGGAATTCATTTTGTCATTAATCTTTTCTAACTAGAAATGATCATCATCTTTTAAGATTAAATAAACTCTGAAAATCACATTTCATTACCCATTGTCCTTCTCTCTGACATCAAAGAGCTCCTCTTAGATCCACCACCATTTAAGGAGGGGACTCAGGGCATTCACTTCATCATTTCCTGTCCTAACTGCAAGCAATTCATCACCCCCTGTGCCAGGGGGTCCTCTGCCCCATTTGAGCTTCTTTCTCCCATTAGACTGTAAGTTCCTTGAGGGGAGAGGCTGTCTTTGCATTTTCTTTGTATCCACAGTGTTTAGCACAGTACCTGACACATAGTAGGTGCTTAATGAATATTTATTGACTTTGACTCTATATATTCAAAAGAAATAGAGTAGAGAAAAGAGTATACATCTATTTGTAAATCCCTGAACTTGAGGTGGTGCTGCTGCTGCTGGTGGTAGAGATTTATGGGTAAGGGTAAAAGGCGAGAGAAACAGAACAGTCCCTTATTTTTTGAAATAGATGGACCACTCATGCTGATGGAAGAAATAATACAATGAATTAGTGATCAACGTCACAAAAATACCATAGAGTTGTCACTGTGGGGAAAATTTTAAGTCCCATTTCATAATTCACAATAGAATATCTATTAAATCATTGGCTTACTGTCATTGTAGTTTCATCTTCCAAATTGTAGAGGAAGCGATGAGAGTAAGCTGTTATTCTGTATCTAATTCTGACTAACAAGGAGGCACTGGTTGGTAGACTGGAAACAATGAGAACTCTGATGGAAAGTAACCTTATAATCCTATTGTTTGCATATGATAACCAATATGAGAAACATACTGAGTATAGTTAGACACATACCATAGATAATAGAACAGATTTTTAAAGTCTAGGGAAAAGTTAAGTATGATCCTATCTTCAGAGAATTTTAAAGGAAATATTAAGAATGGTAAGAGGTTCTTGTAAATAACATTATGATGATGTAATTATGAATAGTTCCAATGGGGAAGGAACTGGGAAATTATTAAAGTAGCTCTATATGGAATTATAAGGAATTCAATGGTTTCTGATTCAAAAAGATGGAAGGAGGAATATATAATAATATAAAATTCCAAAGAATGGCATGGACTTGTAAGCATATTGTTAGGAAGATTAAAGCTCAGAATGAGGTAAGATATGTGAAAAATTCCAAGGACAAATAAAAAAATCTCTTTATGCTATATTTGGGCACAAGGAGATTAGCATAGAAGGTAGAGGTTCACTGCTTCTGGTGGATAGCTTAATGTTAAAGGATGACAGAGAGAAAGTGAACTAAACCGTTATTTTACTTCTATCTCCTTTTTCAAGGAGAATGTTCTTTATTCTAAAAAGGGAAAAAATGAATATGTTTCAGAGGGAGCCAGAGATAGGTGAGGAGATAGGGAGACAGTGACTAGCAAGTATAAATGACTTCAAGTTTCCTGGTCAGGACCTTTTATGCCAGAGCATGCTAAAAGGATTTGAATATATGATTGCTGAACCTCTGTTAGTGATCCTTGTGGAGTTGAGGGAGGGATTCTTTGGGATTAGGTAGGGAAAGGAAAATCCTCAAAAAGGGGAAGAATTTCCCTCACTGACTTCTTAGCACATATTTTTCCTATTACCCAGGGTATGACTGAGTACAGGAAATCTAATTCCAGCTTTATTCAGGACAATTCCTCAGGGCTAGGTCTGTTGGAATTCTTCCTGCTGACTTCCAATGAATGTCTGACAACTCTTGATTTTCTATTACCTGTATGCAGGAACCCAGTTCAGAATACAGTAGATAGTTAGCAGACCAAAGCTCTGAGACTCTAAGCTACTGGAAAAAGGCTTGTGTTCCATTCCCCAACTCCTGTCTATTTCCTCTTTCCTCATCCAGGTAGTCTATAGCATACTTTAACGGGTTACTTCCATTTCTGACTTCATTTATGTTCACTTAGATGTTCTCTACCAAGCTTCCCTCAATCCTTCTTCCTCTATTTGCTCATTTGAACATATTTTCTTTATATAATATGATCTTATAAAATTATATAAAATAAAATTATATAATATATAATGCTTTTTTTTTTATAATACCATCGGGGTGTAACTACATCATAGAGGCAGCTGGTGGCACAGTGGATAGAGTGCTGTACTTGGATTCAGGAAGACCTGAGTTCAAATATGATCTTACATACTTACCAGCTAGTTTCCTCAACCTACAGTGGAGATAATAATAACACCTACTTCACAGGGTTCAAGAGAGGTTCAGGAAATAATAATAGCTCCTACTTCACTAGGTTCAAATGGAATAATATTCATGAAAAGTGCTTAGCACAGTGCCTGGCACATAGTAGGTACTTATTTCCTCCCTTCCTCCATGTTGATGGAATTATTTGGTCAAAGGGAATGATTATTTTGTATCTCTTGCTGTTTATTGTTAGGTTGCTCTTAAGTTTTCAATTCCACAGGCAATGAATGAGCGTATCTTACCCCCATAACTCTACCTCTATTCAGTTCTATCGCTTTTATGTATGTGTATATGTATACATTTTCACTATTTTGATTGGTATGAAATATGTTAAAAATGTCTTAGTAATGCAAAGCAGAAAACAGAACCAGAAGAATGAAATAGAGACCAAGATAATATAGGGAAAAGTAAATGAGAAAAATATGGACAAAGGATACTAATGGGCTTAAAAGCAAAGAATGAAAAACAGTTTTATGATACTTTATATTTTGATTTATTTGAATGTACGTAATTGCTAATTAATTAGGCTAATAATTAGAACTAACCAGAATTGTTTTCAGGCAGC
Source organism: Phascolarctos cinereus (assembly GCF_003287225.1). Taxonomy (NCBI): domain Eukaryota; kingdom Metazoa; phylum Chordata; class Mammalia; order Diprotodontia; family Phascolarctidae; genus Phascolarctos; species Phascolarctos cinereus. The sequence continues at coordinate 93,580,139 of NW_027556180.1, forward strand.
TAGATGGCACAAGAAATAGAGCACCAGTCAACAAGGCCTGAGTTCAAGTATAGCCTCAGACATTTACTGGCTGTGTGACCCTGGACAAGTAACTTAACTCTGCCTCAGTTTCTTTATCTGTAAAATGAACTGGAGAAAGAAATGGCAAATCACTCTAGTATTTTTGCCAAGAAATCCCAAATGGGATCATGAAGAGTTTGACATAACTGAAATGACTGAATTACAACAAAGGATTGTTTATAGTGGTACTTAACATTATGTATAATAAAATAACATATATATATATATATATATACATATATATATATATATATATATAATACACACACACACATGCATATGTATGTATATATACTCACACACAATGCCACTTCTTCCCTCCCCTTTTGAGTAAGGGCCATCTAGTTCCATTGGGGCCATCTAGTTCTGTTAAATCTCAGTGATGTTAAAATTTGCCTTGTTGAAGTAGAATCTTATTCACCTTGCTTGTTACTCAGAATCCATTTAAGTGCAGATTTCTGAGGCCATAGGTTTTATTGTTGTCTCCTTTCTTAGATTTTGCTTGCAGTGATTTTTTTTTTGGCATCTCTCCTGCTATTCTTTCTAAACCATAGTTGCTCTATGTGATATCTGACTTGATCGATATAAGTAGACAGTATTCTCTCTCTTTCCTATTCAGCTTAAAGCCTTCTGATTAGATTCACAAGACTCCAGGCAAATGCATTTCCACTAGTTGTTTGGTACACTTCATCCCTGGCCAAGAGCCCATCATTCTTGTATTTTAAGTACTGCTCCAGAAAAGCAAATCCTATTCTCAGATGCCATCTTCTTAAACAGCTGTTAACTTCCCAAAATTTCCTTTATCTTTTGAAGCTTTTGCCTTTGATTGGCATTACTGATGAAAACATTACTCATTTCCTTAAGGCCTTTACTTTATTGCTCAAAACTTCATAAATTTTTTTTTTTCTGAGAATGCATCTCCTTATCTCTTCCGTCCAAGACTGTAAGTATAACAGCCACCTATCAGAATGATCACATTGCTGCTTAGCATGGAGACGCTGACCTTCTCTCTTTCCTACCTGGTGCAATTTCTGAATCTGTTGGTACCGTGGTGGCACTCTAATCACTGGGGCTCATCATATTGGTGCTGGACTTAGTGTAGACATCTGACAGGCTTCAGTCCTACTGCAGCTGAGAACTCTCAAACTTAAGTATAGCTTTAGACTCTCCAGAAGCAAAGATTACAGGTGTACCACCATGCCCAGCAAGACTTAAAAATCGTTATCAGTGCTCGTTAGGTTAATTCTAGCAGTATCATTTATGCCCAAATTAATCACCTAAAGTGGAGAATATTCATCCTAGCAAGTCTTAGGAGGCTTTCTATTATATCTTGGAAACAGAAGGCTCCTTTCTGAGAACTTTACTCTGATTAGGCTACTTTTCACAGGAGAGCCACTAAATAGCAGGGTACCATTAGTTTCACTCATTCAATAAGTGCCACATTGTTTTGAAAACCAATATAAAAGAAAATTATAGCAAACTGAAGCCTCCAAAGGTCCCACAGTGGGTATTTCCAAGTATCATATACAGTGCCCAAGGAAAGGATCTTTATAGCAGGGACCTCCAATGTGTCACACCCAGAGTTCTGCTGTATTTTCCTCTTCTGGGGTGACTGGTGCATTGGCGTACTTTTTGTTCCTCAGGCTCCCACTTCCAGGATGCTATGGAGGTCAGTTGTTATGCATTTCTCTTCTTTTGCCAGTCTTTACACATTCCCAATTATGCAACATGAAAAGCACTTAAGAATAATTTTTCCAGCTTTCATTATAAATCCCCAGTGGACATAACTTATACATTTCTTTCAAAAAAAGATAAGTGGCAATTGATGTTAACAGTTTCTGTACCACTCCCAGATCTTTAATGATATCTTTTTCATGTCCAGATACAAAAGCAATTTTTGAATTGACATTGGACTCTTCGCTGAAACCTTGTCAGTCATTCGCTTTTCTAAGAGAGCCAAGTATCTTTTATTCCTGATTAGGTGTCTTGGTTATCTCATCGAACAATCAAATTAAACAGAACATTAGAGTAGTCACAAAAAGGAAAGCAAGTAAAACTGTGATTCACTCATTTTAAAGAGAAATGCCATAGCAACTGATAAATGAAAACAAAAAAAAAAGAACAAAAACTAAATATTGAGGCTGTCTCATCATTTTTACACTGCGTACTTTATAATTTCTGCTACCATTGCATATCTTGCTTTGTTTCTGCATGAATAGTTATGATTACCCTTTAAAACTGCATGTGAGCCAATTATTTAGTCAATGGGTGTATGTATAGCCTTTACAGCTCATACTAGACTAGGATCTGAAACAAGGGGATATTCTAAAGATGACATCTAGCGGTTGCCGTGGTAACTGAATAGACTACATCTCAGTAATCTTTTGCACCAGTTTTTAGAATTGAAGCTGGCATTTTCCTGCTTTGAGCATTTGAGAAAGAGACAATCAGAGCTGTTATTTAACCCTTATGGGTTATATTTGATATTTCTGATCAGCTCTATTCTGTAGAACCAGTGTATATGTTGGGGAATATGTTTTTAAAGTAGTAAATGAATCTAAAAGCCAATATTTAAAATCTCACACTGAATTAGAATGGGGCACTGTAAGTGACTGCTCATGAAGCAAGCTTTTATTAAATGTATCAAGAAGCAGATTGCTGTAGTGGAAAGTGTTCTGGACTTGAAGAGTATAAGAGACCTGTGTTTGAATTCTAGCTCTGATGACATAGCTATGTGACCATAAGTAAGTCACTTCTCTGAATCTCCATATCTTCTTTTTAAAATGGGGACAATAAGACAATGTCAACACTGCCTACCTTTTATAGGATTGTTAAGATAAAACATGAGATATTGGTATCATTCTATGCTTGGCCCTTTGAGGGAAGTACATAGCAAAAATGTAGATTGACCTAATTAAGAATTAACCAAGGACGTTTAGCTGGCTTTAGTCAACAACATTTATTAAATATTCACTTTGTATAGAGTTACTTGGTATCATGAAATATTATAAAAGTATGTTTTACAAAACCGGTGTAAGAATATGATAGTAAGTTTAAACAATAATTGTGCTATGCCATTTTTTCCCAGAGTAATTCTTATATTTTGATAGATACACTTTTATGGCATTTTTTATTCTATGTGATAATGACAATTTTTTATAATGTTGGCTGGCCTATGCCTTTGGGGATTTTACTTTTTAGTGGAGAATGCAATTCAATTCAACAAATATTTACTGAGCACCTACTATAAGCATACTAAGGATGCAAAGACAGAAATGAACAAGTCGGTCAGTCTGTGACCTGAAGGAGCTTATATGTGATTCCAAGTCACCTCCAAAATGCTTCTGCCAATGATGACTGTCTATGTGGCTCACTGAGGAAGATAAATCTTCTCTCAAGTACAATATGTTAAAGTCTTCTTATATGGCAGAAAGAGCTTGGTGCTTTTCTGAGTGTAAGGGGTGGGGTGGAGAGTATATTGGACCTTTTCCCAGTGAGCTGACATTCTGACATAGCTTGAATCATCTTTTTGGCCTTGTGGACTAATTCAGACAGTAGACTATGGATGAAGGATGAAGGAAGATGACATCAAACACAGCACTGGCAAAGACTTTGAAGGTGTAAAACAGGACCTGGAATGACAAAATGGCAAGTGGATTTGTACTTATCCCTTTGCTCCTGTCAGCATTGGATTTTAACCATCCAGCAATGAACGCCATATGGACATCTGCCTCCAGGATCACTTTAGCTGTGCTCTGTTTCAATGCTGGGGCAGCAGGAACAGACTGAAACACAATGAGGTTTCAGATCTGGGAATGAGTGGGGTTTTCTGGGAAACTGGAAGTAGCTTCCTGCTGTCCTGTTTGGTCATATAGCTGTGATCAAGAGAATCAATGAAAGCTTCAACAGTGTTCTCAGATCTTGATGTGGACAATCATTCATCAGTTAACTGCACAGTAACTCAGTCATTGATCCTTGCATAATGTCTGACAAATGAAAAATGAAATCCTGACTAACTAAAGGAGTTTCTCCCTTTGGGAGGGGTTGGGTCAAGCAATCAAAAAACATATACAATATGTTAATGTAAGTAATATTTCTGTTTTTATTGCCCTCTTACATAAGCCAAATGAATTGCTCACCAAGATAATGATCCTAATATATAAAGAGAAGCTATTTATTGATAACATGTTGAGAAGGCAAAGAAGGGACAGCAAACAGGATGAGACTTAAGCCAGAGTTTGAATAAATCATACTCTTAAATAAGATTGAAGAATCTAGGAAAATAATCATGGAGACTTGAATGATATGATCCTTACTACTGAATGGGATCAGGCAATGGTCACCAGTACTCTTCCCCATTTCAAGGTCACGTTGTGCTTTGTCACTTTTGGCAATCATGAAAAATCAGGGGTGACAGTATGGGCAAGTATGGGATACTTAATTCCATCCCTCAGGCCTTTCGTGGTTACTAAAGGGGCTATTGGTTTTTTTGGCAGATGGGGTGATAGTGTATGAGTGGAAGAAGAAGAGAATCTGTCCACTTCTAGACATGTAGAGATTTCTCTCTTGGGAGAGGATCTCATTTTTCAGATATCTGAGGGAGAAAGGACATCTAGATTGATTGTCTGAAGACCATAGGCTATATAGGAAAATGTAAAGAACACTGAATATGTTGAGTTATTATGTTCAACTGTGCTTATTTGTTAGAAGGACGGAAACTGGGAATGGTAGGGTGGGATAGAAATGTGGGGAAAAAAAAGAAGTGTCAATAACACATTAAAAATAAACAGAAGAGGACAGACATAGATGAACAGTAGGACAATTCTGTTACTGCCGTGTTAAATTTAACATGTACTTTAAAACTAGATAACAGGAGCTTCCAATTTAATGTACAGCTCTTTTGTTCTTTTTTATTGAAATGCCATGTTTCCTGATTTTTGTTAAGTTCATGATGAAAAAGAGATGTTTAAAACGGAATTTTTGTTTTTAAAAAAAAAGAGCATGGAGACCTGGAATCTAGAAGCCACAGTTTTAATCATGCCTCTGATACTTGTTAGTTGTGTGCTCATGGAAAAGTCACTTAACTTTTCAGTGCCTCAGTGTTTTCATCTGTAAAATGGGAATAATAATAATAATTGTACTAGGTACCCAATAGGCTTGTTCTGAAGAACACATTTCTTCATACAAAGTTTAAAGTGTTCCACAAATATGAATTGTTATTATCCTAGACTTTAGGGACTATGGAATGTAATTCCTTCATTACGAAAATGAAATTACACTCAAGAAGTGTAGTAATTTCTATTTATACAGATATTAAGTAGCATATCTTGGTTTTGAATCCAGGTCTTCTGGCTGGAGATGTAGTGCCTTACTTCTCATCTGTAAACCCAAAATGGCTAAGGTTTTCTTGAAGGCAGAGTGGTACGGTTTTGCTTCCTGGACAAGCTTTGATGAGGCCAGAGGCTGTCAGAAGTCTGGTCCAACTGGAATGAATGTCGGACCCTTTGTTGTCCCTAGAGATACATAGCATGGACACCTGAGTTGCCTGTTTCAAACAGGGAAAAGTCTGGCTTTTCCCTCTGGAGAAGAGAAAAACAAAACAAAACAAAACCAAACCTCTCCATTTTGTCCATGGAGAAAGTGACCGTATCTGAGAATAATGCTTGAAGCCCCCTGCTGGGAGCAATGGGTAGCTGACAGAGAGACAAACACCTGATGTTGCCCTCCAGGAGTGATGCCGAGCTAACCTAGGAGCCACCGGGAGAGCGATGAATGGTGCCATCTGCTGGGAGCACTGCAGAACTGCCAGGAGGAGTCCTGCAGCGAGCAATGCCCGCCCAGCACGACCTGCTGGGAGCTGAGCGGGACAGCGACACTCGAGCTTGAAGCACCAGCCGAAGGGAACTGCCTGTTCGTGCCTGTCAGGGCTTTGGATTTCATGTAGGCTGTGGGGAGGAGCTCACTCTTCCCTGCAGGGTGGCTGCTGTTTTCCAAAGGATTTGTTGTGAGTTTGACTTTCCTCCTTTAATTTTCTGAATTGCTGTCTTGCAAATGGAAAGTCAGTCTTGGTCTTAATCTACCAGGAGCAGGGGGTAGCATGGAGAGATTTGTGCCAGGTTTCTGGGTCAGAGTCTGTGGGTTAAGAGAGTAAGAAAGTACCTCACAGTCTATTTGGGCCATTAGGATCATGGGGCAGTCTCTGACACAAGGGTCACATTCCTATCTCCAATCAGTTTCCTGAGGGCAGATGTTATGTTGTATGCTTCTTTTATATCTTCCACAGGGCCTAGAACATTTCCTGACATATAATAGATTCTCAGTATAACTGCCCTCAAGTGTGACTTTCATTGAAGCCTTTCCTGATTTTGTGCCCCAATCCCCTCAGATGCTATGACTGGTGCTCCAAAATCACCTTTTATTTGTATTTAGTATCTAATATATGTACGTGTTCTAATAATGGAATGCAAACTCCTGGAGGGCATGAGCTATTTTTCATTTTTGTCTTTGTTTTCACAGTGCCTGGCACATGGTAGGCATTTAATAAATGCTTATTGATTAATTAAATATCATGTTCAAAAATTTGGTAGATATTCATTAGGTGTCTACTGTGTGAAAAAAAAACTATACTGGGAATATAAAGATAATTTTAAAATATATCCTGCTTTTAAGGAGGGTACCTTCTAATGGGGATAAAGGCACATAGACAAATAACTATGATACAATAGAGAGTGAGGTAAATGCAAGGTGAATGTTTAGCCAAAGTTCTATGAGAAATCTAGGGAAGGAGAAGTTACTTTTACCTGGAGATGTGGGGCAATTATTAGAGAAATAGTCACGGAAATCTTAGGCCTGGAAGAAAGGGAAAACTCCATGAGATGGAAGAACACCAAAAGAAGCAGATGGGGAGAGGAAGTTCAAATCCTTCCTAGGCATGGGGAACAGTATAAGCAAAGGATTGTCTATGGGAGAGAAAAATATGAAAATAAGATATGAAGGGAAGAACAACTTGGTTGGGCCACAGAGTATGTAAAGGGATATAGTACAGAATTAGACTGGAATGGTAGATTTGAGCCAGATTCTTGAGAGCCTTGAATTTCAAAGTCATTTTATGTTTTATCCAATAGATAATGGGAAAACCACTAGATGATAGTAAGTAAAGAAGGGAATCATCAGAACCATGCATTAGGAAAGTTATTCAGGCAGTGATATAAAGGATAGACTAGTCTGTGAGTCACTAATCTGCAGGTGGAAAGACCAGTTAGCAGGTTATTACAATTGTCTAGGTAAGAAAAATGCACGAGTCTGAATGAGGTAGTTAGGGTATAAATAGAGAAGAGGGGATGATTTAGCAAGCCATCTCAGATAAAGAGTTCACAGGATTTGGAAACTGGGTGACTGTGTGGAGTGAGGGAAAAGTAGGAGCTGACTATGACTCAGAAGTTATGAGCCTGGGTGATTTGGAGGATAGTGATGCTGTCATCGGAAAAGGGGAAACTAGGTGCGTGTAGAGGATTTTGAGAGAAGTGGATGGTTTCCATCTGGAACACGATGAGTTTGAGGTACCAGTAGAATCTTCACCAAGGTGAAGATATCCAGCAACAAGTTGGAAATACAAGACTGGATTTCTGGTGTCAGGTTGAGGGTTAGGATATAGATTTATGAGGCATTGTAGTAAGTAAGGGAATCTGGATTTAACTAACAAAGATAATTACTATGAAATTGGAGGGATTGTTGATGAAACCCTACTCTTACACTAAAGAGGAGAAGGTAGCAAGGGGTTATCCACCACTTCAAATGCCACAGATAGGTCAGGAAGAACAAAGACCAAAGGCCGTTGGATTGCTTCTTAAGGAGGCAAGAAAATTGTTTAAAAAACGAGGGGAATAGAAACCAGCTAAGAGATGAGGAGTGAATAGTTGATGAGAAAATAGAGGCAGTCAGGATAGAGCATACTTTCTACAAGTCTGACACTGAAGGAAAAAAAAAGATTATTTGAAGGGATGGCAGCAGGGAATTGAAAGTGAGAATAATGAAGGTCTGAGCATATTCATTAACTGAGAGGCTAGAGAGAGTAGAATGAGAGAGAATGAAGATGCTTGAAAGAAGGAGATGATAGGTCACAAAGTGACTGGAGGAGATAGGATTTGGATTAGAGGTAGAGGAATTAGTTTTGACAAGGAGGAAGGTCATCTAGCAGGAAAAATGAAAAGACAGTTGAGGACAGTGTTGAGGGAGTTCATGTCAGATGGCTCCAACGTTCTTGAAAGTAAAGCACTTTTGAGTGATAGGTGGAGGCATTGTGTAGCATGTATCAAAGGCCAAGAACATGAACATCTGACTGAGGTTAAAGGACAGTGTTGAACACATTTAGTTACCCGGCTTACTTCTTCCTTAGTCTTTGCTTTACCCCTCTCGTTTTCCCTTTCTCTTTTCTCTAATGTAACATGAAAATGAGTATGCTGTTGGTGGTAGCTGAAAATTAACTCCATTATTTATCTACCAAGCCCAATTTTTATGAGATTTTAGATGTCACTAAGTAAAAAGATAGTATCCATATACAGTCTATTGACTTCTCTTTCCTCAGTGTAGAATTATTAACAACAGCCATAGAGCCATGAATCAGAACTGGTTTGTAAATCATGGTAGTTTTTATAATATCTTTATTAACAGACTGGTGCTCTAGGGGAAAAATAAATTCCAAAGCGGAAGGTCATGTAGTTTAATCCTTATTTTATGTTAGGGGTGCTAATGATTAGTTTTGCTCTTCTATAGCACTGCCCTATCATTTCCATTGGGGTAAAAAAATATGTTTTTGAAGTCGATAAAAATGATTTGCTTCTATACTGCTCTTGCAGGCAGCATTTTGGCTGATTTAGCTCTCCATGGCCCTGAATTATTCCTCTCCAAATCATTTAATAAAAACAACAGCAATTTACTGGTAACCCTCCTCAGAAGAGGCTGCTCAGTGAAGACCTAATAACAAAATTTGGTATGCAATGGTATAAGAATGTGAGATAATGTAACCTAACATGAAGTACCTAGACATAATTCACCTTTTTTTTTTTCTGGCTAAGATTGTCAATGGCTGACTTTAGTTATGTTTGAAGTAAGTATTCTAAAAGGTAAAAAAAAAAATCAAGACATTGTGTTGATTTGTTTTCTTCCAAACATTCTTAATAGCTTCAGTTTCTGAGATTTATTTCTTGAAGACAGGAACATTGTATTTGATAACATTATGCTCATAAGTCTCCAGAATGTTCAGCTGAGAAATGAAAGTATATTTAATGGTATAGATATCTGTTCTGAACTATACCCAAATGGTTTCTGGTCTAAGGAGAAATAAGTTTCAAGGTCCTGTAAAAGTTCATACATACTTTCACACTTGGACACCATTTTCTAGACCTTTTTAATATTAAATTTCCTGTGGTTTAATTTGTTCTAGAAGTATGGACACAGATTCATGTTAACTGGAAAAGTGGAGTTCAGAAACATTCAGTAGTCTACTACATTCTAGTTAACTATATTCCATATACCTGAACAGTCCAATATGTAGTATAATTGACCTACAAATGTGTACATATACTGAAGTATGGTAAGAGGCTCACACATTGGTATTCTACACTTTACAAAAGTACGGAAGCCTTCTGTTTAAATGTTCTCAGAGTTTAAATCCTATTTTACGGACTTGATTTCTCCACAATTTGGTGAAAATTAGTGTATCATGTGTCTTTGTTTCAAAGACAAAAGTGAACTCTGTAGGGAGGCAAGTTGTTTTTGGCTTCCTGAAAACACCAAAATGTCTTTTTACCAAACTGAACAAGAGGCCCAAATTGCTGCTTCATTTGCTGTCTTCACTCACATTCTGCTTTTTCTCCGAGAGTTGTCTTTTCCTTTTTTTGTTTGTTTTGTTTTACATTTGACTCCAACAGAGATCAAAACTACACTTTATGGACTTACACCTCGGAAATATGCTGGCAAATGTGAAAACAAGCAATAGAAAGCAAATTTCTGCCACAAAGCTTTTAATATAAAGACAGATTTTTGTCTAACAGAGCCAACAGAATGAAACACAAATGTACCAGCAGCAGCTCAGGGCTGTAAACACAGCATCCTGATGACAGGTCCCTAGAGGGGACAGATCAAACAGGTTCTATATCATCTGGCTTTGTCATTCATCTGGCACAAAACTGATGTTAGCCTCAGAAAATGTTCTTTCTTAAAACTCCAGATGTGCTTTATTCATAAGGCAATATTTTAAAGAGGTGATTATTTGCTATGAAATGCTGATAATCTTAATAATGAATACCAATAACAGTGTAGCAAACTCCTTATAGTAATTGATGCCAAATACTGGGAGAAAAAAATGGAAAAAGAGAGTATTTTCCTAAATGCAGCTCATTTTCTTATATAGAATCCACATCTTTGGCATTATGTAGGTCAAATTTTGATTAAGCGCAAATTTCAATTTTCATCCAGATTTTGTTACAACTTGGAGACACAACTGTAGATCATTCTTTACTTTCTATATGAGGATGGGCTACTGTGATCATAAACCTACTTAGCAATTCTATAGAAAACATCAGTCAGTTTCATTAACCTTCTTTAGGGTGTGGGTGGTGGGTGGTGGGAATAAAGAGTCCATGGAGAGGAAGCATATCAATGAATATTTACTGTGCCTATGTGAAGTGGGCTTCTAATTTTGCATGATTCTTTACACCTTCTAGCTTAGGGACCACAGGGAATAAAGGAAGAGAGAAACTATGGTCTCTTTTGGGCTCAGGGGGTACCATACCTAGAAACTTTCTTAGGTAAAATACAAAAAAAATTAGGTCTCCATAAGAATGTGAGAAAATTATTTACAACATAACTTTTAAGAAATGGAGTATACTTATCAGTGTTGGACCTGGGTATCCACTCTTACAGACAAATGCGTCTAGGAAAGGAGAAAAGGTTTCTAAAGGAGACTGTTTTGCTGGTCCCCAAACAGCTGTGCCCTAAGAGAGTGAAAAAATCAAGGAACATGTCTCTGCATTTTGCTATAATGGCATCTGAATATAATGTAAGGTATTAAAATATTAATGTGTTTTTCAGTGTGTAGTGTTGGTCCTGTTTGGGGGTTTTTATATACATCCTGATCTGACATGCCTTTCTATTTTCATTATCACCATCCCTCTCTAGGGTCTCATTGAAATCTAGGTCTAAATAATTTGTACTATATTCATTCAGTCATTAAACAATTATTATATACCTATGTACCAAGAGGCTAGGTCAATCCACCTTTCTGTGCTCTAGGCAACTCTTGCTATAGAGATAGTGCCAGCTGCATTGGTAAAGGGAGTTTCCCCACTTGCCAATTCCCTATGCCAATGAAATCATTGACCCAGGCCCTATTACAGAAGTGAGCTTGTTCAGTTTTCAGCCTGAACATTTATGCTTCAGAAATAGAACAATCCTTCAAATCAAGATTTGATTTATCATTTTGTTGATTATCTAGATTTAAGAAAATGATAACATGTGAATAATGCAGATTAAACTTAAAAGTGTGTTGTTGGGGCTTTTTATTTTCCTGGAGAGCCATTACCAGTACATACCTCCCAGCCTCAAGTAGAGGCATGTACTACTCATTGCACTAGATCCTGGGGTTACAAAGTCAAAAATGGTGTGGTCTAGTAGGCCAAAGTTCCCCCTCCCTGTCTTAATCTTTCCAGTTACTAATATTTTCACTGCAATTGTTATTTTGCAGTTAATTTTCTATGTACTTCTTGTTTCTCCCCAGTAACTGGGATGCTCCTTTGGAGGCAGAGACCACATCATTTTTGTCTCTGTATCTCCAGGATCTAGGGCAATGAGTAGTAGGTGCCTCTACCAAGGAGGAAATGCATTCTGTGCATGAGGGGAAGCTTATGGAAAAACAAATGGGAGATGAAAGTTCCTTTGTGATAAATTACAAGAAGTCCAATTTGTCTGGAATGTGGAACATGTGAAAGAGAGAAATGGGCAGCAATCCTAGTAAAGTCATCTCGAGCCAGATTATGGACTTTTAAAGCCAAGCAGAAGAGTATATATTTTATCTCTAGAGGCAAGCAGGTATGGCTGATTCTCAAATGGCATGGTCCACATTTGTATTTTAGGGAGGGAATGAATCTGTGATTTCACTGGTAGAGATAATTCCTGAGTGAAGAAGAAATTCTTTGTACTAAGGTTCTTACCTTCTCTGCAACTTTAAAAACATTTTTTTAGAATCTTTTTTTTTAATTTATGGAATAAAAGAAACATTTCTACAACATAATATAAAAAGATGATTACGCATGAAACTGCATATCTATGATGTACAACTTGCTATTCCTTTTAAACATATCATGCACATTATCATGTACATGTATACTAGTTATCATGTACAGTATGTAAAAAGTTGCCTAGAGCACTGAGAGGTTGTGACTCGTTCAGGGTCACATAACAAGTGTGTGGCAGAGGTCTAGACTTGAATCCAGGTCTTGCTGGCTTTGTAGCCAATTCTGTCTCCAATATTCCATGATTCATGGAGGATGGATAGGAGAGGAGAGGAGAGGAGAGAGAGAGAGAGAGAGAGAGAGAGAGAGAGAGAGAGAGAGAGAGACAGACAGACAGACAGACAGACAGACAGACAGAAAGACAGACAGAGACAGAGAGAGAGAGGGATAGAGAAAGGGAGAAAGGGAGAGAGAGAGGGAGAGAGACAGAGAGAGGGAGAGAGGGAGAGAGGGAGAGAGAGAGAGAGAGAGAGAGAGAGAGAGAGAGAGAGAGAGAGAGAGAGAGAGAGAGAGAGAGAGAGAGAGAAAGAGAGAGAGAGATGAAGGACAAGTTAGGGGGCTATTGCAATAATTCAGGTGAAAGGTTACAAGGGTCTGAATTAGGATAGTTTTAATATGAATGGAAAAAAGGAAGCAAATGTAAGAAATGTCAATCTGAGGAGTTATGCAGAGGAAAGAATTAAAGATGAGTGGAGGTTGCAAACCTGGGTGATTTAAAAAAATGTTGATGCCTTCAAAATAAATAAGGAACTTAGAAGATGTGTGGGTTTGTGGGGAAAGATAGTGAGTTCTCTTTTGGCCTTTTTGAGTTTGAGAAATATCCAGGAGACATATCAAACATGGTGATGTTTGATAGATTGTTGGCAATATGGGAAGGGGGTTTAAATGAGACACTGGGGACACACACACACAAACACATATATTCAACATACATATACATATGTATGCATGTATGTATTTATGTATACACACATATGTATTGCAGACATACTCATATATTAAACCAAGCTTGTGGGATTTTGCATGCTGCTATATATGCAAAGGCAGATGTGATTCCTAATTTATGAAGTGAATAATGAGAATTGACTTTTTGTACATCCCATAATTGGTACCACCCACTTTGGGGAAAAGATGTGTGGTTTCAGAGACCTTCTTCAGAGACACTGCATAAGAAACACATTTTCATCCTTCAGTGAAGATGTAAATGGCGTCAAGATTAGCTCCTGCACTGATGGTAAAGTATTTAACTTGAAAAGGCTACAAGCCAAGACTAAAGTGGAGGGAAAGTTGGTGCCTGATTTTTATTCGCAGATGATTGTGCACTCAAAGCATTCTCTGAGGCTGATTCTCTGCTGCTTGTGCTAATTTTGGCCTAAAAATTAACACCAAGAAAACAGGTTCTCCACCAGCCAGCACCGCACCATCCATATTGGAACCATCAGTTAAAAGGAGAAATGTTGAATATTGCAGATAAGTTCACTTACCTTGGCAGTATACTTTCCAGGGACGCACACATAAGTGATGAGGTTGATGAATGCATTGCCAGAGCCAGCTTAGTGTTTGAGAGGCTCCGAAGGAAAATGTGAGAAAGAAGAGGTATTAGACTGCTTTCCATGTTGAAGGTCTACAGAGCTGTTGTGCTGACCTTATTGTATGCCTATTTAATATTAGTTATTTGTACATTATTTTATCTCCTCTACTAGAATATAAACTTCAAGAGATATTAATGCTTTTCCTGACTTTACCTCCCTGCTATTCCTTGCACAAGACTTTTTGACAAGTCTTTCATGCCTGGAATTTTCTCCCTCCTCATCTCTGGCTCCTGGCTTCTCTGGTAATTTCCAAGTCCCAACTAAGCTATTACCTTCTACCCAAGAAGCCTTTCTTGATCTCCCTTAATGCCTAGTCTCTTCACTCTATTGATTATCTCCTATTTATCCTGTATATATCTTGTTTACATATAGTTGTTTGCACACTGTCTCTCCCATTTTGAATATGAACATCTGGAGAATAGGGACTGGTTTGTTTTTCTTTTGTTTTCTTTTTGCTTTTTTATTCCCAGTGCTTAGCACAGTCTCTAGAACATAGTACGTGTTTAACAAGTGTTTGTTGACTTGATTTGTTGACTGATTCTTCCTCCCTATCCTAATTCCCCAATTTGTTATCTCCTTTCTCAAATTTTTGTAGTATTTATATTTCTCTTGTATATTTTATGTTCCATTAAATATTGGTTATTTGTGTACTGTTATATTACTCCTTCTAGAATGTAAACTCCAAGAGGGTAAAGGTGCATTTTATTTGTTATTCTGTATTCCCCAGGAGTAGCAAAGCATTCTGCATAATAAAATGTTTGTGGAATCATGGCAGATTTAAACCTATATAAATAAGCATTGTCATGACTTCAACAGCTTTCCATAAAAAAAAAAACAACTCTCTTTAGCTTTTGTTTGCTACAGCATGGTCTAGAAATGTGCTTGCAGCAATATTTATGAAAGCACCTGGATATCAATAGGCTTATCAAAGGCTAGTTAGTTCCAGCTTTTGATTCCTAGGTCTTGGCTCTGATCATCAACTGTAACTGTCTATTAATGATGTAAAAATAAATGTTTGCTGACATAGCCATGAAGGAATCAATAACATTACAGGTTATTCACATACCTCATTTTAAAATTAGGTTCAGCATATGAACACAGCCTCTGTGTTGATTTTGTTCTGTATATTATAGGACATTCTGCACTGTTGACAATTCAATAGAATTAGTAACAGTGTCATCATTAGCAAGTTGGACTGCTTAGCATTTAGAGCACTTCACACATAAAGGGCACTTAACATGAAACTATTTATTGTGATATGAACAGATGGTTTAATGTTTCTGTAGCCTTCAGCAAATCAGACCACCCGTGGCTTTCTTCAGCCACAGGCTTTTAAAAATAATTGATGCAGGGCAATTTTCTAGTAAGACTAACTGGAGTACTTTCTCTCAAACCATCTCCTTACCATCAACATTCCCTACTGCATTGGTTTGTAGTTGACTGGGGTAACATTTTTTTCCCCCTGCCTTACATTCCCTGCTATCACAGATAAGTAATCACTGACATAAAAGAAGAGGAAGCGGTTGAAATTTCATTATTAATGATTCCTTTGCTGTAGGAAAGCTATTCAGAAATGATTACTTTGGAAAATTGTTGTCTCCTGATTGGACATTTGCAGACACTGAAGAGGTAGTTCCCTAGAACCTGTCAATAAAAAATATGAGAAAAACAAACAAAAACAAAGCCCCAGAATAGAGAGCCAAAGCCATATTGAACAAAGTAGAATCCATGTTTATTTCAAAACATCCCAGAAAAGTAATCATGATCCCATCAGAGGATTATATAATTGTTCTCTGGGAGAACTACAGAGGATGAAAATCCTGCTTGCTCATCCTGAAAGTTATAAAAAGTACATATAGAAAGCAAGTGAGCTCTCTTAAAGCACAAACTTTTCTAGGATTTACAATAACACATGGTGATCTGCAGGAGGCATTGTTTAGGCTCTGTTTTGTGAGTCTCTTTAGGGGGATAATGTGACCCTGAAAAGGAGGATTGGTCAGAAAAGATACTCATTTACATGTTCTAAACTATGTAACCTCTGGGGCAAGGCTCAGAAAAGACACACTTGCCTGGGGCTGAGAAAACTGATTATACAGCTGAGGGGGTTTGCTGAAGGCATGTATTTAAGGAAGGGCAAGTATCTCCAGCCTTAGCTCTTAGGAATGTTTCTGAGGGAGTAAAGTCTGCAGCTGTAAAGATTCTGCAGCTTGCCCTTCCTTCCTTCCTTCCTTCCTTCCTTCCTTCCTTCCTTCCTTCCTTCCTTCCTTCCTTCCTTCCTTCCTTCCTTCCTTCCTTCCTTCCTTCCTTCCTTCCTTCCTTCCTTCCTTCCTTCCTTCCTTCCTTCCTTCCTTCCTTCCTTCCTCCCTCCCTCCCTCCCTCCCTCCCTCCCTTCTCTCTCTCTCTTTCTCTCTCTCTCTCTCTCTCTCTCTCTCTCTCCCTCTCTCCCTCTCTCTCTCTCTCTCTCTCTCTCTCTCTCTCTCTCTCTCTCTCTCTCTCTCTCTCTCTCTCTCTCTCTCTCTCTCTCTTTAAACGAACATGTCCCACAGGAAACTTAGGTTTCCCACTGTCACTCTATGCAGGAGTAGACTAAGCTGTGTGTGGCTGCTATGGCTCCTGATTGCAAGGTTCCGCACAGAGACAGTAAATTACCACGTCTACGAGGAAGAGACCCCAGGGACAGTCATCGGTGTCCTCTCTGAACACACTATGCTTGATTCAGCCAGTAAGATTCCTAGAAATTTCCGCCTGATGAAGCAGTTCAACAGCTCTCTGATCCGGGTGAATGAGGCTGACGGACAGCTTACCGTCGGGGAGAGCGGTATCGACCGAGAGCGGCTATGCCAGCAGTCCCTGCAATGCACTCTGGCTTTCGACGTGGTCAGTTTCTCCCAGTTAATACATGTCGAAGTGGAGGTGAGAGACATCAATGACCACTCCCCACGCTTTCCAGCCTCCGAGATCTTTGTGGAGGTGTCCGAGAGCGTGGCTGTGGGCACCCACATCTCCTTGGCAGTGGCCGTGGACGAGGACGTGGGTTACAACGCCCTCCAGAGCCTGCGTCTGGTTGAGCCACACAGCTCCTTTCGCGTGGAGCTGCAGACTCGAGCTGATGGCACCAAATGCGCTGACCTGGTGCTTTTGCAGGAGCTGGACCGTGAGAGTCAGGCTGCTTACAGCCTAGAGGTGGTGGCCCAGGACGGTGGAAGCCCCCCGCGCTCCACCACAGCCACCCTCAACGTTCGGGTTCTGGATGCCAATGACCACAGCCCAGCCTTCCCACAGGGCGCTGTCACCGAGGTGGAGCTGGAGGAGGACACTCCCGAGGGCTCCCTGCTACTCGATCTGGACGCCACCGACCCAGACGAGGGCCCCAACGGTGATGTAATGTTCTCCTTCGGTGGCCGAACCTCCCCTGAGGCGCAGCTCCTTTTCCGCTTGGACCCGCTGTCAGGCCGCCTGACTCTGGCTGGGCCCGTGGATTATGAACAGAAGGACACCTACGAGCTGGACGTGAGGGCTCAGGACCAAGGCCCAGGGCCGCGTGTGTCCACTTGCAAGGTCATCGTGCGCATCCTCGACGTCAATGACAACGCGCCGGATATAATCATCACTCCACTGGCAGTGGCCACCACCACCGCCTCCGACCACTCCAGCTTCTTCGCCTCTTCAGGGCCGGGAGGCCCGCAGCCTGGGGTGTCTTCTCTCATCCGGGAGGGGGTGGCTCAAGGGAGCCTCGTGGCCCTGGTCAGCACCTCGGACAGGGATTCCGGCTCCAATGGACAGGTGCGTTGCGCCCTCTATGGACACCAGCACTTTCGACTGCAGCCGGCCTACGCGGGCAGCTACCTAGTGGTGACAGCGGCTCCCCTGGATCGCGAGCGCATCTCAGAGTACAACCTGACCGTGGTGGCTGAGGACCGCGGATCCCCTCCGCTGCGCACTGTGAAGCCCTACACCGTGCGCGTGGGAGACGAGAACGACAACGCTCCGCTCTTTGCGCGTCCCGTCTACGAAGTGTCAGTGACGGAGAACAACCCTCCGGGAGCCTACCTTACCACAGTGGTTGCTCGAGACCCAGACTTGGGCCGTAACGGCAGGGTGACCTATCGGCTGTTAGAGGCCGAAGTGGGTTGGGGCGTGGGCCTGGTATCCACCTACGTTTCTGTGGACCCGCGCACTGGGGTACTAAGGGCTCGGAGGAGCTTTGACCGCGAGGAGCTGGCCGGACTGGAGGTGGGGCTGGAGGCGCACGACGGTGGCTCTCCGCCCCAGTGGGGCCGGACCGTGGTGCGGCTGGTGGTGGAGGACCAGAACGACCACGCGCCCGAAGTGACTTCCCCACTGCTTTCCAATGGCTCAGCTCGCGTGCCGCTGCCCCACGGGGCGCCCCCGGGCTTCCTGGTCACCCAGGTGTGGGCCCATGACGAAGACGAGGGTCCCAATGCCGAGCTGACTTACATCCTCACCCACAGTGACGGCGGCCCCGGGGCGCTGGCGCTGCACCCGCACACGGGCGAGCTGTCGCTGCAGCAGCGGCTGTCGCCTTGGCCCACCGACCTTCTCACCTTGGTGGTCACAGTGCGGGACGGCGGGCGGCCGTCCCTCTCCTGCACCGCCACCCTGTCCTTGGTCCCCGCGCCTGCCTCTCCCCCTGGCGGAAATGTGGTGTTGGTGCCACCTCCACCCCTGCCACCGCCTTCAAGAGAGGAGCTGACTGGGGCGCAGCAGGGGCGGCTGCAGAGGGGTTTCGAGTGGAGTCCTGACCTCTCCACTATCTGCATTGGGGCGCTGGCCGGTGGATGCGGGCTGCTGCTCGTGGCCATCGTCACCGTGGCCTCCTCGTGCCGGGGTAGGGGCCTGGTCGGGAGGAAGGCGTTTTTCAAGGGCAGCACGAGATCAGGACTGGCCAGCTCAGACAGCCAGACATTTGGCAGCCAGGGGTCTCCTGGAGGGTCGGATAGTAATGACTTTGAGAGCCTCGAAGAGTCTTACCATCTTTCTGTCACAGATGAAGTCGAGAAAGAGGAGGAGGAAGAGGAGACTTTCAGCACACTTCGTTCGAGGGACTGTGGGGTTTCCCTTTCTCCCTCATCTCCAGAGAGGAATAAGACTCCCAAGTCCCAGGTACCCCCCTCCCCAGCCTTAGAAATTCTAGGAACCCTTACCACAAGAATTCTGACCCAGCGCCTGCTGGAGCTTGAGTTTCTGAAGCTCATTTCAATTTGCTAATTCTTCCAGGGGCAGAGGTGGTGTGTATTTCAATTAGCAAAGAAGATTCACTTCCCATCAGACTTACAGATTTGATGATTTTTATGTTGCAGGCACAAATATGTTTATGTGCTGTGTGCATTGTCTCTGTAGTTCAGTTTTAACACAGCCACAATGAAGGGTTTAAATGATATCTTTGGGAAGAGTTTCACATGACTGATTGGTGTGTCTGCCTTGTGGGTTTTGATGAAAAATTATTAACTGCTACTTTCACCTCACCTCTCTTTAATAGGGTTCAATCTCAGCTCCTTTTCATTCCACATCTCTGTGGCAAGAGGATAAATCTGCTTCAAGTTTAGGGTAATTTCAGAATATTTATTGTTATGTCTCAGCAATATGCTTGACATTTTTTATGTTGAACATTTTTATGCGTAACCAAAGTAATTCCTTCTTTTTGACTTCCAGTACCCATTCAAGACCAGATGAATCCAGTGTGAAGGACAGTGGGAAAGGAGACAGTGAATGTAATGACAGTGATTCTGATATTAGTGGAGAAGGGGTCAAGAAAATATCTTTTCAGATAACTGAAAAGCAAGCTGGTAAGTGTATACCTTCTAACTATGGAGAGCTCTGACTCTCTCTGATATCCTCTTCATATATTTGTGCTGACTAAAAGAGCAAAATTTAGCAAGTGATCACAAATGTGACATGGAAGCAAGGCTCTTGCTGACTCCTGCTGGCTCAAAAAGGAGAAACTCTGAAACTCATGATAATTGATACTGTGTTACCTTATAATGCTGACAAAATGTCAAGTATATCAGGCATGTGAGATTCTTAGAAAGGAATTTCTAAGATTTCAGTTAGATTGGAACACTACTTTCAGCATGGACAAAACTCCAAATGTTGTTTTCAGCAGCACAATATAAAGGCGCTACTACTTCTTGTTCTCCAGGTATTATATACTTCCATTAATGCAGTCTGAGATTATGCTGGCTTCTTAAGCAGCTGCATTAGATTGTTTTACTGCTTGGAAGATTTTAGTGTTATCTGAGAAGCTGACTTTCATTAAGAATGTGTTTATAAAAATATGACATAAGACTATTTCAAGAACCAGTCCCTGGGAGAGGTACATGTTATCCCCATCCTTTATTGTTATTGTTCCTAAGCCAGGTCCCTATCCTGGATAATATTCTCTTCAGTTCCAGTGAATCAAAAGTTTGTAGATTAAGTACATAGCAAACAGTTGAATGGAATTAAAATAATGAATCATAAGTCTTAAAGAGTATATTTTCTTGGAAACAATTAGGGATTGAATCTGTGCCTTGATTGACATTATTTCATTGAAAATGATTATAATGTTATTATTCACATCATTGAACCTTAGACACAGACTAGCAATAGTCTGGGGGTGGACTAGAAGCTGTGTTCTCAAACTATTACTCTCTTTCCAGAGTATAGGCCTTCCTTGTGGGCAGGTAGAGTAATTATTTCTTGGGAGTGAAGTTCCCTGGTCAGCCTTGATGTTAGCGATTGTCTCTCTCCAATCCCACAGAGATTATTTATAGAGAGCTACATATCTCCCCCTAGAACAGGTGATTCCTGGCTCTTCAGCAAGTTATGCTGTGGGTTTCATTGTTTATCCCTACATGTTGAAATTTGTCTCCACTTTTGATTGGCTTCAGTGATGTGCAGGATGCCCTGAGATGTATAGCATATAGACAGTAATATCTGAATGCCCCAACTTCCATATTCATTTTTTTTCCTGAAGGAATAAGACTGAGACACAAAGGTTGTACCTACTACTTTTTAACACTCAACTATAGCATTAACATAATCAGCATATATCTTATGATTGGATACAAAAGGTTCATGTAATAATAATAGCTAGAATTAGTTTGGCACTTTAAAGTTTGCCAAGTGCTATATAAACATTATATCATTTAATCTTCACAACAATTCTGGGAGGTGCTATTATTATTCTTTTTTCACAGATGAGAAAAGTGAGTCAGAGAGAGGTCACATGACTTGCCTAGGGTCAAATAGCTAGTAAGTATCTGAGGCTAGATTTGAACTCAGGTTTTCATGACTCTAGATCCAATGCCCTATCCGTTGTGCCACCTACCTGCCTCTAAATATCAACACTCATGCTCCAAACATTACTTTCTGATTGAGTTTACTGTACTAATTATACTTTATTAATTAGAAACCATTTGAACTGGATAATAAATGCTTACACTTAGAATTTCTTCATCTTTACAACCATCATGCTAATTGTCTAAAATATGTTCACTGCAGCTATCTCCTCAATAATACTTCTCTCTCCCAGTTTACCTTTCACCAACAGAGCAATCTTTTTATCGCTCTCAGTCATCATCCCTCACCACTATCTCACCTCACTCAATCTTCACTTAAAGTTCAAGCTAATCATTTGTATTTATGATCATTCTAACTTCCCTCTTTCCTCTAGTGGATCAAGCTTTCTTGAATCAATTACTTATCATCTTCCCTTCATCACTAACAATTCTATCTATGAGTCCCTGTGCTCCCTAAGTCAGTCCTATAGCATATACCAACATTTATTTTCATTTTTGAAATGTTTTCTAAATTTTAACTTTGTTAAAGTCTCCTAATACCATGGGACTCTGTCTAATGATTGTGGACCCATTTCACATTCCTTATGAGTATCCTATACTGAACTTTAAATAAGACTGTTTGAATTCTTTATTTATGTTACTGCGTCATATATCACATTCATCTATAAAATTGCTTTAGCAGGATGACTGAAAAAAGGACAAATTAGTGTAAAAACAGGTCATAATCAGGCTAGACTTCGAACAGATAGAGATATGGAAAGCTGCTATAGGCAATGTATTTATTTTTTATATCAAAGTCCTGATACATAGTAATGAGACATGGAAAGGAAGCATGGATAAATAAAATCTGAGTACAAACTCCAAACCTTACTTCAGCTAATGGTTTCAGCCTTTTCATTACGTGCTATCTTTATCAGCTATGTTAACAAATAGAAGAAATGATTAATTTGACTTTTACTTTCATTTATTTCTTTAGCAATAAGAGGGTATACAGAGGCCAGAAGAGGGAAAAAAAGGAGTAAAAAAAGGAGTAAACAAAGGGCTGGAAAACTGGTCCCTTAATAACCAAGGGTTGATTATATTTCTAACATACTACTATATAACATTCAGTTCTAGTATGTTTTTCCCCCATAAATGCTTAAAAACAACCCAATTCTTCCTTTTTTTAATTTTTAAGGTGTTCTGGGAAGTATGGCAAGAAGAACTTTTAAGGATCCTGAAAGATCATTTTTAATGTGGGAGTCCCAAGCAAGCAAGAATCTTTCATCACACTATGACAAGGCCTATAGGATTGCATTTTCTTCAGGTGTCATCCATCAGCATCTTTCTCAGCTGAGAAATACTAATTTTCATACAGAAGACTCTAAGCTAAAAGAGTATTATTATCAAGGTAGTGCCCCCCAGAGTGAAAGTCTGCCAAATGTGTATGAAAGAACCCCGAACAGTGGGACAATGATGCCACCTTCTACTCCGTTAAGACAGTATAATGGATTAAATCATCCCCCAGAGAACACTTTAACTTTGCACACCTCTGAAATAAGCACATCATTCTGAAATGCCAAAGAATGTAGGGGGAAAAACCATGGAAATACATATATTTCTGTGTTTGTGATAGTTTCTTTAAGACAAGTGGTAGAATAAACCTTTGATTTTTCTGAAGGTTTCTTTAAGCTATGAAAACATCAATGCTGGGGATACATTATAGGACCCAACTATTTTACCAAAGATTCTTATTGAGAGTAACATTAGAATAAATAGTATTTGTTGTTACAGATGTAAAAATTGCAAGATGTATTTTATATATTGACACAATTTATAGATGTAAATGAAAAGAGTAGTTCTCAATGTTTATTTGTACTTCAAGGTGTATGTGATTCAATTATTAAGCTAACTCAGCTTCAAAATAATGTAAAACTGGGAAGAGTTCTCAGGAACTACTTGGTTCTCCCCTTCAAGGTAGCTTGAGAGGACCCAGAGCCACTTCTGTGGTTTAAACTTGTAGGCACATTTTAATGCTTGGCAACATTGACTGGTTTGAATATTAAGACAGAGATCGTCCTCTGCCCATAGCTTTCTCTTCTTCTTCTAGTTAGCAACAATTAATTCAGCCATCCCCAGTGATATCCACATGGTTTTGTATATTGCATGTTACACAGCTATGTGTAATTTCTATATAGAAGTTGTATGGTATAATTCCTCAGAGATTTACTTCTCAAGCAATATAGCTTCTTAAAGTTAAAAGAAGATACCCAATAATCTAATATTGTCCTTAGGCCTGAAAAGCTTCCAATAGGTTGTCAATCTTAACCTCTACCACTTTAAATCCAAAATCGAAGTAATTGTAATTTCAATTTAAATTACCAAAAAAAAATATCTACTCATCTTTATTCCTATAGCTTATCAAGAAATGTTCCTGTATTCATCAAAGTCAGTCCTTGGTGGTAAATTGGTAAATTCATTTAAGTCTGTCCAATGGCTTATATGTCCTTTTTAATACTTCAGTAATTATTCTCTTCTTGTTGTTCAGTCTTGTCTGACTTTTTGTGACCACAATTTGGGGTTTTCTTGGCAAAGTTACTGGAGTGGTGTGGTATCTCCTTCTCTAGCTCATTTTACAGATAAGGAAACTGAGGCAAACAGGGTTAAGTAATTTGCCCAGGGTCACATAGCTAATTAACATCTGAGGCCAGATTTAAACTCAGGAAGATGAATCTTCCTGACTCCAGGCCTTATCTATCCACTGCGCCACCTAGCTGCTAAGGTACAATAAATGGCAAAAAGAATGTCTTGAAAGAGTCATGCCTTTCAAAATGCCTAATTTACTACTGTGGAGTGACAGATACTACAGAAACCAGAATTCAATGCAGATGTACCTTGATTTGCAGAATATTTTCCTAAATCATTGTGTGCTCACTGATTGAGCCCTCTTCTTCCATCATTCACTGTGGCCCAAACACGCCTTGCGTACTTTTGCTCTCCTGACTGCTCATATGGGTTCTATTTTTTTTTTGTAAATCTAATTACATTTAAGATGCACTGAATAAGCTTGTTGTCTATTGGAATTGATTGGTAGAATCTTTAGTAAAGCAAAAAATAGAAAACTTTTTACTAATTTTGCAACCCTATTTTTATGTATATTAGGCATACCTCTAATTCCAATGCTGCTATACCATAGCTTTGTAGTCCCTAGGAATTTGTGTTTGATAAAACCCAAGTTTTGCTTTTTTTCTAACTACAGTCTCAGTGAGAAGTACCCAGGCTGTTTATCCTTGCTAAGCAGGCTTTTGAAGCAATTGAAAACCATTCCACAAAATATTGCTTAAGAAAATCAAGGGAAGCTTTATATTTGTTCATCAAATAAGAGAGTATTTTTAATTATCAGTAAATCACTGACATTACCACTTAGGTAATGTTCTTAGTAGGTTCTGCCTGGAACAAATAATGTTGATCTTTGACAGAACTGCTTTGTTCATTAAAATGAGTACAGAAGGAGTAGAGTTAACAATTGATTATTCATTTGCTTGTATACTGTAATTAGCAGAGGAATACACCAATCAATTTTAAGCCCACTTCCCTAGTCTATACATGCACGGGGATTGATTGCTGGTTTGAATTTGCTGAATAAAAAGTGAAACTAACTAATTTCAATTTGTATTTCATTGAATAAATGTCACATATTGATTTCTGTGACTGACTACTAGTGAGGCATTGGGTCATTCTTTGAAGATGGCAAGGCACCATTGTATTATATAATTTTATTTCATGTCTCTGTAACAGGAAATATTTATATATTGAAAAGCCTCAGACTGCATCCCATCCTATCACACTCTTTCAACCTTTCACCCCTTTTATCTCAATTTGTCCATTCCTGTTTATCACTGGTTTATCATTGCAATGGGTGTGCAGTGATGCTGGAATTGAAGGGTGAGACGAACACTCACTCAGTAGGACAACTGTATCATATCAAATTTTCATTGGATTTCTTACACTATAGTAATTACATTTCAGAGGTCATGATTTAACCAATGAAACAAAGTAGGTCAAAGTGGATTTCTGTTGTCCGTTCATATAATTTCCTTAAGTTCAGGCCATATCAGCATTGTTGAATAGGTTTTATCAAACATTTTTTAAAGGTATTGAACCCTTTTGCACCGACAAATTTTCCACCTTGACCTATTTCTAGTGGCTGCCATAAATTTCAAAAGTGATTTTATTAACCTAAGAAAAGCATGCGTATTTTTAAAAAGGCACTGCTTTTTCTCTTTCATTGTGGTTTCTTTCTCTCCTTTTCTTGTTTAAAGAATTCTTCCATCTGTGTTTCCATCCATCCATCAGCACACATTTATTAAGCAACCATTGTGTAGTAGGCACTGAACTATGCCTGGGGGAGATATAAAAATAAAATTGAAATAGTCCCTGACCTCACAAAGCTTACATTCTAACAGAAAAAAATGTGTGTGGGTGTGTGCACAGAGAATGTTTTCATGGCACATGTGCTATGTAGTTTTTGAAAGGGAGTTTGAAATGTTATATGGAATCAGGAAAGGTCTCATTCATAAGGTTCCAGAACGGTATCAGAGTTCTGAAGGAAATCGTGGATTCCAATATGGACCTGAGAAGGGAGGATATTCCAGGGATTGGATACAGTCTTTACAAAGGCAAGGGGATGGGAGATACAGAAAGAGTATGAGAAAGAGCAAGTTGGCCAGTATGGTTACACGGTCAAATGTGTGAGTGGGAGTTATATGTAAGAAGATTGGAAATGTAGAAAAAGGTCAAATTGTAAAGGGTTTAAAATGCTGAAAAGAGAATTTTGTATGTGATGCTAGAGGTAACAGACTGTTCCTGAGTTTGCTGAATAAGTTGAATAAATATAATCAAATCAATACTTTAGGAAAATCACTTTGGTTGCTGATGGATGGACAATGGAGGATGGATTGGAGTGGGGAGAGACTTGAGGCAGGGACAACAAAAAGGAGGCTTTTTCAATAGTCCTTGAGAGAAGTGATGAGCGCTTGAGCTAAGACAGTGGTTGTGTGAGTAGAGAGATCTGAGAAATAGAAATGACAACATGTGACAACTGATTGAATGTATTTGATAAATGAGAATGGGGAATCAAGGCTAACACTAAGCTTTCAAACCTGGGTGACTGAAAGGATAGTGATATTCCAGGCATTAATAGTGAGACTTTGTGAAAACTGCTTTCTCTGTGGTCAAAGAGAGAAGGTTCTCTACATCTAACCGTGTGAATTTCTAGGAAATGTAGTCCCAGATAGCATTGCTTATTCCCATGATAGGAGAGACTGAAATCCCATCATGAAAAGATATGCAATTGGATATTAGATTGGGAGGAGATACCGAGTGCATGATTTAATAAAAATGGAGAAAAAAGATCTTTAAAAAGCAGAAGAGACAGGTCATTCTGGCCACTGTTGCTTTTGTAGCCATGGCAGACTTTTGCACAGGGGCATAACAAGGTTGAGAAGAGATGGATGATGGAAGGATAGAATGAAAAAGGGCACCTTGTCATGGCTAGTGCTGAGTATGATAGAGTTCCACCATAGTGGCTGATACTTTTGTCTACTGAGGCATTTAGGGTAGCTGAAGCTAGAGCATGAGGCATGGCTGATCAATGGTGAATTTTTCTCTGACATCATGCAAATTGTTCAGTGGCTCTTCTTTCTTCTCTCCTTTTATGTCTAAGAAAACCAATGTCTAATCTAGAGTTTTCTGTTTCCAAAAGTCACTTACTTGCTGTTTTAATTAGTCCCAAAGTCAGTCAACTTCCTCAAGGCTTCATTATCTGTGAAGAAGGCAGAAAGAAAATGGGCAGTGACTGGCATGTTACATTTGTGGAGAGATAAAAAAGACAGAGGTTCAAACCTTCTGTCTAAAATGCCATGCTTCCATTCTGACTGAGAGCTCTAAGACCAAAGCTGATCATATTGAAATTAATTTATTATCATTATTTGGTAAATATCCTAAAGAAAACAAAGTCAGGTCCATTTTTATTTTTGTCCTTAGATGAAAGCAGTCTCTTTGCTGCCTGGGAGCAGTCTGGATTATCAGGTCATGATTCTTTCTTGTAGTTGAAGGAAGTAACAAGATAAGAAGTGCCCAATAAAAGGAGAAAAAGAATGCCTGGAATTGGCCAATAATGCCCACATTCCAAGAGTTGGGACTAGAGGAGGAATCGAGTACATTTTCTTTCTCCGTCTACTACATCCGTTACAAAGGATATAGTGGAAAAATTCAGAAATGGGATGGATTTTGGGGAAAATATGATGAATCCTGCTTTAGCCATGTTGACTTTGCTTTGCCAAAGAGGTATTTATTTCAAAATGTTCAACCATCATTTAGAGATTTGGGTCTGAAGCTCAGGAGAAAGACTATGATTGCATATGTAAATTTAGAAGTAATCTGAATAGAAGTGACAGTGGAACCCATGGGAGCTGATGAGATCAATAAGTGAGATAGTGTAGATAGAAAAAAGAGGAGGACCAAGGACAGAACCCTGGAAATATAACCACATGGTTGTGACATTATGATCTAACAAAGGAGACTAAAGAGCAGTAAGACAGGTGGTGGGAGGTGTGGTGGGGAAGAACCAAGGGACAGCAGTGTCACAAAAACTCAGAGGAGTGCATATCCAGGAGTAGAAGATGCTATCAGAGTAGTTAAATGCTACAGAAAGGTCAAGAAGGGTGACTACTAAAAAGAGATCACTCGTAACTTAATAGAAAGCAATTTCAGTTGAGTGATATGTTTCAAGTCAAACTGGAGAGGATTTAGAAGAGAGTGATAAGGGAGGCAGCAAAGGCACCAAGTTCCCTCTTACTCTCCTTTATGTTCATGAATTTATTCCACTCCCTTACTTTTTGCATTTGGTGATATGTGTCGCCATCTGTTCTGGGTGAATAGTATTAACTATTTTTATGACACATTTTGCAAGTGGATTAGCATTCATAATTCAGTTCACCTGAACACAGTAATATTTTGTAAAGCCCTCATATAAGAAGTGAAATTTAAATGTAAATATCATCACAGTGATCTTTACAGACTTTAAACAGTTTGATTACTTAGCCTCTTAACTATGTTTGAAGTCAATGGCAAGCTTGGTAAACAGATGGAGCAGTATAAACTGAGAAAGCAGAAACCAGGAATAATAAATACACTGATCCAAGAGACAAACACTGACAAATTTACAGTAGCCCTTTAAGAGAAAAATACCTTCCATCCCATCATAGCACTGCTTTGGCAAAGACAGAGATGACCTCTTGTCATTGACAGAGATTTATCGAGTACCCATAAGGGCAATGACATGCTATGGGCTCTACATGATCATCCCTGATTTCAGAGCACTATGCCATTTTCACACCCTGGTACCCCATCAAATAAAATAAATTTGGATTTTGTTATATTTCTGGAGAAGAATGACATTGGCCCTTTTAGGTTCAGGGATCAGGAACCCCAGGGACATCTGATCTTACTAAATTACTTGATTGGATTGTTGGATCCATTAGCAGGATACATACAAAATTCCACCCAATGATCTGTCTCTCTCTTTTACCGTCTGCATTGTTGTTGAACCTCAGTCATTCATCATACACATTCTTAACAAAAATGACAGGGTTGGAACAAAAGGATGCTTTTTCTTTCTCCCTTGGTGGTATTGCCTTCAAGGCTTACTGCTGTTCAGGGTCCTGTTGAGATTTTGATTAAAAAAGACAGATATGGGGCAACTTCCATTAATGTTCTATATTTCCTGTAGCAAAATGTAGGCTCTTTCAGCTTACCCAAGAGAATTTCATTTTCTGTGTCTGTTGGCAAATTCAATTTTGAATTTTACACAAAGTACTAAAAAATAGTTAAGCCCTGGATCAGAGGCTATAATCTCAGTTAACCCTTACATTTTTCTCTCTTATTATACAAATTATCAGCCTTCCAAACCAAAAGATTTATGCTGCTCAGAGAGAGGCTGAGGTCAATAGTTATTTGGCTGAAGAGGTAGAGAAAGACTTGAGTTCAAATCCTTCTTCAGACACTTTTTTAGCTGTGTGACCTGGGGCAAGTCACTTAACCTCCATCAGCCTCAGTTTCCTTATCTTTAAAGTAGGTATAATAATAAAACCTATTTCATGGGGTGGTTGTGAAAATCACATGAGATAACGTATGTAAAGTGCCTTGAAAATCTTAAAGTATTATATAAATGCTAGCTATGATGATGATGATGATGATGATGATGATGTTGATGTGAATAATTCCCTTATCCTCTCCAAACATGATAACTATATTCTTTAAAAGCCCAGTGCTGGACACATTCAAGAATCCTTTTTCATTACTCCTACATGTCTACGTTCCTTCAGTATTTATGCATACTGTTTGTACTGTACCTCATACTTTTCTGCATTAAAACCTGATTGATTTATAGTTTGTGTTTGCTTGTCTTCTAGTTACACAGTGTAAATTCCTAGAGAATTGTGCTTTTTGATTCTTGTTTTTATTCATGATTACATTTAATTTTTATTTTTTCTCAATTATATGTAAAATTATTTTAACATTCTTATTTTTTTTTTAAATTTTGAGTTCCAAATTCTCTCCTCTCTGTCCTCCACCTCTTTGAGAAGGCAAGCAACTTGATATAGGTTATACATATTCAGTCATACAAGACATTTACATATTAGCCATGTTGTAAAAGAAAACACAGACCAAAAAAAAAACCCCAAGAATAATAATGGTAGTAAAAATAAAAGTATGCTTTAATCTACATTCAGACTCCATCAGTTCTTTCTCTGGAGATGGATAGCATTTTTCATTCATAAGTCCTTTGGAATTGTCTTGGATCATTATATTGCTGAGAATAGCCAAGTCATTCACAGTTGATCATCGTACAATATTGGTATTACCATGCACAATGGTCTCCTTGTTCTACTCATTTCACTTTGCATCAGTTCATGTAAGTCTTCTCAGGTTTTTCTGAAAGCATCTTGTTTGTCATTTTTATAGCACGTTAGTATTCCATCATAATCGTATACCACAACTTGTTTTCCAAGTCATTCTCCAATTGATGGACATCCCCTCAGTTTCTAATTCTTTACCACAATAAATAGGGCCACTAAAATATTTTTGTATATATAAGATCTTTTTTTCTATTTCTTTGATTTTTTTGGGCTACAGACCTAATAGTTGTATTGCTGGGTCAAGGGTATGCACAGTTTTATAGCCCTTTTGGCATAGTTCCAAATTGCTCTCCAAAATAGTTAGATCAGTTCACAAATCCACCAATAGCACAGTAGTGTCCCTATTTTCCTGCATCCTCTCCAACATTTGGGATTTTACTTTTCTGTCATATTATCCAATTTGATAGGTGTGAGGTAGTACCTCACAGTTGTTCTAATTCACATTTCTCTTATCAATAGAGATTTAGGGCATTTTATATGACCATAGATAGCTTTGGTTTCTTCTGAAAACTGCCTATTCATATCATTTGACCACTAGTCAATTGAGGAGTGACTTGTATTCTTATAAATTTGACTCAGTTCTCTATACGTTTGAAAAATGGGGCCTTTATCAGAGAAACTTGCTTTAAAATTTCTGCCCAGTTTCCTGCTTTCTTTCCAATCTTGGCTGCATTCATTCTATTTGTGCAAAACTTGTTTTAATTTCATGTAATAAAAATAATCCATTTAAGATCCTGTCATGCTCTCTAACTCTTGTGTGGTCATAAATTCTTCTATTATCCATAAATATGACAGGTGAAATATTCCATGCTCCCCTAATTTGCTTATGATGTTATTCTTTACATGTAAATCATGTACCCATTTGACCTCTTTTATTTTTACCTCCCCCCCACCAAATGAGCATTTCTACTTGCATAACAGAACAGAAAAAGATGACTGTCCATGAAATGGAAAATCTCTTTTATATATAGCTTGATATTCTTTTAAAAATATCCAATAAAGTCAAATGTAATTTTCGAAGTTGTCCTACTTGTCTATTGTGTTACTCTTTTTGGTCTTCCTTCTGTTCTCTTCTGTTTATTTGAAAAAAACCTGCTTCAGTGATCTTTTTTTCTGTTTTTTATTTCTCTCTGTCTCTTCTCTCTCTCTTTCTCTTCCTTCTGCCTTCAAACTCCCTCCCCCACATAAGAAAAGTAAAAGTAAATACAAAATGATTTCATTGAGAGGGTGTTATTAGACTGTGAGAATCAGCAAGGACCTTTTGCATGAGGTGGCCCTTGAACTGAACTTTCTATAGGGCAAGAGGTTCTAAAAGGTGAAAGTTCAGAGAGTGAATATTCCATGAATAGGTGACAGGCAGCCCATGCAATAATAATAGCTAGCATTTCTATAGAGTTGTAAGGTCTGCAAAGCTCTACATCTGCAAAGGTGGAACATGGAATGTTCTGTGTGAGAAATATGAAATAGGCCAGTTTAGCTGGAGCATAGAATTTATGAGGGGAAGTCATGTGTAATCAGATTACAAAGGAAGGCTAGAGGCATACTGGGAAGGGCTTTAAAAGCTTGTGATGTAGTGTGCGTATGTGTGTATGTGTGTTGACATATGTTAGTAATATATATATATGTATCTTGATATTGAAAACATCAGTCATTTAATAATAACAATTTTATGACTGCATGGTGAATGGATTGAAGAAGAGAGAGGATGGTTATAAATAGGCCGATTAGTGGTATCGTAATCGTCCTGGTGAGAAAAGTGATGAGAATCTGAACTAGTGTGGTTGTGGCATAATTAGAGAGGAAAGGATGAATTTGAGACAGGTTGAGAAAATAGAAGTGACAAGACTTGGTGACTGGCTAGGGGAGGGGGAAGAATGAGTAAGAGTGAAGAGTGAAGTATGACTCTGAGTTTGGGACCCTGAGTGACTGGAAGGATGCTTGTGTAGAAATAACAAAGTTAAGAAGGAGTGAGGGTTTTGGAGGAAAGACTATGATTTTAGTTTTGGACACGTTGAGTTTGAAATTCTTATGGGACATCTTATGGGTGGAGTTTTCTAATAATTAATCAATTAGCAATCATTGACTAAATAACTACTATGTGTCAGGTATTGTGAATCAGGCAATTGGAGATAGGGAACTGGAGCTCAGGAGACAGATCAAGGTGGGGTATATACTATTTAGGAGTAATTTGCATAGAGATGATACTTGAATGTATGTGTGTGTGTGTGTGTGTGTGTGTGTGTGTTTGTATGAGATGAAATCATGAAAAGAAAGAATGTAGAGAAAGAACAAGACTGGGCCTAGGATATTTGGGGGGAAATGATTTATTACATGTCAACATTTAAATAGTTTCTTTATCTTTTAAAAAGATTTCATCTTCTTGAGGGGAAAGGTTATGTTTCCCTTTGATAATACTGTATTAGAAACACCAAGTCAGTGCAGGCTACAACTTTTGCCACAGATTAGGACAAATCTAAATTACATCATAAATAACTGAGTTGGTCTCTTAATTTCCTTTGGGTAATCAAGAAAATAGCAATGAATTTGCATGTTTTACCGTGGGGAATACATTAGAGACCATATAGTACTCCCTTGCTAACACATTAACTACAATGCCAAAGTTAGAGTTGAAATGATCATGTGAAGTCTTCCAAGTGAAATGAGAATAACACTGGTCTGATCTTACATTCAACAAACATCAGTGCTCTCTATTGACCATTCATCCATATGAAGTGAATGGACCAAAATTGCCAGGTAATAAATTATAGTACCTTTTCTGAGACACTAAATAGTTGTCTAGTTCCCTGGAAGAGATCACTTAAATGCTAGAGATAAGCATAAAATTCACAGACAGTACATTTATAGTATATATCACACTAGCTACCTTCTTTGGCAACTATACTACATCAGTATAGAATCAATAAGACGGAAGCGGAAGAATACGCTGGTAGTTGAATTCAACAGTTTATTAGATACAAAGAGTAAGAGTGTGACATATAGCATATTTTAAAGTGATTTAAAAATATAATGCTATAAAATACTGTGAAGCTGGTGACAAAGGTATACTTATGATCAAAGGTAGGTGGTAGTGTTATAAATAAATATAAAATGATTATCAAGACAATAAAATATAAGGTCTTTGAAAGTAGGAACTGATTCACTTTTGTCTTATCTTCAGTGTCTAGTAAGGTGCCTTGTACATACTAGGTGCTCAATTAAGTATTTATTAAGTGACTGACTCACTGAATGAATGAGTGCAAAACATCCTTCCCTACAGTGTTTTCATCACTAAATCAGTGTCCACTTTAAAGAGAAGGAAAAAAAAACTCCATCAAGATGATGTGGCTAGAACCCAATTTTCTTAGGTTTATATCATGTTCTGTTTAGTGTTAGACAAATGGCCACTGAGGAGTACATCCTCTTTTCTGTCTGGAAGGTTATTATTTTTTATTTTCTTTTGGCTTTTATTGCAGGAGAGCAAGCTGCTTTAAGCAGATGCCAGCTCAAATGAGAACATTCCCTTAGTGCAATTATATTTCCTTTTAAGTTAAAATAAATAACGTAAGAAAAAAAATTCATCTTATCTCACTCCTTATTTTTCATGAGGCAAGTCCCTCTGGAATTAAAACATTGGGTGACTAGAGTAAAAGGAATAGGAGAAGCAAGATGATTTTTTCTTTTCTTTCATTATTTAAATTGAAACAAAATATATGGCTATACTAAAAAGGTACAAATCTTAGGGAAATGTAAAATAACTTAGACACACACACATAAAGTTATTTACCAATTAATGAGATAGCATACTTAAAGGACAGTTGGAATATTGAGAGTAAGAAAAAGGATGACTAGTTTTGAGGGGAACAAGTGATTAGTACAGCTTATTGAGAAAATGAAAGCATAAACTCCCCCAAATTTAGGACCTTAATAATATTTATGGAGTGCTTTAGAGTGCTAACATTTATAGAATGCTTTAAAGTATGCAAAGTGATTTAGATATATTACCTTATTTGATCCTCACAATAACCCTGGGTAAGTACCATTATTATCTCCATTTTATACACAGGAAACTGAGATCAAGAAGGTCAAGTATCTTATCAGGGTTACAAAACTAAGTGTCTGAGGAAGGATTTGAACTCAGGTACTCCTGACTCCAGGCCCAGCACTCTATCCACACTCCACTCAGATGTCTAAAAATAATCCTTCA
This sequence comes from Phascolarctos cinereus, assembly GCF_003287225.1. Taxonomy (NCBI): domain Eukaryota; kingdom Metazoa; phylum Chordata; class Mammalia; order Diprotodontia; family Phascolarctidae; genus Phascolarctos; species Phascolarctos cinereus. Next base: position 93,614,546 of record NW_027556180.1, read on the forward strand.
TGCTTTTAGGCCATAGATACAGAATGTTAAAGTAATTGATTAATTCAGTATAAATAATTTTTTAGTGTAGGTACTCAATGTCATTCAGACATGGTCCTAGGCAAAATTTTTGGGGCAAAATGTTTGACTTCAGCATCCTGAAATCTTTTATTCCATTCTGAAGTGTCTAGAGGCATCTTATCTGGGACTGCCTTCCTCTATGGAGCAGACCTTTACTGACTCCTTCTTTTCCCATTAATATCTTATCTGTCTGGTTTCTTGCTACCTCAGAGCTATGCTTGCCTGGGGCGGGGGAGAGGAGGGAGATAGCTAGATATTCTGATAAATGAAACCCTATTTAATATCTTATAGATTAATACTTTAAATCATTAAGGGTAAGGATTCTTTTTTTTTTTTAAATTAATCTCCCATAGTGCCTATGCCTAGCATGCAGTAGCCATTCAAATATAGGCTGATTTTATATTAACTTGTTAATTTAATTTTACCTTTAAGTAAGACACTTTCTATGAATGCAGTGCTTTACTTTAACAGTGGGAATTCCATGTAGTGCAAAAGGCTAACAGGAGATATTTTTGGCTGTCTTTCTGGGTTCTTTCCAATTGCACATTTTAGATGGCTGCCAACACTACCTAAGGTTGAGACTCACTAGAAGTGTTGTGTAGATAAAACAGCTGGTTAGTGATGATCATTGAAGTCAAGAAGTGGCAGTACTGCATCTGAAGTCTGATCTGTGGGAAAATGTGAAAAGAGAAAAGGAAAAATAGCGTTTCAACAATTCCATGATTCAGCAAATAATTAAGTATCTACTATTTACAAGTCATGCCGCTAGACACTGGGGAGACAAAGACAAAAAATGGAGCGGTCCCTGTCCTCAAGGAGGTTTTGATTTATTAAGGAGGATGTAACAGGAATAAAAGTAATGAGAGAAATTATTATTATGGGGGATCTGAGTTCCCCCCCCCCTTTTCTATTTATTCATTCGAAGCCCAGTCCTTTAAGGACATTTCTGACCTTGCCCAAAGAATTCACTCCACCCATACCACCTTATGTAGGTGGAATTCTTACCCACCATTATTCATTGTGCATAAACTGGGTGGAGAATAGGCCCTTTTGTATAGATTGCCTGGGGGGGGGGGAAGTGGTCTGGCTTTGGATGACTCTCTTTGTCTAAGAGTGACTTGATGTGACACATCCCCCCCCCCCGCCCCTCATTAGAATAAGCCCACCTCTCATTATAATATTTATTCTGCCATTAATTGTTAACTAGTCAGAGTTGAATTCCACCTGTTGGGAACACCAACTCTTCCAAGGTATTTAAACATCTGATATTCTCTAAGGGGCATTGAGAGGACCGCTGACCTTAATTTATTGGTTATTTGTTAGCTATAATTAATAAATTGATTATTAATTACTCAGAAACTGTTTCTTGGACTTTTCATTCATCACAGCAAATAAATTCAAAATATATCTAAAGTAATATAAAAGCTGTCAAGAAGGAGAGAATCCTAACTCCTGGGAGAATCAGGAATGATTGGATGTTCTGACCTTTTGAAAGAACCCAGAAATTCTGCTGAGGTGAGGAAACAGTACATTATAGACACGAGAAACCACTTATGCAAAGGCACGAAGAAGGGAGACAGAATGTCATGGATGGGGAACAGCCAATAGGTCAGTTTGATAGGAGAGTACAAGAAGGAGAGAATATAACATATAAAAACTCTGGAAAGCCAGATTATGAAGAGCTTAAAACCACACTCTGGATTTTGCCCTGTGACTTCCCCTGCCTGCAGTGTCCTTTCCTCTCTCCTTCAGGTATTGAGGTCTGGCTCCTTCTTTGAGAGCCAACTCTACTCCAGCCTCCTCCAGAAATTAAGCCTTGTGCTGACTGTCTCATTTGTTCTTCCTTGATTTGAACTCACATAATGCTTAATTTCTTTTATGTATTCTTTGTTTTTTCACTTAACTGTTTCATGGATGTTAAGCACTGACCTAGGGATGGAGAGGAGAATCATACCTCTGTTACTTCCTTGCTATGTGACTTTAGTTAAATCATTTCAACTCTATAAGGCTCAGTTTCCCTGTCTTTAAATATAGGCATTAGACTATATAATTTCTAAGTTCTCTACCAGCTTTCCTATTATTCCAAAGATCATAGGATTATAGTATTATAGATTGGAATCTGGAAGGCATCTGAGAGACCTAATGTAATCTAATGGCTTCATTTTTTTATAGATGAGTAAACTGAGGCCCAGAAAATATAAGTGATGTCTCTACAGTCACACAGATTGCAGAAATCAGGAAAAAAGGATTTTAATAAAGATCACAGAATCACAAATTTTAATGTTTTATGTAATCTCCCTGGTCATCTAAGTAGAGCCAATGAGTTTTCTTTCCATAATTCCAAAGTGTAGTGGAACAAGCTCCTGGCTAGGCATTAGATGCATTCATTGGGTTTTAGTCCTAGTTTAATCACTAGTCATTCAGGTGTGTGAACCTAGGCAAGTGACTTACCTTTTGGTTTCCTTATAAGCATGGCAGTAGATTAGATGGTCTGTTTTTCTTTTGTTTGTGTTAAGATTTTGGCAAAGATATTCTATTGAAGTCTTGCTTGGACTGCTCTGGCGACTAAGCCTATGACATCCAATTGGAGCAGACTGGCAGTCAATAAACATTCATTAAGTACCTATCTTGTGCCAGGCAATGTACTAAGCTCTGAGTATGCAAAGAAGGGCAAAAGACAGTTTTTGTACTCAAGGAGCTTGCAGCCTAATGGAGGAGATAATACGCAAACTATCCTCACAGAAGATATATGTAGTATACATTGTAGATCATCAACAAAGGGACAAATAAAGGGGAATCAGAAAAGGCTTCTTATAAAAGGTAGAATTATAACTGGGACTTGGAGGAATACAGGAAAGTCAGGCTGACATGAAGAGGGAAGACATTCCAGGCATGGGAGAGAGTCAGAGAAAAGGCTAAATGTTGGGGTAGGGGGGGAGGGAAATAGAGTGTCCAGTAAGAAAAACAGTAAGAAGACCAACATCATTAGATCTTGTAGTACATGACACAGTATGAAAATGTAAGAAAAGTGGAATGGTAGAGGATAGGAGAGAGGTTATTAAGGGTTTTGAATACCAGAGGATTTCATATTTGTTCCTGAAGGTTGTAGGGAGCAGTTGGAATTCATTGAATGGTGTGACATAGTCAGATCTATTCTTTAGGAAGTTCACTGATAGCTGAGTGAAGGATGGACTAGAGAGGGGAGAGACTCGTGGCTGGGGAAAAGCTATCGGTTAACTAAAAGAACAAGAGAGAAGCAAGAGAAGTGTTATTTAATGTTGTTATCAGTGATTTGAATGAGGGCATATAGACTGAATGCTGATAAAATTTGTGGATGACACAAGACCAAGAGGGATAGCTAAATCCTGGATGTCAGTCAATTTCCCGAAGATCTAGGCTAGAACAAGGGGATGAATATAGTGAAACAGCATTTTATAGATAAAAATACAAAATCCTACTCTTTATAAAAAAGAGTAAATAACCAAAATATAAATTGAGAGAGGAGACTAATAGTCAGAACAGTTACTGCGAAAACAATTCATGGGGGAGTCAGCAATGTGCCAAGTCAACCTAAAAAGTTGCGATCTTAGGTAGCCCTAAAAGAGTTACAATGTTCAGAATGAGCAAGGGTACAGCTCTATCCAGAATTTATTTGGTCAGAGAACATCTGGAGTATTTTGTTCAGTTCTGGCTGCCATATTTCAGGATGGACATTGGTGAATGTGAAATTTCCAGAAGAGGACAACCAAGATTATGATGGGACTGAAAACAATACGTAATAAAATATTTTGAAGAAACTGGGCATAGAAGAAATTTAGGTGGAAACTTGATAGGTCTCTTCAAATATCTGAAATATTTGAAATATTCTTCCTGTGGAAGAAGTATTAGATACATTCTGCTAGGCCCCAGAGAACAAAACTAGGCACAATGAATGGGTAGAAGTAGCAAGGAAATAGATTTAGGTTCAACGTAAGGATAAACTTCCAAAAAATTAGAGCTGCCTAAAAGTGGGAGGAGCTGTATTTGGAAATAGATTTTATCCGAAACTAGAAGTCTTTAAACAGCCGCAGATGACCACTTGTCACATATGATCTAAAGGATGGATTCTTTCCAACACTGACATCCTATGATACTCTAGTAGTTCTTGTATCTCAATTTTAGAGATGGCTGAATTCTTTATTTGTCAACTGATCATTTCAGTTTTGTTTAAAAATATACAGAGTCACAGAATCATAAAATATCAGAACTGGGTGGGAACAACCCTTTCTAAGGCCCATTCTCATCTTCTCTTTGTTGAGTTCCTCCTGGAGCCTCCATTTTGTGGAGGGGATCCTGTTGGCCCTCATTCCCCTTCCAACCCTGTTCCTGGCTTCTAGACTTTAAAACCATTGTCTTGTGCTGGGTATCTTAATCCAGTTTCCAGCTTCCTTTTATGTGTTGTCTTCCCCCATTAGAATGTAAGCTATTTGAGGGCCAGGACTGCACTTCTTTTTGCCTATATTTGTAAGCCTAGTGTTTATCATAGTGCTTGCCACATAGCAAACACTTCATAAATCCTTCCCTTCTTCCTTCCTTGATATCTTAGGGTTTACAGGCTAGATTTCTTTCTTGAGGACCTTGCCTTAAATCCAATTAACTCTGACTCTGATTGATTGGCCAACAATAGGTCCCAACCCAAGCCCCACTCATTAGTTTTTGTTTGGACCCTGATAGCTCTGGTTGAATGTAAATAGCAATTGTTTCTGTTTTGGCCAGAAGCCCTGAGGGCTTTCCTCTCCCAAACTGCTTTTTTTTTTTGACTAGGTAAAATAGGTCATTCTTTGCCTCACTTCTTATCTAGCCTTAATCATTGAATGGATTTTCTTCAGTCAAACTGAGATCTGGGAAAGACATTAGCTGAAAAAGGTCAAGGTCTCCCACTGCATCCAGGGCCATCTCCAATAGTCCTGATCTTTATCTCACCACTGGACCCAGTTAGCTCTGGAGGAGAAGGTGAGACTGGTGACTTTGCACAGCCTTCCCTCACTTAAATCCAATTCACTTGCAATTCCTGGCATCACCTTCCTGATGTCTTGGTCCTCTGAGAATGAAGGACAAGCAGCAATGCTCCTTCCCTTCCTCCTTAGTTCTTTCATTCCTTTATTCTTTCCTTTCTACTTTCCAAGACTTTGCAAATTTTCTTTCCTTACTGTTACTAGGGGTAGTGGAGGTAAAGTTAATGAAATGCCATTATCCCTTAAGCTGAAATATTTCAGAGCAACTAAACATGTTGTGATTCTTAATGCTAGACCTGATTCAGTGGTGAATAAATAACTCTATTATTGCTTCTGTTTTGTTCTATTTCACTGTCAAATAAGGTATACTATTTGCAAAAATGCTTCCTAATACGGCACATTCTCTAGAAGTGTGGATAAGGACAGGGATAATGGTTATGTTAAATTGTTCAGGTATATGAAGTTCTAAGCTGTAGATAGTGATGAGCTATTTTTCGTTTTGACTGAAGATAGAAGAAGAAGGAAGTTGGTAAGGTGAGTGCTTTTTCTCCCAAGAAATCAGAGCAACTACAGTTGTCATTTGAAGAATATTCATAGAAATGCCTACAAGGATGACAGGTGGCAAATTGTTCCCTCCCCATTTTACAGCTGGGTGAATTGAAGTATGCAGAGGTTAAGTGACTTATCCAAGGTCAATGAGTGAAGTAATAGCTGAGTTAAATCTTCTTATTGGGCTGTATCCCCCAAACCAGAATAGCTTCTACTACATTACCCTCTGGCCTTTTCCCATTAGATTGAAAACATCGACATGTAGAACAGACTGAAACAATTTTCTAAAATGCCATTAAAATTAAGAAGATACTTAAAAGGACACATGAGGAGCCATATTCAACAAGTACAGAAATAAATTAGACATGGGAAAGTATTAAAACACCTGACCTGTGTGGGTATCTGAATAATATGCGAAGCGATCTCATTCATTTAGTTCTAGCATTTGCTGTCCTAATCTGAAATATGAAAAATGTTCCCAAGAAGAAGAGAGAGAGCAGAAGGAGAACATCTTAATATACAGTGAAATATAAATTAAAAACCTCTCTAAAGCTATTAGTAAAAGTACTGAAATACATTAGCAGGTGCAGAGGTTCAACTTTGGATGAATGTTCTTTGAAATCAGATTCATCACTGAAATTAATCTGAGAGGCGTCAAATCTGTAGGGAGTTAAAAACTGAAAAATGAGAAGACTTCATTGAAGTTCCAAATTGTATGGGGGATCAGAATTCATAATCCATTGTCATTGATAACTGGAGCACGCAGTCATTTAAATGACTTACATCTTGGAAAAAGTGGGAGAATAACTTGAAATACCCCTGCTTAGAGGAAAAAAAGGCCATTAGCTGGATAGATTTGGTTTCCTGTGAGCTGCTGAGACATCTAAATTTTCCCACAGAAAACAATGAGTATCATTGTTGCATTCATTAGCAAGGCTTATATATTTTGTCCTGACAGGGAAAGTTGTCCATTCACTGAGAAAATACACTAGAGTTTCCATCCCTACTTTCGAACTATACAATTGTAGGCATTCAGTTCTGTATACACCCCCTTCATGTACCATAGATTTTGGACATATATTTAATGCCAAGTTTCTTGGCAATCAGCCAAACTGGAAAGCATCAATTTCACCAGTCAGTGATTAGATTTCAATCAATCAGATGTTATACGCTTACATAGATACTGTGCTATAAGAAGTTCCTTTGTTGCATTTCATCCTCATAGACTGCATTGAGTGCACAATCATCTATGAACAAAATATCATGCACCAACTCTCCCTCTACTTTAGTCTTGGCTTGTAGCCTTTTTAAGTTAAATAATTTGCCATCAGTGTGATATCTGACCTTGATGACGTTTTCATCTTCATTGAAAGAGTCTGGCAACATTGCTTAAAACATCATGCTAAAAAGCATGGGAAAAAGCACACAGCCCTGCTTCACTCCATTGGTGACTGGGAAAGTGTAAGAGCATTGTCTATTATCCAGAACCCATGCAACATGCTGTCATGAAACCGACATACAATACTGATGAAATTCTCAGGGCATCCAGATTTTGCCATAATTTTACACAAGCCTTCACAAGTAACAGCATCAAAGACAGGCAGATCAATGCATGTTGGGTACAGATCTCTGTTCTGCTCCTGGCCTATCTCTTGGAGTCATTGGGTAGCAAATACCACAGGAACCATTCCTAGGCCCTTTATGAAGCCATACTGGTTCTCAGGTAAATGACCATCCTACAGGTGAAGAATTAGCCTATTGAGGAGGACTCTGGCAAGAATCTTGTCAGCAATAACTGAGACCCCCCCACCCCGGCTTGTGCTAATTTTGGTCTAACAACTAACACCAAGAAAACAGAGGTTCTCCACCAGCCAGTACTGTGCCATTCATATGTGGAACTATTGTTTACAGCAAATGGAGAAATATTGAATGCTGTGCATAAGTTCACTTACTTTGGCAGTATTCTTTCCAGGGATGTACACACAGATGATGAGGTTGATGCACACAGAGCCAGAGTTAGGTCAGTGTCTGAAAGAAAGTGAGGGAGAGAAGTGTTAGACCATCTACCAAATTGAAGGTCTATTGAGCTGTCGTGTTGGTCTCATTGTTGTACGCCTGTGAAACCTGGACAGTATACCAATTCCATGCCAGGAAACTGAATCGCTTCTTTTTGAATCATCTTAGGAAGATTCTGAAGATCACCTGGCAAGATAAGGAACTGGAGTCTGAGGTCCTTTCTCAAGCTGAAATGCTAAGCATTCAAACTGTACTGCAAAGAGCATAGCTCCAATGGGCTGGCCACAATTATTTGAATGCCAAACATACATTTGCCGAGAAGGCTATTTTATGGAGAACCCACACAAAGAAGGCTCTCACATAGAGGTTAGAAGAAGCAATACAAGGGCACTCTCAAGGTCTCTCTGAAGAACTTTGGAATCGATTGTGAGACATGGGAGACACTGGTAAAGGATTGCCCAATATGGCATGCCAACATCAAAGAAGGCACTGTGCTTTATTCACAATTATGCAGAATTGCAGTAGCTCAAAAGAAATGTGAGATGTGAAAATTTAGAGATACCTCCATTCCTAATGTTTATGTGGACTATTTGCATCCAACCTTTGGTAGAGCCTTCTGAGCTCATATCAGTCTGATCAGTCACAGTCGGACACACTAACTTGATTCCAACATAGTGATGTCATTTGGTTCTATTCAAGAATGAAGGACAGAAACCAACCAATGAATAAGAAGCTCCTGAAATAGAAGAGAAGGTTTAGAATATGTAACAGTCTAGGTAGATCTTTCCCCAAATAACCAAAGGAATACAGAATCATACATTTATAGCTAGAAAGAAATTTTGAGGCCATCTGTTCCAACTCTGCTATTTTACACATGAAGAAACAGGCTTAACAGGTCAGGTGACTTGCCCAAGGACGCTGAGTAGCTAGGTAGTGTAATGAATAGAGTGTTGGGCTTGAGTTAGGAAGATCCAAGTTTGCGTTTTGTCTTAAACATTTACTAGTTGTGTGACTCTGGGCAAGTTACTTAATATTCTTCAGTCTTTATTTCCTGATATTTGAAATAAAAATAATAATGGCACCCACATTCTAGGGTTGTTTGGATAAAATGAAATAACATATGTAAAGTGCTTTGCAAACCATAAAGCACTATATAAATGCTAGTTATTGTTGTTGTTGTTAAATAGCAGAGCTAGGATTTGAACCAGAGTTCTGTGACTCCAAATCCATGCCTTTTCAGTAATACTTTATTTATCTCTGCCAGGAAAAAAAAAAGGCATTTATTGGCAAAAAAGCAAGTTTGCATCCTACATCCAGTATAGGCAGAGATACCTATTTTGACAAGTCAATGGGATGAATGCACATCTCAGATCACCATAATTTGAAGGGCCTAGGCAGACTACACCTTTAGCATATTGGCAGTCTGCTTGATTACACAAAGGCAGATGAGGGAAAGTGATATAATCAGCTAATCAGAATTTGGAGCTATGGCTCACACAGCTATCTATGAGTGACAGTTATAACTGAAATGCCAACCTTCTCACTAACTTGACATCATATATTCATAGAACAGTCACGGGGGCAGCCATCTGTGGTGGCTCTATATATCTAGAGAAGTCACGATCTTCCTTGTTCCCTTTTCTGTAAAATGAAGCACTTGTACTGATTGGTCTCTGAGGTCTTGGCGAACTCTAAATATATAATTCCATGGTCCCTAGAACTGGCTTTGTCCTTACTTGACTTTCCATTGGACATGAGTTCTTAATGAAAGGGCAGTGGCCATAGACAGAAGCAAAAGGTTTCCACAATGGAGACCCAACTCCTCTGCTGGGTTCCTTTTTTTTTTTTTTGTTAACGTTCCTGTGTCTGTAGGAGTGTCTTGCATCCCAGTTACTAGTCCTGTTGACCTAGATTTCTGGCCTTCCCACGTAGTTAAATAGTTAGTAAGTCAGAATGGCTATACTCACTTCCTACCCTACTTTTCTCACCCTTCATTCATCAATGATAATTATCATTATCTGATACTATTTAAAGCAGGGGTCTTCACCTTTTTGTGTGTCATGGATCTTTCTGGCAGTCTAGTGAAGTCAATGGATTCCTCAAAATAAAGTTTTGTCTTGACTTTTAAATTGCAAATGAAGGAAATTCTAAATTTCAGTTAGAGATTGGTGAAAATAATGATGTAATTTTTTTTCCATTCAACTTCAGAGATCCCCTGAAATTTATCCACAGACCCTTGGGATCCCAGATTAAGAGTAAAACTGGGGGCAACTAGGTGGCACAGTGCATAGAGCACCAGCCCTGGATTCAGGAGGACCTGAGTTCAAATCCGACCTCAGACACATAACACTCACTAGCTGTGTGACCCTGGGCAAGTCACTTAACCCCACTGCCTAAACCAAGAAAAAAAAGAGTAAAACTGCAATTAGCCAGAACACTGGAAGAATAGTGTTTTGGTTAATTAATCTTTCTGAGTTACTCAGACTTAACCAGAAATCCTGTTTTGTTCCAATCTCTATTTAAAAACTTTCAAAAAGATAATTACTTCCTGGGCCACTACCCTACTTAGTTATCGGTGGCAGGGAAATTTGTTGGAATATTTGTAATGACTAAAGATCTCAAAGTATACCAAGATGGTCATTTTGTGTATCAACACTACTTTTATCATACTGTAGATTCAAGAGATATAGCGATATGTATTGATCTCAGAAAATACCCTGTAGCTCTATTTAAGAGTAGTAGGGAGGAAGATGATAATCTTTATTATATTTATAACCCTGGACTTTCAGGCTCCTTGATCAGAAAGTGTGTCTATGGAGCCATTAAACTTGGGAAAAGTAGCATAGTTTAGGTTAAGGTTAACCAGTTTGACATCTCATTGAATTTGGCTTTGGAGGCATCTGGGAACATGAGGCCCATCCTCCTTAGTCCACTTGAGAGGAAGACCAGATGGAAGGACCAAGTTGTAGGCTGATTCTGTTGCTTCTTTCCTGCCTTGTCTCTCCAGGATTTGGGTGGATTGTTTTTGTACATGAGAGTGATTAGAATTGTGAGGTATCAAAGAGACTGCTGAGCGTCAGCTGGTGGGACAATGCACTTCCAGATCCCCCATCCTTTCCTTTTCATTTGTTGCCATTCCAGGTGAGGGAGCAGTCCCCCATTAACTGTACATTTACTTTGAATTCTACTTCTCTAATCTTATATCTCTGTAGCTGCCAGTTAGGTTTTGTCCAAATGAACTGTTCTCTCCACGTCACAATTCTCCCTCTCCGCCCCCAGCCCTATTCCCATTGTTCACTGTTCTTTCAATATTATCATGTAATTCTCTTGATAAAATGAAAAATGAAAATTTGGTAGCTGTTAATCCTTCTCTATGTGATTAACACTGGCATGATTAGCAATTTGGGAAGTGGTTGAAGAGATGGAAAACATCCCTACTTTGGAATGAAATGAGGGAGAGGTCTACTGATCCTATTTGGGAAGTCTCACAAGTAAGAGAGCTGTACTGTGATCACACCCCTAGGCAAACACAAGTTACCCATAAACAGGAGAGCCTATAAATAGAACATAATTTAGATACCCCTAGAAATAAACTGAAATAAACCCTTGAGGCAAACGTAAGTCTAAGGCAAGACTAGTCTCTAGGGATGTTGATACTCTGCGGAACAAATCTAGTACAATCTGGAACTCCCTTCTGTCCCCATATTTTGGGAGTGGGGAACATCTAGTAGATGTGTGCAATAAAGTGACGTCCTTACCACTTACAAGCGAAATGCCTGTCCGTTTATCCAATGTGAGAATTGGAATTCTTCTTCACCTGGACATCTTCCACCTCATGGGGACATTGTCTATTACGGGGGAATCTAAACCCTACTTCTAACAAAGGGGGCTCCTGTTCAAAATTATATAGTAAAATATTACTGGGTCTGCCCACAGTGTACAGTATTTTTAAAACATTTCTCTAATAGCTCATAAAAAACAAGTAATTAAATTTATTCTTAGCATAAGTATGCTTTGTTTAAATCTTTGTTCTCTTGCTATAAGTAGGACTCAATGTGCATTTTTGGTACCTTGATAGCATCAGCCCGCTATAGCCTAACATCACAGATACTACTGAGTGGAAAAATGAAAGCTGACAAGCTGTTGATTAATGTTCCAGTAGGAATCCAATACATAGACTCATCCTATCTTTCATCATTGTGTTCAGCAGGACTGAAGCCTGCCTTATCACAGGGCTCCTAATAGGCTAGAAGAAGGAGTAATGGGCTTCTTCCATTATGAGGGCTTCTTAGCTCAACATAGGTGGATATGTTGGACAAAAGGGGGGAGGGAATAATCATTTCAATTTATATAATGCCTACTATGCACCAGGCCCTGTGCCAATCACGTTACAAATACTGCCTCATTTGATCCTGACAACAACCCTGCTGCTACAGTTGAGGAAACTGAGGTAAATAGAGCCTAAGTAACTTGCCCGAGATCACACAGCTCGTAAGTTTCTGAGGCTAGATTTGAAGTCAGGTTTTCCTGACACCAGGCCCAGCGCTCTATCCACTGTACCACATATCTTCTTCATTCTCTCCCTGGCACTTGAAAGCCCTCTGTAGTTCTGTAAGAGAAGGAAATGACAAACTACTCCAGTATCTTTGCCATGGAAACCCCAAATGGGTCACAAAGAGTCAGACACGATTGAAAATGACTCAACAGCAGTCACGAGTTCTGCACAGCAGTTTACATCTTTATGCGTATCACATGGCCGGAACATTTGCACTATTCCTGAGTTACAGTGAAGTCCTCCTGCGTGAGGCAGCTATCCACTAAGCACACAGTACTGAAATGAGCTGGATTAACAGTACGGATATCCTGTGGTGGGGACTGGCTGTAACATCTGTACTTTAGGAGGCTCTTCTGCTGGAATATGGGCAACTGGAGACATCTGGGTTCCAGGGTAGGTATTGAACGACATGTAGCTCATGTCTTACGTTAAAGAAAGTGCTTGAATAGGGTTAAGTGGGCAAACAAGATTCCCCCAGCCACTTTATTTTTGTCATTGTATCATTCTCCTTCCATTCCAACAGGTTTGGCTTGAGAATAAAATAGAAGCTCTTCAGTCTGACATTTAAAGCTCTCTACCATCTGGCTCCTAAACACCATTCCAGTCTTGTCATGCACACCCTCTGTGTCCAGTTAAAAACTGGTCTGTTAGCTGTTTTCTGTATATGAAATTCTGCCTCTCATTTTTGCTTTATTGCAGAAGTGATCTCCAGTGTATGGAACATACATGCACTTTCCTAACCTCTGCCTTATAGAATTTCTAGCTTCCTTGAAAGCATTGCTCAAGTGCCATCTTATCCACAAAGCCTTTCCTGATCCCCTCTACATTTTAGCACTCTCTCCCTCTGGAAATGACTATGTATATACTCTGGAATTATTTCCTTGTGCACATAATAATAGATAGCATTGATAGAGTGCTTTTGGGCAGCTAGGTGGCTCAGTGGATAGAACATTGGGCTTGGAAGCAGGAAGACTCATCTTTGACTCATCTTCATGAGTTCAAATCCAGCCTCAGACACTTACCAGCTATATGACCCTGGGTCAATAATTTATCCCTATTTGCCCAGGTCCTAATCTGTAAAATGATCTGGAGAAGGAAATGGCAAACAACTCTAGTATCTTTGCCAAGAAAACCCCAACATAGGGTCAGATAGGACTGAAATGAACAACAGAGAATGCTTTAAAGTTTGCAAAGTGCTTTACAAATACTATCTCATTTAACCTCATACCTGGCAGGTTGGTGCATTACTATCCACATCTTACAGATAAGGAAACTGAGGCAAATGAACATTAAGTGACTTACTAGGGGTCACACCACTAGCGTCTGAGGTTGGATTTGAACTCATGTTCCTGATTTCAGGTCCTAGAAGTCTGTCTATTGTGCTACCTGTTGTATCCTCTAAGTTAATTTTCACTATCATATACAGAGTAAGTAATTAATAAATGATGGATTGGATTGAATATTTTAGACAGTTAAGGATATATACTGCCTTCCACCTAGCATATGGTCTTCATTTTATATTTTCATTAATGATTTCTCCACATTCTATAGTATAGTGAGTATAGTGACACACATTGTATGCCACGATGTCAGATGAAAAGTGAGGAGCAATTTCAATTAGTTTCCCTTGTTCCTGCTAACACTATTACTGTATTATTACAGCAATAGATCAGGTTTTCCCAGTTCAATAATTTTACTTCCCACCACTTAAATATGCTGTTAGGTGTATGTTTGTATATTACAAAATGACCAAAAGATCTATGAAACAGCAAATATTTAGCAAGCAACTACAAACATTCCCTCATTGTGACTGGAACAGTACTTTATTAAAAGAACTTTTTCACACTTTTGAAGATACAATGAGACTATTCAAAGGAATGAGTGTAAGACCAGCAAGCAAGAATGGGCCCCCATCAGGAACCATACCTTGGAACTCAAAAGGAGACCACATGAGAACCTTTGAAACAAAAAGAGGGATTGGAAAAAGGAAGCCATTTATTAAAGCACCAGAGCTAATTCAAGTGTAAGTTAAATATAATGCACACATTTTCAAACTATGCATTGGATCAGAGAGGACAGCTGATATATTAATATGGAGAACACAGTCCCATAAATCCCAAGAGCATTTCTGTGCCACACACAATCTTTACAGACTCTGTAAAGAACTTTTTTTTTGGCTTTTTGGTGAGGTAATCCGGGTTAAGTGACTTGTCCAGGGTAACACAGCTAGTAAGCGTCCAGTGTCTGAGGTTGGATTTGAACTCAGGTTCTCTTGACTCCAAGGCCAGAGCTCTATCCACTGCACCACCTAGCTGCCCCTCTGTAAAGAAATCTTAAAACAATTCAGTGATGCAGGATTCAGACTATCTATACATCTTAGTTTCATTTAAAAAAAAAAAAGAAAAAGCCCAAGCATGAGTATCCAATTACTCAAATGGATTTAGGAGCCTACAGATTTGGCAGTTGCCTCCGGTGATGCAAGTGCTTGTCTATCCTGTGTGATTTTCTTCCATGTCTTCCTATAAATTTACTGAGGTTTGTGGGGGGATTCACTTGAACAGAAAATTTGAATAGCCCTGTCACATATGCCCTAGATGGGGGTGGGGGGGGAGAGGGGGGAGGGTGGACCTGTGGCCTCAAGGCCACATATGGCCTTCTAGGTGCTTGGGTGTGGCCTTTTGACTAAGTCCAAGTTTTACAGAACAGATCTTTTCATTAAGGGAATTTGTTTTGTGAAGTTTGGATTTAGTCAAAGGGCTGCAGCTGAGGACCTAGAGGGTCACATGTGGCCTCAAGGCTGCCCTAGGACATTACTGATTCATAGTAGATGCCTAATATATATTGACTGACTCATAATATATCTTGACTGCCTCCTTTATGTTTCCTCCAGTGGAATAACTGCATTGGAAGACCTAAGTACTCTGCTGTAGTCAGCTCCATAAAAATGTAGACAGAGTCAGGTAAATAGATGACACACCAGTTTGAGTTCAAAAGGTATTGCTGTGGCATGAATGAGCCTTAGCCCCTTTCTAATCATTACCTTCTGATTCTTGAAACAGATTCACTTTACCAAATCTAGAGAAAGAGAAGAGAGCTAGCTGGGAGTCCTATTGTAAAGTAACGCAATGTATCCAGCATTTCTGCCAGTGTTAATGGTCTGGAGAGCTGAATGCTAACACCAGGCTGTCATACTGTACAGGTGAAAGTGAAAGACTGAAGGCCACTGAGCCCTGAAAATTTCTCTAATGTATCACAATTACAGAGACAACTGTGCTAAATAACTTCCCACTCATCTGCTGTGAAAACTTACAGTGTGTTCAATAGCCCTCAAAATTTTTATTTGGAACCTGTGGTGAGGTGGTCTGGTGGCTGTTACACTGAGCTCTAGTAGAATAAATATAGTCAAACTGGTTCAGGACCTTAAGAGATTTTTTTTCCCCTTTTGAAATGCCCAGCTTTTAAAAGAGTTCTGGTACCTCTTGGCTTATTAAGGTCCATTGATTTTTTTTTTCTTCTCTGTATCTAGTACATTTGAAAAAAAGAAAGGGGCTGAAAATGACATAGTTACCAATATGGGCAGAATCAGGTTCAGTGCTTTCTTAAGTATATTAATTGTCTTAGGAAGCAGTCTGGATTTGGAGAGCATTGCTCTGCTCAGAGGCTGCCATTCAGTGCTACACAGATGCATTATTAAATAGCTGAGTCGGCTTCATAGCAGTGAAGAGAACCCATATGAACCCAAACTGCAGTGTTCTAACCCTGCTCCTGTAACCATACAACCCTGCCTTCCCTTACTGACTCTGAGAACCTACATTCACACACATACGCTACAGGGCTCTAACGCCTCTATTACACTCCCATGACCCTTACCCCCATCACTGCCTCTGATGACTTGAGGCTTGGAAATGGAGAAGTGGACTAGAAAACTAATTATTCCACAGGAATACAATACAAAGCCATGGAATGTCTCACATCACCATCAAGCATGCTGCTAACAAGCCTTAGCTTTAGGCTTTAGGAATAGGTGAAAATGAGATGGTTGGCAGGAGGCAGCTTCCCAAGCACCTTGGCATTGGTTCTGAGCCCATAATGCTTTTACCCCTTCCATGGGGAACTCAGATAATCACTATTCTTTCCATTTAAAAAAGAGAGATTCTAATGATTATTTCTCTCTCTCAAAGACTGACACTGTGGTTAATAAGGGCCTTTGAGACAAAGCAGAAAGGGTAGTTGTGAAGGCTGTACAAATAGGTACACTAAAGAATTATTTAATAGGAGTCTCAGGAATTAGCTGTGTGTGTTTATATACATATGTGTGTATCCATATTTTTCTCATATATATTTTTGCTCTCTATATAATATTTTGGGAAAGCATAGTCCCGGTTTTTTCCACTGTGTACATGCACAGGAAATTGTTTCCTTTATCTCAGAAGTCCTTTCTATTTTCTGTTTGTTGGGAGGGCAGCAGGGCTACCCTGCCTAAGAATGCTAAAAGATACTGGTAAACTTGAGGGCTATCTGAACTTGTATGCTTATTGGCTATCCCTTCTGGCATGGTTTTGTATCATGGGGATTTTTCCAACCTGCTTTGTGAGGCAAATCCCAGTGACAGCTAACATGCGGCCTTTCTTTCTCCTGTTACTATTTTATACCTGAAGGGAAGGAAGCACCCTCAATTTACATTTTTAGGTATAAAGAAAATCTTGAAGTTGGTTATCCTTATAGGCAAAATCCTGCATTGAATTATTCTACTCGAATGGGTTACCAGCTTACTCCTATGACTCTAGAGATTCACACAGCAAGTGAAGTCTTCCCAGGGATCATCATTTTTCCAGAGAACACACAAACAAGACATCCCCTCAGCAGTTATGCCTTGCAGCAAGCAACTGTGGGAAGTCTCACAAAACTCATACACAAGTTGAAAGAAGGAACAGAACTTTTACCATTGAGGGCATGGGACCTCCAGTGATTTCTTGGGTTTATGTCAATCTGATGCACACAAAATGTATCCCAGTAGTACTGTAATTGCTATGGATCTCTGTAAACAATGCAGCTGGTTTCAACAATCACCAACATGGGTAGAGTTCTGTCATTCCTCTTGATATGTGCTGGGGGTATAATTACTCCCTAGGGGTATAATTACCAGCAGCTGATCCTAGACTGTCGGTATGGATTTCCCTGCACCTGCATCCTTGCTTCTCACACTGACAGTTCCATGTTGATGTAAGGGCATATCTATCTTGAACTGTGGATGTATCTTGTTTACCAGTGTTTGTAGATGCTGTCTCTGAGTTAATGTCAGGGTGCTGTGTTCGAGTTATGACTCCTACCCTGAGTTATTGCGTATCTTTGAGTGAAGTCGCCTCATCTCTACTTAAATTTCTTGTATATTAAAAAGAAAAAGCTAGTATGAGAATGTTGTTGGCCTATTCTGTAGTCTGGGTATGAATTAGTGACCTAGCAGATGATGCAAATGCTGTTCTTTAATGGTTGTTGTACTAAGTATAGTAGCCGATCCTATACTTGGGAACTAGCCAGACTGCTCTGGCCCACTTTTGAAAACAGATAATCAAATATACAGCCTTGATGACAGCCCCTGATCATAGAAATCATTAAAAAGAAGAAATTGTCACAGTGCTATTAAGGAGAGAGGAAACCCTCTGAGTGACAGGTCTACATCACTTTGGAAACTACAAAGCTCCAGAGGCCTTGTGCAGAAAGAATGATGCACCTGTTTTTTTTTTTTTTCAGAAGACTCTCTTTCATGTAGATGATTATTCACATTTCGTTAAAAGTAATTGGAGAAATTTACAAACATTGCTTGTGAAAGTGGAACTGTCAGGCATCCACAACAGTGGATGGGAAAAAAAGAGAACATTTCCCTAAACCCCCAAATTGGGAGAAATTTTAATGTTGAGGCAAAAAATCAGGAGTGTGATGATTAAATGTGGAGAGCTGTCATCGTGGCATTACATTAAAATAACTTGCCTCAAGCAACGGCACACATTTTCTCCCTTTAAATCTGTCACTTCTCAGGAGGCTGTGACTCCAGTTGGCTGCACTGGTAGCTTTATAGTCAGCTCTCAAGACGGGGGCACTTAAATCCCTGCTTCTTGGGCACCTTGGGGAGCAAAGTGGGGTGGAGTGGGGTGAGCTGCTCATTAGCTACTGAATGGCCACAGTGAACGATTTGCCATTACATTTCTTTGTGACTTAATGGGGCTCTGCACAATCTGATGTTTTAAGCAGAAGACTACCAGATAAATTATTTTCGACACTCTTCTTCAGGCGGTGATGTCAGGCTCCAGGGCGGAATGAACTGCAGTTGTTTATGCAGTCTATTGCTTAATAAGTCGCTCAGCCTCATGTTCCTGCCTCTAGTCATAATGCTTTTAAGGATGTCCATGCTGTGTAGCTATTCCATCCAAACTGTGTGGCAACAGCATGACGGTAAGGGCTTAAATAAACTAGAGATGGAAGAGAGATGACACGTCGGTAGCAAAACTTCTGCATCTATTGAATTGAGCAGACGTTCCTCTTTACCAGTCAAGTCATTTCAACGAACATTTTAAAAATTGCCTTCTACATGCAAGGCTCTGTACTAGGCACTGGGGACACAAAGACAAGAATGAAATAGCTCCTGTCCTCGAGGTGCTTACGATCTACTTAGGGGATTTAATATGCCCACAAGAAATATAAAGTATCTTCAAATAATATGAAATAATTTCAAGAGGCAGAGACGGCTAATAGCTGGAAGAATGAAACAAGCCTTGTGTTTTTTTGTTGTTGTTCAGTCATTTCAGTGGTGTCTGACTCTGTGCGACCCCACTTTGGGTTTTCTTGGCAAAGATACCTGAGTGGTTTGCCATTTCCTTCTCCAGCTCATTTTACAGATGAGGAAACTGAGGCAAACAGGGTGAAGTGACTTGCCCAGGGTTGCACAGCTAGTCAGTATCTGAGGCCAGATTTGAATTTAACGAAGGTGAGTCTCCCTGACTCCAGACCTGGTGCTCTATCTTAGCTGCCCCAAGTCCTTGTGTAGTGGCATCCAGACAGAGGGTTCAGGGTTCAAGACCTTTTATAAGGCCAGAGGTGATGAGGGAGTAAATTCCATTAATAGGGGACCCTTTGTGCAAAGGTATTTCTGGCTTTCTTGCTCTGTCTGCCTCGGTTTCCTCATATGTAAAA
This sequence comes from Phascolarctos cinereus, assembly GCF_003287225.1. Taxonomy (NCBI): domain Eukaryota; kingdom Metazoa; phylum Chordata; class Mammalia; order Diprotodontia; family Phascolarctidae; genus Phascolarctos; species Phascolarctos cinereus. The sequence goes on from NW_027556180.1 coordinate 93,633,908, forward strand.
TAGGGATAATAATAGCATGTATATTCCAGCATTGTTGTGAGAATAAAGTGAAATAGCATTTGTAGCATGCTTGTAAATTTTAAAGTAGTTCCTCCTTCTCTTCCCCTTTATCTTTTCCTTCTCTTCCTCCTCTTCCTTCTTTTTTTCTCCTCCTCCTTCCTCCTCCTCCTCTTTCTTTGTGTTCCTCCTCCTTTTCCTCCTCCTCTTTTTCTTCTTCTTCTTCTTCTTCTTCTTCTTCTTCTTCTTCTTCTTCTTCTTCTTCTTCTTCTTCTTCTTCTTTCGCAAAGAAGTTAACTTATTTACCTAGTCAAATATTTATTAATTATCATGGCAACATCTTTATGTTATGCTAAAATCTCATTTTATACAGCAAGCCTTTCCTAATTCCTCTTAATTCTAGTGACTTCTCTTTTTTGATTACTTCCAATTTGAATAGATCTTGTTTGCACATAGTTATTTGCATAATGTCTCCTCTATCAGATTCTGAGCTCTTTGAGAGTAGAGAATGTCTTTTCAATTCCTTTATATCCACAGCAGTGCCTGGCACATAATAGATGCTTAGTAAACATTATTGTTCAACTATTCCTCTATTCTCTATTTCTTCATGTCTAGACCTATAGTTTTGTTGATGTAGGGAACTCCCTGTGAGGAAGCTCCTCCTGTCAATTAGTATTAACTACCATTCCAAACTTGTATGTCTTACAAAGTTGTCTGAATTGGACACTGAGAGATTAAGTAACCTGTCCAGGATCACAAAACTAGTTGTGTCAGAGGCTGGATTTTGAACCCAGGTCTTCCTGACTCTGAGACCAGCTCTCTGTCCATGGTATGCCACCTCTCTGATATAGAACTAACTTCTAATGATAAGGATACTCTATGCTTTTGTAGCTCTATGGTTTACAAAGTGCTTTCATCAAAATATTCCCATATTGTTATGAAGTGTCTGCCCCCAAAGGGGAACTGGCTGGGAATTGAAGCTTTCACCACTCTCTCTCTCTCTCTCTCTCTCTCTCTCTCTCTCTCTCTCTCTCTTTTTTAGGCAATTGGGGTTAAGTGACTTGCCCAGGGTCACACAGCTAGCAAGTGTCAAGTGTTTGGTCTGAGGCCAGATTTGAACTCAGGTCCTCCTGACTTCAGGACTGGTGCTCTATCCACTGCTCCCCTAGTTGCCCCAGCTGTCATCACTCTTAACTATGCCCTGCCCTCACACAGGGCATGGCATTCATCTTCACAAATAAGGAAAAAGTCTCAAGCCAAAGGGCTTTTGGACAGGGGTTATACCAGTATTATTTTTTTTACATTTTGTAAGTAAGGAAAAAGAGGCTCAAAAGTATTTAGAGACATGCCAATATTCACCAAGCTAATAATGGTCACAATAAGGACTTGAACCCAGGTCTTCAGACTCCTAGCCCCAGACTCTTTCAATTGGCCTTATTCCCTCTCTAAGGATCTAGAGGAGTGAAATTTCAAGGAATGATGTGAAGAGGACATCAAGTTTTAATTAATTAATTCACCAAGCCATTTTCTACCTCTTGCTCTGGGAAATATAATAAAATCAATACTATCATTGCTAATGGAAAAGGCGACTCAGCCAACTCCCTTATTGGGAAACTTTTTCACCAGCCTTGTGACTTCTCAGACCAAAAGACTCCTCCCTAGTCACCACTTCCTGTATATGTTTTTTCTCCCATGAATGGATAATAATGAAAGACTATCTGCCTCCAGAGAAAGAACTGGTGTTGTTTGAATATAGACTGAAGCATGCTATTTTTCACTTTATTTCTTTCATTCTTTTTCTTTTATATATCTTCTTGTACAAAATAACTAATATGGAAATATTTTACATGATTGCACATATGTAACCTGTATCTGATTGCTTCCCATCTGGGGGGGGAGGGAGAGAAAGATAGAATTTGGAACTCAAAACTTAAAAAAAACCTCAAATGTTAAATTGTTTTGACATATACTTGGGGAAAATTTTTCATTTAAAATATATATATATATATACATATAATTTCATATATTATATGTATATATAATATATTATATACATATAATATATTATATATATAATATATAATATTTATATATGTGTGTATATATTTTTACATACACACATGGGGGGAGAGAGAGAGAAGAGAGAGAGAGAGAGAGAGAGAGAGAGAGAGAGAGAGAGAGAGAGAGAATATTAGATCCTTGAGGGCAGGGCCTGTCTCGCTTCTACTATTACTCAGTATAATGCTTTTCACATTGCAAGTATTTAATAAATGTTCTTCATTCATTTATTCATTCATTGAAGTAAGATATTGAGGCAGGGAGCCATGAGGCTCCCCCTTACTAAAATGCTCCATTTCTGTCAGACTTCGAAGTGGCACAGAACCTTGTTTGGCTTGGCTCAAATTCTTCCACCTTTCTTTTCAGCTCAGGGGTCAATATCAACTATATACTTCCGAATCTGAATGAAGGAGTTCACCTTGACCTTCTTCATTCCCACCTGCAGACATACACACAAATGGAGTCATCAAATGCAGCAGAGATCCTCCAACTCAACAGGTCTCCAGGGCTCCAGCTGACCCCCATCGATCAACCACTAAAATAAAATAAATAGCGTTCTTTTGCTTTCCCGCTCTATGTGGCAGAATCAGCTCTGATCAGTGTCATCAATCCAGCTCACAGGAACATTCAATAAAAACAAAAACCTTGACAGTCAGTCTTCTGCCTCCCAACCTCTCTCCCTAAGGCTGCTCTCATCTCTCAAGTCCAAAGGACTGCTCTGCCACAGATTAAAACCCAGCTGCTGGATGATAAATACTATAGACAAAGTGGGCCTTTGCACACAGTGGATGCAGGATGAATGCTGAATGACAAATTGACTGAGCACTTAGTCGACAAGGCTGACTCAAAATAGTAATAGCTAGCATTTATATAATGCTTAAAGATTTGCAAAGTTCTTTATATACATATTAGCTCTTTTGATCCTCACAACTCCCACCCCTTTCTTTTTTTTTCTTTTTTTTTTTTTACAGTTGAGGAAACTGAGACATAAAAGGTTGAGTGGCTTGTCCAGGTTCACACAATTAGTGAGTGTATGAGGCAGGATTTGATTTGGACTCTCCTTGACTCGGGTTTCAGCTCTCTATTCATTATACCACACAGCTACCTGCATACAAGACTGAACACCTGGAATCACTGGGGTTTGACACTCCAAAGAACACTTTGCTGCCATTGTAGTTTCTCAGTCTATCAAAGTTTAAACAATTCTGGGTGGATCGATGAAGGAAGTGGTTCTGTCATGGGAAAGAACCTACATGTTTCACATAGAAGGTTGTGCGTGTGTATTTATGAGAATTTTCATAGATACAAAAAAAACAAAGGATCTAGCAGTTGGAAACAGATTTGAAAGTCATTAGTATGGATTTCTTCATTTCACAGATGAAGAAATTGAGGCTGACAAAGGTGAAATGTCTTGCTCAAGATCAGACAGTGGGCTGGTGGCAGAACCTAGGGTGGGAACTCAGGCTTCCTTATTCCAAGTCCAGTGCCATTTCTGAGTGATGGATGATATTTATTTAATTCTTCTTGAAGACAGACTGCTGGAATTGGAGTTGGGAAGACCTGGCTTTAAATCATTCTTCAGACACTTACTAATCGGTTCATCCTGGGCAAATCACTTAACTTCTCTTCATCTGTAAAATGGGGTAATACTAGCATCTACCTCACAGGGTTGTTAAAAGGATTAAATGAGATAATATATGTAAAGCACAATATTCATGTAGTTAATAATCATGTTATTATTATTATTATTATTACCTGGACATCATGAAGCAGAAGCAGCATGGTGTTGTGTAAAGACTTTAAGACAGAATGACCTGGGTTCAAATATTGACTTTGACACTGCTGTATAACTCAACCACTTGAAGCTTCCATTTCCTTAGCTGTAAAAACCAAACCAAGCCAAAACAGAAAACATGGGATAGTATCACCTGTAGCATGTATCACACAGGTTTGTTAAGCTTAAAACAAAGTAATGTATTAAAAATGTCCCGTCACTATTATAGTGATACAAAATATCTGTTATTTTGGGTAACCCAGAAAAATTTTTAGTGAATTTTTCAATGCTTCCCTCTGAATATTTTTAATACTCCTCTGCAGGGAAACTTTACATGTAAAATGTTTCTTAAAATTGTGCTCAGATTTCTTTTCATACAAATTCTGTTTTCAGTAGGAGGAAAAATAACTGGTAAACAACAATTAGGAAGCATTAATTACTCAGCTCTTATTATTAATGTTGGCCATGTATTGGGACCTTACAGTGTACCTCAAACAAGAAAGAACATTAAAAAAAAACCTCACCCCCACTAGCATACCTGATGGTTATAGCCGGCTTTAAATTTTGTCCCGTATGTTATTTTCCTAGTAATTTGTCTTTCGAGGTATCAGAATGAATAGCTAATGATTATACCCACCATCACTATAACAATCATAACAACCACCATCATAATAACTAAAAACAAAAACCATGCATAGGAACTTTTGTCTGTGATCTAGAGCTATTAATTTAGTCATAGACAATATTAACCAGACTTGGGGAAAACATTGCTTTCCTTTCCAAAGCAGAAAAACTGCTACATAGAAGGTAGATGACTTTAGTGTTATAATAATTCATGAAACATTATATATATATATATGTATGTATATATATGTACATATATGTATGTATGTATATATATATGTACATATATACATATATATATATATATATATGTTTCTAAGTGTTTGCAGTAGTAATGCCATGTATTGATAGTAATAATAATATTTGAGGTTCACATAGTGCTTAATGTTTATGAAGTGTTTTAAATACATGACAGGTATATGGGAGTGCCCTACTATCCTATAGTATTTCACACTTCTCTCAAAGAGCATATGATCACCTATTCTCCCTCATGATTGGCTTGCTTATGTCAATAATCCTTCACTTTTTTTGTGAGGCAACTGGGGTTAAGTGACTTGCTCAGAATCCCACAGCTAGTGAGTATTGTGTGTCTGAGACCGGTTTTGAATTCAGGTCCTCCTGACTCCAGGGCTGATGCTCTATCCACTGCACCACCTAGCTGCCCCTCATCCTTCACTTTTGCAGGTCTAGATGCCCAGAGAAGAACCATCCCGATGAACCAAACTTTTTCAGGATCCTAGGGGTAACCTTGTTGTGAAGGAAACAATTTCATTATTCATCAATGTGCTCCTAATTACCCAAACCTAGCCATTTACAATGCTAACACATTTAGACTTCAAAGAGAAAGATTTGCTCAGCAATAGGGCAAAGGAAATAATAACACCAGAGTTTTGACACACTAAAGAAAATGCAAGAATAATAAACAAATCACAATCCATACAAAAACCTTGGTCATACTCTCCCATCTATGCATTCAGTATTTGTATGGGAAAAGGGCAGAATACAATTACAGAAATGTGCTCAAGGAAACACATCGAAATGAAACGTGAAAACGTATGCTCTTGGGGTGGGATGGGCTGGTGGTAACTAAAGATTCTGAAATTAGTGCCTTGTTTCTTTTTCAGGAATTGTTCATAAAAGTTCCTTGATGAATGTATCTTCTGTGTTGAACAAATACTCTTACTCCTGTAGAGTTAATCTATCCTGTCCTCAACTAATACCTCACTGGCTATATAATATCTCAGTCTAATTTGCTGATGCATTGGGTGACTTTTCTGATATTTTTCTTCTAAGTTGTTCCTCTGCTAAGGTAGACTTACTTCTCAACAGTAACTACAGTATGCATCACTTTCATCTTCAGGCTTAGGTGATGCAGTCCTGAAATCTGTCCTTTCATTTCTCTCTTCTTATATTTCTGGGTTCAGACTCTGGTTCTTCTCAACAAATGATTCCACTTTGGATAATGGGTGGTAATCAAATTCTCTTCTGTTTATAATTATATATAAATTATATTTATCTCATAATTATAGAATAATTCTGGCATTCATATTACTCCACTATATTACAGCTTGTCATATTCAAAATGAATAGCAATCACCCAAGAACTTGAATCAGACCAACTATTTCAGTAACTTTATTTTAGAATTGAGCAGACCTGTGCCCCAATCAAGTGAACTCTCAAGGGTCATGACACATGCATCATCTCATTTGAACACAAAGAGTATTATAATTACAGGCAAAACATGAGTTCAAATTCTGTTCATACCACTTAAATTCATAAAGAAGCAAAATACTTTAGTTGGGCCCCTTTGTATTATTGAGGGGAAAAGTGGGGCTTGACAGGTGGTATTCCAGCCAGGATTCATACCTATCTCCTTTTTCCCTATGGTAACACATGTTTTATTACCTTGGGCCAATCACCTAACCTTTCTGATTCTTGGATTCTTTATCTGTGAAATGAAAATAAAATTTGCAGTAATTACAGGGTTGTTGTGAAGACCAAATCACATCACACATACACACACACACACACACACGCATACACACACACACACACACACACACACACACACGGCTTTGTCAATCTAAATCACTATAGAAAAATGAGGTGTTAAATAATTATTTAAAATATTTTCTCTCATAACCTGTGCATAGAACCCATTTTAAGGAATATGGCTCGAGTATTATTTGGATGAATCCTATGTGCAATAGAGAGGACTGTCCTTGGGTTCAGGAAGACGTGGGTTTAAGTCTCACCTCTGCTATGTGCTAGGTGTATGACTATGAGCAAGTCATTTAACCTTTCAATTCTCCCAGCCCACTCTCTGAGTGTAAATTAGAGATGACCAACAGTAAATGGAGTTTCCACATCAGGATTTTTCCATCTTGAGGAAATCACCTCTGGGCCAAAAGATAGAAAAAGAAGTTGGATGTCATTGTCTTCATCATATCAGGGTAGCTCTATATTCGAATACTTGCAGGCAGATAAAAATATTAGCTTTCGTATTTAAATTCTGTTTCTTTTGTATTAATGAAACCACCAGAAGCATGTCTATAGGCTACACTAATTATTTAATTACCTCCTGCCAAAAGTATTATATTCATCTGAATATAAGCCATACCTTTTCCTTAAGTATGACTGGTAAAACTTGAGTTAGACCTATGACCACTGTTACTATTTTCTATATACCAATACATTTTGTCCCTTTAAAAGAGATCTCATTTTAAGGGTAAAGCCTATATTCAGGGTTGGCCTATAATATGGATAACCAGGAAACAGCTCACTAACTCCACCACTACCAAATGACCCTTAGTTAGTGAATTATGAGTTAATACTGTGAATCATTATTTAAACATCCAGCTCATTCCAGGCACCATGCAGAACACATTCAATTATTAAAAAAAAAATCTATTAAATGCTGTGCACTGAGCACTGTGTTAGATGCTATAATATAAAGTTTTGGTAAGCTATGGTTTCTCCCTTCTTGGAACTTATAGATTAACATTAATAAAACCAGAGCTGAAATCTGGCATCAGAAATTTACTAGCTGTGTGATTTTGGGCAGGTCACTTAAACCTCTGTTTGCCTCAGTTTCCTCATCTACAAAATGGGCATGGAAGAGCACCTACCTCCAGAGCTGTTGTGAGGATCAAATGAAATAATAATTGCAAAGCACTTAGCATAGTAAGTCTACATAAATGCTAGCTGCTATTATTATTACTATTATTGTTGTTATTATAAGAATCAAACACAGGTTAACCACAATATGCAATATCATTTACAAAATAATTAAACAGGCATGAAATAAAATGCTCTGTGAAGTCTGAATTCAGGGAAGGTTTCAAGTAGGTGGCATATGAATTAATCTTTGAAGGATGGGATATGATAAGCAAAGAGGAGTCTTCAAGCACGGGGAATAATACAGGGGAAAAAAACCCTGAAGAGTTGGGAGACTTCAGGTTATAGAGAGGGTGGGAGAGTAGGGAAGAATATTTAACAAGCACACACCACTCTGAGAGGACTGAATGAGATCAAATGGGAAGGTAGAGTGACATCAGATTGTAAATTCCAGGTAATGGAGTTTGAACTTTACTTGGTAGGCAACAGGAAGCCTCTAAAGATTTTTGAGCATAAGAGTGGCATTACCCAGTGCATACTTGAGAAAAATTATTCAGGCAGCTGGATGAAATATAGATGGAGTCAGAAAGACACATTCTCACTTGTGAACAGCCGATGCCCAGAACCCGAAGGCCAGCACAAGAAAAGATCACATTCCAAGTGCAGGGATGGGAATTGACCTCCTCTTCCTTCATCTCCACCTTTTTCTCCCCCTCTTCTTCCTCCTCCTCCTCCTTGCCCCTGACAGCAAGACTTCTTATTTTCAGTTCCACTCTAACTATGTAGATCTGCCATAGCATGTGTTCTAAAGAGCTGCTTTCATGCTCAGGGCCTGGGGAGCTGTAACATAGTTAGCTGTGCTATAGCAGCAGGTTGCCATCAAAAAATGTTATAATAGGATTAAAATAAAAGAGAAGTATGTGCTCACAATGGGACGGGAATAATTTTCTAACACATTTCCTGTGTCAAGTGGCAGCAGTCTACTGAGTAGGTGGGTATTGTAAAAAGGAGGTTATGTCTGGTAGGAAGTCACAATGGTGACCACGGACAAGTCACCTGACCTTTCTGAGTCTCCATTTCTTCATCTGTAAAATGGTGGTAGTAATGTCTGACTGAAGTATTTTACAGAGCTGTGGGAGATCTAAGGAGATGATGAAAGAGAAAAAAATTATGAGCTATAAAGTACATTCAGATATGTAAGGGGATAAGGTCATGGAAGGTGATCACACCTATTTTGCAGGTGTAGAGGTGAGTGTAGGACAAGTCTCCAAACTTCCGATTTGGAAAACTATTTATCTTTCTAGGGATCAAACTCCCCCAAAGAGTAATCTGACATATTTCTGATGAATTCATAGTGCAGGGCTAGACTTTCAGGTAGAGGAACTGGGTATTAATTCAGTTTTTGCCACTTAACTACCTTTGTGACCTTGTAATATTAATTACTTAATCTCTCTGAGTATCATTTTTTACATCTTTAAAATGAGGGATTTGTACTGAATGACCTCCAAGGTTCTTTTTAATAATAATAGCTGGCATTTATATAGTGCTTCAGGGTTTGCAAAACATTTTGTAAATATTATCTGATTTTGTCTTCATAAATAACCTGTTAGGTAGGGGCTATCATTATCTTCATTTTATAGAGGTTAACCGACTAGCTCATGGTCACACTACTAAGTGTCTGAGGCCGAATTTGTATTCAGTTCTTTCTCACTCCAGGACTAGCACTTTATTCACTGTACCACCTATCTGCCTTTTAGCTATGATCAGGGTGGGAGAATCAAATGAGATAATGGATACAAAAGTGCTTTGTAAAACCTTAAAGCATGATGTAAATTTATTCCTATTATTGGTGGAATATTGAGTAACCTATACTTCCAGGGAGTAGGGTTCATCATATTAATTCATTTATTCATTTGTGAGGTATGCTTTTGGGACTTATGTGATGGAAGGCAGCCTTCTAAGTATTTAGGGATTGCAAAGAAGTATAGGGCACATTCCCTTCCTTGAAGGAGAATGTGGCCCATTACAGAGTCTAAAAAATGTCCAAACCACTATAACATGAGATAATAATGTGTGATAAGTGTCCTGTGAGTGGTACAGACAATAAATGCAGCAGAGTTTAGAGGAATGAGAGATGACTTCTGGCAGGGGATGATAAAGAAAGTTTCAACTCTGAACTGCAATTTGAGGGAGGAGAATGTTTTTGTTAAGTGAAGAAATATTCTGTCTCAAACATAAGCAAAGTCTCAGAAGTAGGAAAGGACAAGGTATGTTTGGGAAGCATCAAGAGACCAGCATAGATCTACAACTTATAGAAGTACTACCTAGTTGCTTGGCTTTATGGCAGTGAACCCAGGTGACTTTGTGGAAATTGTATAACCCTGGTAGCAGCCAGATGAGCAAAATATAGTTGGATGCTGCAAGAAGCTCTATTTATTAATAGAGTATATATCTACCTCTGCAACTGTGACATATCAAGAGTCAATAATAAATTATGCTTTAATTTCAGTAACTGTTTCTTTCTCTATCTGATTTTTGAATCACATGAGAACCTCACATGATAATGAAAATAACAAAAATCAGGGATAAGAGTCAGTACTCCTCATTCTCTGCCTGTTGCTACCCAAGGAATATATTGAAAAATGTCTTGGGTTCCTAGTGTTTTTTTAATACTCTATTTTGTCCTAAAAGTACCTTTTTAATTTCCAGTAACTTGTTTTTCTCTTAAAGAACAAAGAGAACACATATTTCTGTTCTCACTCCCATGTTTTTCTTTCTGCACTGTTTGCTAGTTCCAAACTTAGCAAGTTCTCTTTCTTACCTCTGTGCCTTTACTCACACTGTTCATTCTGCTTTGGGTGGTGTCCTTCTCTCCCTTACTTCTTTCTCTCCGTCATGGTGCCCATCATAACGTCTTGCACAGAGAAAAGCATAGCTCATTCCTGAACACTAAGCCCCTTTACAGCATCATTGACAAGTAGTCATGCAGCATCTGCTTGAAGACCTTCTAGTGACGGGGCTTCCAGAGGAAGTTCATTCTACTTTTGGGAAGCTCTCATTGCTAGGAAGTTTTCTCTTATTTTGAACCAAAATCTGGATCTCTGATACTTCCACCCATTGCTCACCCGTTCTTCCCTCTAGGTAAAGTCCAATAAGTCTAATTTCTCTTCCATCTGACAGCCCTATACATACTGGAAGGCAACTGTCATGGTCTCCCAATTTTATCTTTTTTGTTAATGCTACACATCACTAGTTTCTTCTATCTGTCTTTATATGTCATGGCTTTCAAGTCCTTTATCATTCTTGTCACCCTTCTTTGGATGTGTTCCCATTTAATCTTTGTAAAATATGGTACCCAAAACAGAACAGAATACTTCAAATGTGTTCGGATGAGGGCATAATACAGCAAGATTAACACCTTCTTATTGTAGCAATTGTATTGAGCGTAGCTTAAGACATGTTAACTTATTTTAGTTGCCATGTTGCACTGTTGGTTCACAGAATCCCAGGATTTGAATTGAAAGGGATTCCAGTGACCATCCAATTCCAATCTTGCATGCAAAGAATGTGAAATATGACAGACCCAATAAGCGGTCATTCAGATTTCTTCTTGAAGACCTTTAAGACATCTCCAGGCAGCCCACTCCCCTTTGGAGAAGACCTAAGCGTTAGGAAGTCTTTTCTAGCATCAAACTGGAACGACTACTTTGCACTTCCACTCATTGTTCCTGATTCCAAACAGAAATAAGGTTAATTGCTCTCTAAAAGACAGACCTTCAAAGACTTATATTGGCCCTGTAGTCTACTAGAGCCTTTAGATCTTTATCTTGCAAAGTTTTTGCCAGGTACTTTTTTCCTTTCTGAGTAGAAACTCAATATTCATTTTTGAGTTGTTATATAACTCTTCCATATTGAGACTCCTGGTGACATGAAAGTTTTTTTGATTCAGTTAAATAAGCATTTATTAAAAAACAAAAAACTACCATGTGTGAAGCACATTGCTAAGGGATGGGGATACAGAGACAAAAGCCAATCAGCCCCTGTTCTCAGGGAGCTGATTATACACTAAGCATACAGCTTAAAAAAATCAATTGTATTAACAATATATACCTATAATGGTAGCACTAGCCCTATAGCCTAAAGCAATAAAGTAGATGTATTTCTTACATTGATTCCATGATATGCCATGTGTTGTGAAAACCATCAACCACTTTTAAACTTGAGCATATAACTCGTCTTCAAAGACAGAGTTTGTACATAATCTTCACAACACTTTAGTTTCACTACTATACGAAGCTGAGGTCATGTCTGTATAACACAGCTCTTTAGAGCTGAACAGGTTTAGTTCTCCAATGGTTATTTTGAACCCACACATGGCAAACAACTACTGACTCAGAAGCTATTTTATTTATTTAATTTGTTTTCAACGTACAAAAATTGATTTTTTTCTCCCTCCCACAGGGAAAAAAAGGAACCCCTTGCAATAAATATGTATAGTCGAGCAGAAAAAATCCCCACATTGCTCATATAACAAAAAATGCTGGTCTCAATCTGCACTCTGAGTCTATTGCTTCTTTCAGGAGGCAGGCAGCATGCTTCATCATTGGTCCTATATTGGTCCGTGGTTGTTCTTTGTGTTGATCAGAATTCTTAAGTCTTTCAAAGTTGTCTTTATAATGTTGTTATTATTGTATAAATTATCCAGCTGCTCAAAGCCCATGAGCATTAAACAAGGAAACAGAGATCTCCAGTTACATATTATCAAAAGCTCTTAGGTTCCTTGACTAAACTGTATTTGGGTAGCGAATTAGGGCCAGTCTCATTTGGTGACTGGGGGTCCTGGAGCTTCCAAAGGGGCCATATTGTGTAACCTCCTTCTGACTGCTACTTTTAGTTTCAGATCTAGCCCATAAAGGCAATGTAGGGCTTTGGACTAGAGAATATGGCAGTTCTGAAGGTTTGGATTCCATGATTTGACACCAGTGTCTGCAGAGGCATTTGTGCTGACTGGCTGTTGCTTCCTTGAGAGGGAACCAGTGCACTGAGGAGGGGGCAAGGCTAAAGCCCCAAAAATAAAGTTCTCCAAGGCCTTGCAGGGAATCAGTTCTGGATTTTTTTGGCCAAGTACACACACACACACACACACACACACACACACACACACACACACAAATGGGGAAGCTAGGTGGTGAAGTGGATAGAATGCTGTGCCTGGAGTCAGGAGGATTCATTCCTGAGTTCAAATCTGGCTTCAGACACAGTAAGTAGCTATGTTACCCTGGGTAAGTCACTTAATCCTGTTTGCCTTAGTTTCCTCATCTGTAAAATGAGCTGGAGAAAGAAAGGGCATACCACTCTAGTATCTTTGTCCAAAAACCCCAAATGAGGTCACAAAGAGTTGGCCATGACTGAAATGACACCACCACAACCTCAACAACACACACACATGCTAGGTGCTATGGATTCAAAGACAAAAAAAAGCAATAGTGCCTGCCTTCATGGAGCTTGCCTTCCACTTGTAGAACATAATTGATTATCTTTCTTACTTGCTAATAAGAATAATGGTAGTACTATTCTATATGCTACAACTATCAGCTCCTACCATTTGTGACTTGCCCTTCCCATATGCTGCTCCAGTTTGCTTTCTTGGGTACCTTTTACTGCCTGGTCCAAAAGCAATGATTGGACCATATTCGGTTTGATGGTCCTTGCCTCTCTAAAATGTGACTTCAGTTCATATAATTAGGGTAAGGGGAATAGGGGTAATCAAAGGGGTATACATTGTAGTTGGTTTTGGGGGGGAGGGCAGAGAGATTGGTATGTTGAAGGGATTGCTTCAAGAATTATATAGTTGGAAATGTTTTGTGGAGGCAGTGGGTTGGGAAAAAGGAAGTGCTAACCTCAACTGATAAAGATTTGAAATTCTTCTATGTACAGTGACAATGCTGCTAAGACACTGGGATTGGCTGCCTGGCATCTATCTTTCCCTTCCAAACAGACCTAGGGCTGAAACTGGACTCCCATATTTGTTCTTCCAAATATATTAAATGTGTTTTGGGGGTTGAGGCCAGCTTTAAAGCCACACAACTTCGTGGGGTTTTTTTGAGCCAAGAAAACTCTGGTTGATACTGAACTGCTGATCCTCTCTAGAGGATACCACAAACACATGAAATAAAGAGGGCATCAGGGGAATGACTGTTTCTGCAGCTGCCTCTGTGGAACATTACCAAACATAGTAACCTGTGGCTTGAGGCTATTTGTCCATCAGCAAAGCATGAGCCAATCAGCAGCTTTAAGCCAGAAGCAAATTACTGTGATTAAAAAAAAAAATCAGATGATTTGGCCAGTCAGTGCAGCTGGGTTAGAAAAAGGGTTAGAACAAAGAAGAAGCTGATAGCAAGGTCTGTGGGCTTTTGTTGTTGTTTAGTTGTTTTCAGTCATATCTGACTCTTTGGATCTCATTTTGGGGTTTTCTTGGCAAAAATACTGGAGTGGTTTGTCATTTCCTTCTCCACATGAGGAAACTGAGGCAAACAGGGTTAAGTGACTTGCCCAGGGTCACATAGTAAGTATCTGAGGCTGGATTTGAACTCATGTCCTTCTGACTCTAGGATTACCACTCTATCCACTACATCACCTAACTACCCCTGTCTGTGGGCTTAGAAAGAAATGAAGGATGAGAAAGGATGTTGTCCTCATTTCTCTCAGTCAGCAAAAAGTTGAAACTGATTTTGATTTTCCACAACTAAATTTGTTATCAGATTGAGAATCTACAGTATATACTTTACCATGTTTCAGCGCCAAGTAGATTTACAACAGCTGAGATAGTTCGTCAAATGCCTGACAAACCTCCAAATGAAAGCGACACAGCTGTGGAGAGTCTGTCTGACACTCAGGGAAAAAAAAAATCCCCCAAAGCCCTTCATCTTCCTAAAGGACAACTCTAGAGAGATTTCAAAATATACGAGAGGAGGAAGCAATGAGATTACATCCTTGAAAACATCACAAGAATGGGCCCATCTGATCCCATATTCTATTCTCCTAGCAGTGTGATTCCTGGGGATGAGAATATGTAATGAATATGGTGTCAGGCGCTACAATTCATGCATGCTTCCCTAAAATGGATTCTCCTCAAGCACTGAGGAAAGCCAGATGTGTACTTTAAAGGGCAGAGCCTTAAGGTTATAAAAAGTGTGAAAGCATTGATATTATTTTTGTTGCTGCAATATTAAGAGTAGGTATTTTGCCAAGTAATCTATATTAATCTCTTCATCTGACAAAGGTAATATCCAGGCTGAAAAGTAATACAATTTCTTCCTTTTGTCTTAAAAAAAATAGGATGGGTAAATTTAGTTAAAACGTAAGAATTCTACAACTTCACTGCCAGCTGATTAATATGGGGAAAATAAAAGAATTAAAAATATGTTTCTATACATGTCTGGTATGACCTGGACATAAATAGCCTTTTGTTTTCATTTATTTTTGCTCATTATAAAATTCTGATTCTTTAGACACTGCTATAAGTGCCATGTGTGGAATATATTTTCCCTTTGGTATGTAATTTTAGTAAATTACCCCAAATGAATATCTCTTTTCATATAAATGAGAGCCTTTGTGATTTTCTACTGCATGCTTAGCCTAAAAATGTCCACTAGATGGCACTGTCTCTGCATGTCTGGAGAAGGACTGAATTACTGGTAAGGAAAATTGGCTTGTTTATTTCCCAGAAAAATCCAGAAGGTGGCAGATTTTAGCTATTTATGAAATCCTGGCTGAGGCTAAGAGTCAACGTAGCCTTTCAAAATTATTTTTATTTATCTTTCCATAAGGCGATTATGAACTGAATAAAAATTATTATCTGTGATATTTAAAATATTTGAAAATGTTTTACGTTTTTAGAGCGTGTAATACAAGCTGAAGGCCTAACAGAGCTAACAGTGACACAAAATCAAAGTGAAATTGACCAATAAATTGAAAACTCCATTACAGGAACAATTTCCCCCAGTTTGAGTCATTGTGTTGGAGCCTGAACCTATCTAAACTTTGTGAAATGCCGCACAGTTCACAAGTAACGTGGGACCATCCTTTTAGCCCCAAATGGAAGGAGATGGGGAGGGAGCAAGAGAGGTAGAGTGTCGCTCCTAGTGCTTCTAATTTCTGGTCAGTGTTTTCATTGTCTTGACAAGTTGGGGCTGATCTGTGCTTGCTTCTGATTTTGTGTCTTTCCAAGTTTGCTGCTGTCTGATGATCTAAAGAGATCCTAATTTCAAAATTGAGGAACAGCAGTCTGACTGCAATAGCTTAATTGGTGGGGAGCATGTTTTCCAGGTGTTGTGGTCCTTTTTGTATATGGCAATAAAGCAAGAGCACTGAACCTGGTACTTAAGAGGCAAGCCTCCTAGTCTCTGTCCTATCCCTCTTTTGCTATGAAACAATGGACAAATCGTTTAATTTTTCAGTTTGTCTTGTATTGTATTTCAGTTTGCTCATTTGGAAAAATGAGGGATATAAACTATAATTCAGTGATTCTTAATCTGGGAACTATGAACTTGTTTCAAATTTTTTTTGTTATCTATGTTTAAGTATAATTGGTTTTCTTTGTAATTCTATGTATTATAGTTTATTCATTTAAAATATTCTGAGAAGTAGTCCATACGCTTCACCAAATTGTTAAAGGTGTCCGTGACAAAAAAGAAAAGGTTATGAACCCCAGGACTAGGTGATCTCAGAGGTCCTACAAGCTTTAACAGTTCATGAGTTTATCTTCTGCATACTCAAAACTAAGAGACGGGGTGGTATAGAAGCAGCCAGTGTGGTGTAGAGAAGTATACAGTGGATAAACTGCCAGGCCTGGAATTAGAAGAGGCATTCAAATATAACCTCACACACTTATTAACTTAGTGACCCTGGGTAAGTGACTTAACCTCAGTTTCTTCAACTGGAAAATGGAGATGAGTAACACAACCCTCAGAGTTGTTTTGAGGATCAAATGAAATGACATTTGTATAAAGAGCTTAGTACAATACCTGGCACACAGTAGGTGCCATATAAATGCTAGCTATTCTTATTACTATTATTAGAAAGCTGGCCCCAAAGGTGGGAATAGCTGTGTTTAAGTGATGTATGCTGGCTCGTTGATTCTAGATAAGTTACTTTTCTGTCACCTCCTTGCTGTAGTCTGAGAATGTATATTGTGAAGAAGGTGCTAAACTGCATGGGTAGAGGGAGTCCCCTCACCTGGAAGTTTCCAATGTCAATGAAACCACATGCCTGGCCTTGCTGTCTATGACCAAAATCATTCTCCTTCCAAAGGAAGTGCAGGCACCATTTTCAGTCTATCAGCTCCAATTCTCAGGATAACTCAAGTCTGCCTATTCTGGGAGAATACAATTCCTCAGTTGATTTTGGCCTTAAATAGTATGGATGAGTTTCCCAGCTCACCTACTCCATTAAGTGCACATTCAGGCAAGTGTGTTGGTGGGTTGGCAGGACAACTGTTTGAAAGTCATTCTACTGAGTGACTGTTCTACATGGCTCTTAGCACTCCAATATGCCAGAGGATTGGTACTCTGTCTAGGCTCATTTATCTTATTTAAATATTGTAGAGAAAGTAAGCTCAGCACTGTATTAGACTGAGTCAAAGATTCGTTTTCATCTCCACCCTCTAAATGGCTCACTAGCCTCATTGCAGAGGGGAAAAAAAAACCCAGAACGAAATAAAGGAAAAGAGGGTTAAAAAACCCAGCAGCGAATGAATGATATATACCAGGGTTCTCAGAGCTCAATATCCACAATGAGGAAACATATGTCTTGGACCCTAGATATATGGCTCTGCCCTGATGTTGAAATGGTCAGGAAGAGAGATAATCATTATCTTTTCTCCCAAGGCTTTAGAAATGCCGAAGGTTGAATCTCCCATGGCAGAAAGCAGAAAAAGAAGCCGGTCCTCACTTGAATGTATGCTTTCAGAATCCTGTGTGGTCACTTGCCACCCTTAGAAGAGAAAAGAAGGTGTTTGGGCATCGATATATCTGGATGGAGGGGACACCCTGAACGGCAGAAAAATTTCACTGAAAAACCCGAGGGGACAAACTGGGTACAGAAAACTAAACAGAGCCTTGGGGTTTGGGCTCAAGGTTTCTGGATTTGAGTTTAATTTACGGTCTTGGACAGGAAAAAATGTCCCAGCCTAATGCTCTAGGGTGAGCTTCGCCTGAGGATCCGGCAAATCTGAAAATCATGGACAGTATCCATCTCTTCTCTGTCTGAGCTCAAATGTTCTGATCCTCGGCAGGATCCTATTTTATTCGTGGCAGATAGCGCTGGAAGGAAATTAATTCAGCCGCAACAACACGATGACAATGATGATCCTTTCACCATTTCAATTTATTTCATTTTATTTTATTTTTATCGGTATAACCATTCCCTTCCCAGTACTGAACTTTGAAATCAGACAGCGAGCCGAATCCAGGTTTACCGTGTTTGCTCCAAGGGGACCGCTGGATGATGCCGACTCTGGTCCAGCCCCAGCGCTGGATAAACGTATTTAGGAGCATTTGAACCAGAACATCCAGAAAACACCGGGCAGCCCACTGAATGCTACGGCTCGGTGGTGAGGCGGGGTACAGTGTGCAGGGAGTGACGGGAGCGCATCCACTCCCCCTCCGCCAGGCTCGGGCTGGCTCCCAGCACAATAGAAAGAGAAGTCAGACCGACTCTGAGGGTGTTCGCTTCAGCTGTGCAGGCAGGGAGACCAGATAAATCAGGGCAAAACAGCCTCGGGCAGGGGAAGTAGGGCCGATTTTTGTTTTTTAACCGAGATTGGCCATCTAGGATTCAACAGACCTAATGCCAAATCTGCCTTTCATTTTCTGCTGTGAAACCTGAGCTTCCTTTTATTCATATCCAATCTCATTTAAATATTGTGGGCTCTTCCCCCGACCCCCAAAGCATCTTTAATCCATATTAATGAAGCATGCCATGTATCTTCTCTGGGTCTCAGTTTGATCACTTCTGAAATGGTTGGGGGTGCAGTAGGGAAGGGGGAGAGCAAGAGGACCTCTAGGGTGTGCTTCCTCAGAGGACTTGCCTTCAAATCCCAGCTATTCACTACCTGTGTGACCCTGGGAAAGTAACTTAAACTCTCTGGGCCTTAGGTCTTCATGTGTAAAATGACAGGGTGGCTACATGACCTCTGAGGTCCCTTTAATTTCTTAAGCTTTGATTCTGTGTTCCTTGAGTGAGTCTTTTAATTTCCCCAGGCCTCAGTTGCTTCGTCTTTAAGATAATGGGATTAGATTTGACAACCTTAGAGGTTCTTCTCGGTTCTAGAGCTATGACCTAGTGAACCCAATGTACTTGCTACAGGGCACCTCACTTTATGGGATGGGGACATTTTTTAATAATTGTGAGCAGACTGAATTTTAGTACACTGAATTGGATCGTAGAGGAAGCCTGGCATAGTGGATAGGACGACTGGCTTTGAGTCAAAAAGATCTGGATTTTATCATATACTTATGAATCATGTGATTAATGATTGTGAGCAATTTAACCTTTCTTAGCCTCAGTTTCCTCACTTGTAAAATGAGGGTAATAATACTATCTTGTAGAGTTGTTATGAAGATCAAATGAGAAGGAAAATCAAGTGACATGTAAGCACTTAAGCAGTTACTTAAATGTCAGTTATTGTTAAGATTTGAATTCTGTTGGAGGAATTTACAATCGACAGAAATCCTGTGGTGAATAATTTTTAAAAGCCAAACAAACTAACAAATCAATAAAAGAAATCTTTGTTTATTTTGTAAATCTGAATGCTGAAATAAGTTTACTTTGAGTGAGGTGTGCTGTATTAGGTCACCCACATGCCTCTAAGCATTTTAAATGCACCCTATTTTTACACACCTCCAAGATACACAGACTTAATCCAGGCCTTTTATTGACTTGTCCATCATCATTGCAGCAGGCTTTTTATTGAGTAAAAGACTAACACTGGAATAATATGAGCTCACATGATCCCAATACTCCCTGGTGCTGGAGTGAGAGGTATGGGTTACATAATAAGCTGTCACTGGAGTTATTTGTGTAAAGTCAGAGCAGCTTCAGGGTATGTGTAGTTTCTTCCCCACAAAGAGAGGTTTTACTATGGAAATGAGAGCAGCTTCTGCTCTGAAGAAGGGCTCTGGTAGTTACTCACAAACCGTGAAGTCCGTTAGTTGCATCTCCCTTAATAATCCTCTAAGTCCTGTCCTTGCCCAGCCAATCCAATGCAATTTGTGTTCTGTGAGTTTTCCTTGAGCTGTCAGGAAAACATTCCAATCCTCAAATCAATTGGCTTAGTTGGGTATACTTCAGCAAAGAGCTACCACAGGGAATCCTATTGGCATGGCTTAGTTATTCTTGCAAATGCTATCATTTCTAGCTTTGCAATTTTGAACAGACAGGGCCTCCAGTGTCTACTTTTGGAGTTTCAAACCTAGAAGGAATCAACTTTTCCAACAACTTTTGCCTCCTGAAGAAATCTCTGTTCTTCCTCTTACTTTGTAGAGGACAGACTAATCCCTTGGTTTTAAAGACAAGGAAACTGAAATACAAGATATAATAGTCTCTGAAGAATTCAAGATGACTATTACATAGAGGGCAATGGTGAAGTGCATAGTAGGAGTGAACAGGTTGCAACACATAACTAGTAAGGAAGTTTGAATAAGAACAGGCGTCAAAGAAATGTATGGTAAGAAGAGAAGATGGATCAGCCACATAGGGAAGGAGAGGGATGACAAGTCACCAGGCAGACTGCTCTGTGGGTATCCTCATGATATCAGGACAAAGAGAGAAAGGCCTCTAGCACCGTTGGTGTTCATCCATCCATGAATCCTGTTGTAGAAACTCTATGGGAAGACATAAACAAGAGTCATCCAAGATGGCAAAGCATGGAAAAGTTACAAGCAGTCATTAGAGAGACTACTTCAATCAATGAGAACAGAGCTCTGCAATACAGGGCAAAACCATTCAAATAATTTATTTGCTTAAAATAATTTGTTGCGAAATCACTTTGAAAACTATAAAGTGACATAGAATCATAAAGTAATGGATGAAGAGGAAGGAGGCCCTTTCAGACTTTTGAGGGATGTGGTTGGTAGGACTAAGGGTCTATGAATATAAATTCATGCCTTTGATTTATTCCCTAATTCTTGAAGGGCAAAAAGAGAGATTAAAAGACAAAGAAAGAATCTTCTCTTGATAGGTGAATAGAAACAGTTAAGTGAACTTCTCAGGTTCACACAAGTCAAGTCAAAAACTTAGGCTTCTTAAATGCTGGTCTAGGGTTTTGTTTTTCCAGTACACCAAGCTACTTCTTTAATAAATAGAACAGAAATAGGATAGGGACTAGGCCTGTAGGGAACTTTTGCATGAAGAAACTCCTGTGCAGGTTGGTACCTATAGAACAGAAATTAAGAAGACCAAAACAAGTATATGTGACTCTTTGGACTTTACTTGTATGCCTCAATTGTCTTCTAACCCTGGACTATTGCTTTTCCCCTATGGCCTCCTTCATCCATGAATGAGTTCATCTCAGGGCCTCCATTTTGGGCATGAACCCAAGCTGGCCATGCTTTCTTCACCTTCTGGCCCTACTTGGGACTCTTCATGCTTCACCACCATGTGCCCATGTTGGTTCCTTACCCCTTCTACTATCACTACTTTTCAGTTCCCTTCTGTATGTTTTATGTAACATTAAAAGGTAAACTCCTCAAGGGTAGGGGTTGTCTTTCTTTCCTCTTGTAATTCTATTCCTAGCACATAGTACAGTGCTTATGCTTTGTGAGTGCTTAATAAATATTTATTGTCTGTCTGTTGTGTCCCTGCAGAGGTATGATATGCCTTTCTGTTGTTGTTGCTGAAACTGCCAAGGTCAAGCCCACTGCTATACTTCCTACATACACTGGATAATAAGATATTAAATCTACAACTTTAGGCTATTCTATAGATGATACCATCCATGCAGTTTTCTTAATTGTCAAATGAGGACTCCTGGAAGCAAATCTCTTGTAATTTCCCACAGGAACAAGGGAATAAGTCATACACAAATTTACATTCAAGGACTTCCAGATCCACCATCCCCAACCACAAGTCAAAAAGGACATCTTTCTTCTTCATTAACTATAAATGAATACCTTAAAATTATGTCACTTTTTACTTTTCCAAATTTCACAGCAAACGTTTTTAAGCATTTGGTATTTTTGCCCTGTTTTGTGGGAGTACTCAAATGGAACTCTAATTTCATTGATTTGGAATGGTCACTTTATGATGCACTTAGCAACCCTCCCATACTTGCCAATCCTGAGCAGCTCTTGTCCTCGTTCTCCCATTAGGTTGCCACAGCAGTTGGTGTAGCCATGAGGCTAGAGGTTTTCTTACTTTTTCTTGATGTCATAGGAGTACCTTTGGAGCAAACTTAATGGTCCCTTGTCATCCATCTCCTTTACTATGTGACAGGACCATCTTTTTTCCTATCATACACTCCTTCAATAACACCTTTTATTACTATTCTTCATTAAAATTCTTCTTCAATTACATGTTGTAGCTTATTTACTCCCACCAGGTACCTCTTCATTTGTCCCTATATGATAGCCGTCTTGAAGCTTTTGGGGACTTTAAGTCTTTGGTGACATACAAAAATACTGGCAGAATCTTTGTATTCAAAAAGCAGGCTTTTGTTTCCACAGAAAGCTTGGGATCATTAACAGGATTTTGTAGTTTTCCAAAGGCAATTCAGCCTACTCTCCTTCTTTTCGATCCTGGTCCCAACTCATTCATTGTCTGTCTGTATGTTCCATATATATATGATGGACATGCTCCATAGGTTTATGAGGAGCCAAGATATAATAAAGCAAGGCTGGAAACAGTTGATTTGTACTGAGACTATTGTCTAATTAATCCCCGATGAAAAAAAATGCTGATTTTCTTTCTTTCGTTTTGGTTTCTTTATCTTTTTTGTATGGTACAATGGATAGAGTGCTGGGTCTGAAGTCAGGAAGACTCATCTTTCTGAGTTCAAATCCAGCCTCAGACACTTACTAGCTCTATAACCCTGGGTAAGCCCCTTAACTTTGTATGCCTCAGTTTATTATCTGTGTAATGAGCTGGAAATGGCAAAGAACTCTTGTATTTTCGCTAAGAAAACCCCAAATGGGGCCAGGAAGAGTAGGACATGACTGAAAAATTACTTAACAACAAGAGGGAGAATCCCATGTTGTTTTGGCCAGATCAACCCAAACAGACAATCTATAGTGATTGCAGTTATTGACTCTTTGCTCAACTCCTTGTTTCACTTTTCCTGGAAGAGCACAGTCTTTGAGTTAATCCATGCTCAGGAATTACATAAACCTAATGGATTCTTACTGTTATTCGGAGAGAACTGAGTTCTTTGAATCCTATTCTGTGTAACCAGGGCTTTGGGGAAAGTCAAATAAATTTCAGAATATCTGCTTCACTTAGAATAGACAATTAACTAAGTGATACAATTAGCAATGTGGTTAGTTAGTGAAAACACATTAGTTAGTGAATGCAACAATGCTGAAGATCAGTCTTAAAAAAAAGTAGCATGGCAGTAGAAAGAAAGCTGATTTTTTTTCTTCTGCTGGTTACTACTTGCATGGCTTGGGAAAGTCACTTTATGTCTCTGAGTTTCAGAATCCTTGGCTGTAAGATGAGAAGGCTGTACTAGAAGACCTCTCGAGGGTCCCTTTGAGTTCTAAAACTTTGAATCTTAGCGAGTCCTCAAAGTCATGGGACCTTTTGGGGTCCCCAGATGCTAAGAATATACTTTTTTTGCATGTAATATTTCCCCATGATTTCTATTCTACCCAAAAGAGTGAATAATGACTTGGATTTGGGGAAGTGAGGGAGAAATCATTTTCACAGGATACTTTTGTTTTTCAGAGTCATAACAGTATGTTTTTGTAGTGATTCAAAGTTTACATACCATTTTCACTATGACAACTCCATGAGGTCAGTTGTCAAATGCGTACTATGTTCTCAATCGTATAGGCAACCCCCCCCCAAAAAAAACAAACCAAAAAACTGTTGAGAGAAGAGCTGATTTGTCACTGATTACAAAGCCAGTGTTAGAGCTGAGATTCTAACCCAGGTTTTTGACTCTTTTTCACCACTACCCTGTTGATACTGATGGCATTGCTAGCTAGTATACTAGCATGAAGCGTGATTGGCAAAGGCCTAAAGAAATGAGTCAATTCTTTTGGTTCTTTTGGCCAGTTTTTGCTGGTGGATGACTTTATGACACTTCAGCATTTGAGGTTCACTGTTCAGTTATTGCTACAACTCTTTTGACTAAGGGTACTCAGTGTCACATACACTGAATATATTAAATACAAAGAAGGGACGTTTTCAGGGAAGAATGTAAGAAATTGTATTTTGCTTTTACTCTGCAAGAAAGTCAAATAGCAAAATAAGTGAGATGAGATGAGAAGACTGAATCCCTTCTTACTGCATGGTGTTTTCTAGAGGTTATCAAATGTATTTTCTTATCTTGATATTAAATTACTTTGCTCAATTCCATTCTCCAAAGTTCTCATTATTCCAGCCACTGCCACAGAGATTGATACAAAATATAACTCAGGTGTTGCAGTGTCTTTCTTGATATGAAGACCGTGGTGCAATGATGGAAAGTCTCTCTCAAAAAAGTCTTTCTTGTTTGCATTTTGTTCTCACTTGGGGGAAACCTTGGTAATTTCTATATCTGATTCAATGTGCTGCTCCAAATTTGCAAGTACTCAGGCCAACAAGAGGTCAAATACGGAACAGGTTTTTATCTAGTACAGCAATAATAGCCTATACCAAACAGGGCTCATATTCTAATTGTATGTTGCTTCATGCAAAATAATTACTGAGATCCCCAATCTCTCATATTGAACTCCAGGAAGGATTTAGATTAGGACATAGATAGGAAGAGGAAAAGACAACTTCAAGGAGGAAGTGATTGGATCAGGATCATGCAGACCCAGGAAATTGTCTTTATAGTCAGCCTGGATATAAAGGAAGGAGACATACTATGGTTAAATCTGGAAAGCTCAGCCCATTGTAATAAGGAAGAAAAAACATTTCTTAAAATCATAACCTCAGTTGGGAAATAATTTTATAGCTCTCCTAGAGTCTCAAAGCTACTGGGGTAGTCTATGATCTTCTCTAACTGAGGCTTTTGGAATCCAGTTGCAAAGCTGTTTATAATTACTAGGTTGTCCCTAACTGATGTTAGGTACTCTTAACGCAAATACTCTTAATGCACATCAAGTGGACCAATGGCCAAAAATAAGGAGGGGCATTATTTTGGCTGTTACTATTTCTGGATCCAGCCCACTTGCCAACTTTGGCTGACTTTTCAACAAGTGGCCTCATATTTGACTAAAAAGTGGGAGTCTAACTCAAAGTAGAGAAAGACCATTATCAATTTACCATCAGAGCACTAATAGACATAGCTCCTTCCTGACAAACAGTTTTTTGAACTTGAGGAATGGACTTGAAATCTAATATAAATATGTAGAAAACTGGGATTCCTTTATTGAATTGGCATTAATTACTTTTTAAATGTAAATTTTCAGCTGCAAGTCTTCTTTCTTAATTAAAAAAAACCTCTTCCAAGTACATCAGGGTAAATCAAAGATTAATTGGTGACCAAATTATAGGGTTTAGTAAAGCTCTCCCCCACCATAAATCAGTGAAAGATAGTTAGGAGATATGAATACATGCATTTTCTTTCATTAATATTAGATCATATGATGAAAGCCCATTTAAAAAAATAAAAATAGCTCTGGCATTTTCATTATGTAGTGCTTTACATTTAGCTACTTCTTTTGGTCACCTACTGTTGTCTCCTTCTTCTCAGGCCAAAACTTACTTGACTCAGTTTGCCTAAAGGGATTTATAGCATTAGAATATGTAATGGACCTAGGTAAGCTGACCAGCTCCTGTAATAGATTTGGAGGAGCTAAGCAGGAAATACTTTGGAATGGACAGTTCTGGGAAATGCATTGTTGGTATCTTCCATTATACAAGTATATACACAGGGCTAAACCATTTCAATGTCTGTTTTTCTTTCCTTCTTTGAGCATTACACTTGTCCACTTCACACCAGCTACAGCTCTTTGCATCTGAAGTAATAGATTCTTTTTATCCCCATTCATACTGTCACCACTTTAGTTTAGGGTCTGGTTACCATTTACCTGGACTATCAATCAATCAATGAGTATTTATTA
Organism: Phascolarctos cinereus; assembly: GCF_003287225.1. Classification (NCBI taxonomy): domain Eukaryota; kingdom Metazoa; phylum Chordata; class Mammalia; order Diprotodontia; family Phascolarctidae; genus Phascolarctos; species Phascolarctos cinereus. The sequence continues at coordinate 93,659,748 of NW_027556180.1, forward strand.
AGTCCCTGACCCAGGTACTGGAGATACAAATACAAATAATAAAACTTTACTTTTAAACCTTAAACTTAAATGAAGAATCCTTGCTCTCAAGGAACTTACATTCTTTTGGAGAAAGAAAAAATAGACATATATAAATATATATGGAACAAATATAAAAAGAATAAAAGGAATAAATAAATAATTGAATGTCAAGTCCTGAAATAAATTCAAGCCATGAGTTAAGGAATAAAGCATGTTTAATTGAGATAAGAGGGCCGCAAACCTGTCACCTGGGGCATGTCCGGTGGATTTCCCAAACTAGAGGCCCATGGAAAAATCTTTTTCCCTTGGGAGGGAAGGGGGAGGAGGCAGCACCAGGTAACAAGGCCTGGTCATGAGATTTTAGCTGCCCCTGGAAATTCAAGCAAGGAGAACCATTTCATTCTGACTGCTTTGCCCTTCTTGCCATAATTCCAGTGAAAGGGGACAAGGACATCAAAGGCCTAGATCCAACTTGAGCCACAACAAGGCAAGATCTCAGGATGGTACTTAAAGTCTGACTCAGCTCAACCTAATTTCATTATCTTAAGGGTAGGAATGTAAGGACATTATGGACATTGCTAGGGTCATTTAGGGAGTGGCAGGTAACATTACATTTGGTATTCACAATTTTTGTCCTTATATTAACAATTTGCTGTCAACAAGCAAATAACAAAAATCTAAAAAAAAATTAAATATGAAGTAGAAGATAGGCAACTAGTTGGAGAATCAGAAAAGATTACATGGTCAAAATGGTGATTAAGAATGGGATTCTATGAGATTGCAATGAAAAGGGAGTGTATTTCAGGTAAGGCATGGAGTGACATGTGAGGAACAATAGGAAAGTCAGTGTTGCAGAATATAGGAGGGGAAAGCTGTACAACAAGGATAGAAAGATAGATGGGGACTAGGTTGTAAAAGGCTAGAGGAAACAGGGAGCTAGGGAAGTTTACTGAGGGAGCGAGGTAGCTAGAATTGCCCTTAAGGAAAACCACATTATGGAGTACAGAGTGGAGTTGGGGAAGACTTGAGGCAGGGACACCAATTAGTAAACCATTGTAAAATAATAAAGGTGAGAGTGAATTAAAATTCTAGGCATATGAACAGAAAAAAAGGTCAGAACCTAGTGATATTGTGTAGGCAGAAATGTGAAGGCATACCAGCTGTTTTGTATGTGGAATGAGACAGAATAAGCAAATAAGAAGAGTGATTAGGATGCAAATCTGGTAGACTGGAAGAATGGTGGTATCTTCAACAGAAATAGAAGTGAATATTGCTTTTTTGTACATTACAAGGAGCTGGTTGCATCTAATGATTAAAATTACTGTTGCAGGTCCTTAATAAAAGACAAGTGTTGGAAGTAAGGCTGGGGAGCTATTGAGATTATAGGGGCCTAGCTTTATAGCAAAGATCTCTATTCCTTTTAATATACAAAAAAAGCAGTTCAACATTAAACCCATGGGAACTGAGGAGGTAACCATTTGAGTACGTATAAAGAGAGAAAAACAGAAGATCTAGGGCACAACATTGGGGGACACTCAAAGTTAGGGAACATAACACCCAGGAGTGTGCTGAGACCAGCTTTAACCACCTTGGGGGAACCAACTGTTAAATTTTCAATGTGAGCATTTCTACATGCTACTGATCAGGACTCTATTTATTGCTTTGTTGATTGTCTAGACTTAAGAAAGTGATGGCTAAAATTTTATTAATTCAAATTAAACTTAAATGTGTATTGTGGAGACATTCAGAGATCCCAGTCGTAAAACATTTACCAGCATACCTCTGAACATCCAATAGATAAGAGGATGATGAACTAGCAAAGCCTGAAAAGGAGCAGTCGAGTTGGTAGGAGTAGAAGTAGGAAAGAGTAATATCATGAAAACCCAGAGAGGAATAAGTATCCAAGAGGAAAGGGTGATCCACATTGTCAAATGAACAGGCAGGTTGAAAAGGATGAAGACTGAGAAAAGATCATCAAATCAGGCAATTAGGATATCACTGCTCATTAGGTTGGAAAAAGGAGCTAAGATGAAGGAGGACCTTATGAAAATGATATATTTGTATGGCACTTTACTGTACTTTTACTTGTGTTATTCATTAGATACTCACAACAGTCCTATAAAGTAGTCAGGGCAGAGGTTAAATAACTTTAAACAAGTCACTATTTCATTTTATTTCAATTCAATTCAGTATAATTTAACAAACATTTACTAAGTGCCAATTGTATGTAAGGCACAGTTAGAGATCCAGGCTATACAGATGTGGGGGGGGGAAAGATCTCCACAGACAATCCTCAAGGAGTCTATACTCTCAGTTGCATTCTGTACCGAAATATGCATGAAACAAGGTAGAAAGTGATAGGGTCAAAAGAGACATCAACACTGAGCACTGTGGGACAATTTGAAGTAGATATTACTTTTCAGTTTGGGGAAAGTCATGGAAGAAGTGGCTCCCTACTAAAGCTTTTAAGGAAAAAACTTTCAACAGATAAGAGTAAAAAGGCACATTTCTGGAATGAAGGATGACCTCCACAAGTGCCCCAGGTGGGAGATGGCAGCTTTTACGCCAGCTAGTATTATTTCCATTTGGCTAGAATGTAGAGTTCGTAAAGAAGAGTATTGTAGAGCTAAGGCTGACGAGGTAAGCTGGAACCAGATGGTGGAGGGCCTTGAATGCCAGTCTGAGTCATTTTATCTTATTGTCAACAGGAACAACTAGAGTTTTTGATCAGGAGAAGGCCATGGTCAGATGTGTGATCTAAGCAACTATGGGAAAGATGGATTAGAGAGACAGGAGAGCCAGAAAGCAGGCTATTAACAATAATTAAATAATTGGGAGGAGGTATGTGGATTAGATGATCTCTAAAGCTCCTTCTAGCATTTAAATTACATGAGCCATTCTGTGATCCTAGGTGAGAAAGGCCTGAACTATAGTGGTCCCTGGGATTGATGGGATTGTGTAGCAGGTCTGGAATTTGGATCAAGGTCTTTTTACTAAAGGGCCAGCATTCCTTTAGCTTCACCAATCTCTCTGCCAGTATATCTCTCTAAGAATATTTCTGAGCATAGTCTAGTTTTCCTGCCCTTACACACAAAATTAAAAACAAAAACACAACAACAACAAACAAATGAGCAACTAAGGTAAAGGCAGAATATGAATGACAGTTCAAATGCTGGTTTTGCCACCTGTGTGACCTTGGGCAAGTCACTAAAAGGTTTTTTATTTTGGCCTCAGTTTTCACAAGTGTAAAATAAGGGAGTCGGACTAAATGATATCAAAAGTCCCTTTTATTTCTAACTATATGAGAACACAGACTCTTTCCTTTTATTTTGGTATCCCTTGCTCTTAGCATAGTACCTTGTGCATTTATAATAAGTATATATTATAAGTACTTATAAGTAAGAACTTATAGGTGATTATTGATTAGATTTCAATAGAAAGAAACAAGAATGAAGCCACCATTTTGTATTTTTACCCTTCATGCTAAAACAGCACTTAAAAAAATCTTTGAAATGTATTGGTTTGACAAATGGCACATTTAAGACCCCATTTAACAAAATATTTTACCTTTTTAATTTTAAAACTGTCACTTGAACTGAAAATATAGGTGAATAAGTTAGTCTTTCATATTTAATATTTTCTTATTTTTCTCTTATTCACAAATTCATCTAGTTCAGCTTTGATTAACGAAGTAGCAGAAAGAGAATGGAGAATGGTCAGCAGTTGGCTAATTCATTATTTGTACTGGGGGAATCTTACTCTTCTAATTCATTTGGGTTCTTTCACCTGTGAAGCTTTTCCAACATCAGCCCCTGCTGGATTTATCACATCAGATATTCATCTTGCCCTTAAATGCTAATACAGCATCACAGAAGGATGTTTGATTTGAAGGGGAGAATGACAGCAGGGGAATTGCTCCGTGCAATCTGACTGTAATCCTTAGGTGATGTGCAGCTGTTTGAAAAAAGAGTTAGAGCTCAGATTAATTGATGATTATAGTAGGTCAGAAAAAATCTAGTCTAAGAAAGAAAATAGTGAGTGGTGCGGTATACAGAATATTAAGCTATATCACTGATATGTTTCCAGTGCATTTTCTTCTTAGATGCCAGATATATATGAGTTAAAGTTGAAAAGGTAGCAGTTTCATTCCTCCCTCTCCATCTCCTTTTCTGTTTGCCTACCTGTTAATTGAGAATGTTATGGTGGAAAGAAAAATGAACTTTGAGAATAATCACATATCTATTAAATCGACATAACTTGTTGATTTTACTTCCACATCGTCCTTTCTAACCATGCTCTTCTCTCCACCCATATGGTCACTACACTCTCATCAGTTTTCACTGGGAATGTTGTAATAGCCTCCTAATTAATCTCCCTGCTTCAATTCTCTCTCTTCTCCAGTCTACCCTTCATGAAGCTACCAAATTGATATTCCAAAAGCACAGGTTTACCATGTCACTTTCCTTATTAAACAAAGTTCAGTGCTTCCCTATTCCAAGCAGTAATGAATACAAGTGCCTCTAGCCTTTACAGCTCTTCACATACTGTCCCCAGCCTATGTTTTTAATATTTGTTGTTGTGTCCAACTCTTTGTGACCTCATTGAGCCATGCCAGCTCTTCTATTCTCCATTATCTCCTGAAGTCTGTCTAAGCTCATGTTCATTGCTTACATGGGGCTATCCATTTCATTCTCTGCCATTTCCTTTTTCCTTTGCCTACAATCTTTCCCAACATTGGGGTCTTTTCCAATGAGTCCTGTATTTTTATTGTGTGGCCAAAATATTCAAGCTTCAGCTACGTTATTTTACCTTCCAGTAAATAGTCATTTTGTAGTAAATAGTAAATAGTCAGTCTGATTGTAACTCTTTGCTTTCTAAGAGACTTTTGAAAAGCCTTCTCTAGCACCACAAAAGTGTTGATTCTGTAGTGCTCAGCTTTCCTTATGGTCAAGCTCTCACAGCCATACATTGCTATTGGAAAAAACCCCCAAAAACAAACATTGCTTTGACTATACGGCCCTTTGTCAGCAAGGTGATGTCTTTGCTTTTTAGCATGCTGTCCAGATTTGCCACAGCTTTCCTTCCAGGGAGCAAGCATCTTTTAGTTCCATGGCTGCAGTTATTGTCTGCAGTGATCTTTGAGCCCAAGAATACAAAATCTAACACCACTTCCATTTCTTCTCCCTCTATTTGTCAGGAAGGGATCCTTTGCCATGATCTTAATTTTTTAATGTTAATCTCCTAGCTAGCTTTTACACTCTCTTCTTTTTCACCCTCATCAAGAGGCTCCTTAATTCCACTTCACTTTCTGCCATGAGAGTGACATCATCTGCATATCTGATATTGTTGATATTTCACCCAGCAATTTTAATTCATCCAGCTTGGCATTTCTTTTGTTGTACTCTGCATATAAGTTAAATAAATAAGATGACAATATACAGCCTTGTTGTACTCCATTTCCAATCTTAAACCAACCAGTGGTTCCATATTTGGTAACCTTATTACACATTAATCCCCTTCTTGCCCTCCTGGTCAAGCCAAATAGACTTTCTTGCAATTCTTCTCTCATAGCATTCCATTTCTCATCCCTTAATGCTTAAAGAGGTTGTTCCCCTTGACGGAAATGCCCTCCCTCCTCACCTCTGCCTCTTAGAATCCCTCGTTTCTTTCAATGCTCAGCTCCTCTGCCATGTCCTTCACAAGGTCTTTCTTGAACTCCCCAGTTGCTAACGTCTCTCTCCCCCATTACCTTGAATTTATTTTCAACATATTTAGTAAGCAAGGTAGCATAGCAGATAGAGAAATGTCTTCAAAGCCAGGATTGAAGTCCACCTCTGATGCTGGCTGTGTGACCCTGGGCAGGTTTCTTAACCTCTCAGTGCTCTAGGTCAGGGGCCCTAGGACTACATTGCAGCTGTAACACTTCCCTGTGCAACAGGAACCAGATGAAAATGTAATTGGGAAATATTTAACAAAACAAATAATACAACAGAACATAGATAATGTTAGCATGTGGTTCTCTAGGTCAATATGCATCTGCCAGGTATCCTCATGAATGGTTTAGTGACCCCCTTTTCAATTTGAGTTGACTTTGTTTGCTCTAGGCAACTCTTTGAGACTAAATTGCAGAGAAGGTTCTGGCCTTGCCTTGGTAGAGGGAGTCCCTCACATGAGAGTGCCCTGTATTGGTGAAATCACTGGTCCAGTCCATATCCCTATATTTGATGAGTATATGTGTATATAACATAGATGATATATACACATGTATACATATACATATGTATATGCATATTCACACGTGCACACACATATGTGTGTTCAGTTATGTCTGACTCTTCATGACCCCATTTAGGGTTTTCTTAGTGGAGATCCTGGAGTGATTTGCTATTTTCTTCTCCAGATCATTTTACAGATGAGGCAAACAGGGCAAAGTGACTTGTCCAGGGTGTCACAGCTACTAAGTGCTGAGGCCAGATTTGAACTTCGGAAGATGAGCCTTCCTGCCTCCAGGCCCAGCACTCTATCCACTGAGCCACCTAGCTGTCCCTGTATATTTATACACATAAATGTATGCATATTCACACACACATATCCTGTTTTCCTCAGTAGAATATAAACTTCTTGAGGACAAGTACTGCTCCATTTTTGTCTTCAAGTAGCCAGCACCTAGAAGAGTGCATTGAAGAGTGTAAATGTTTAATAAATGTGGGCTGTTTCATCAATAGGAAACAATAGAAAACATTACCCAATTTTAGCAAGCATGTATCACCCAGGGCTTTTTTTTCTGGATCCACTTCACTTCTCTCTCAGTGCTCACTCACGGATTCAGTTATCATCTTGACATAGAAGACATCCAAATTTATAATCTCTCTCTAATCATTTTCTTGAATTCCAACCACACACCTACGTCTGCCTGTTGGATATATCTTCCTGGATGTCCACGTGGCACCTCCAATTCAACATTTCCAAAACTGAACTCAGTACTTTGATTCTAATCAACCAGCAAATATTTTAAGTACTTCTTTTAGGCCAGGCATTGTGCTATGCCTTACCTATTCTTGCCTATAAACTTCATTCTTTTTGTCTATGACATTCTTGCAGTCACCAAGGCTTGAAACCTTAGAGTTATTTTTTGATTCTCTCTTCTCTTACATTTCTCATATTCAATATATTGTTAAAAGCCTATGTATCCTTTCTCTTCTCTCTACTCACATTGCCACCAATGTAGTTCATGACTTCATGTCTTATCTCGCTATAACCTCCTATTGAGCTAACCACCTAAACATTATACACTTTTTTTCCTGTGTGAAAAACAATTTACTATATCTTGTAGATATAATAAAATGTTATTTTAATTTAATTGAAACTGATTCAAAATACAGAAGAGATGGTCATTTGAAAAATTTCATTGACTGCCATTATAGTAAGGCTATTTGGTGTGGTGAAAAGATCACTGAAAATCTGGATTCAGGAGAGGCCTGAATCCTGGTCAAGTCTCAGTTCTGACACTTAGTTGCTATGTCACTCTCAGAAAGTCACCAACCTTGTCAATCAGGCAACATATATTAAGAGATTACCATGTGTCAAACATTGTGGTAAGTGTTGGACTTTTTTTTAATCTATAAAACGAGGTTAATAATACTCTCACTACCTCTTTGGGTTGCATCAAGGACAGCATTTTGTAAATTATAAAGTGCAACAGAGATATGTGTTGTGATCAAGGTTCATAAGGGTCAGTGAGCCACAAATTGATTACTTATCCTGGAATACTTAGTCATAAAAACCTATCAGCTCTGAAATTTATTGTGGAATAAACCAATATGGATACCAAAACAAATATAAGAGGAATAGAAAGTTGAAAAGACACCTCAATTGGTTCAGTTAATAATTGGATACTTAATTTAACATATTTTATTTTTTATTCTCTTTCCATAAAAATCATTTTGCCAGGAGCTCCCGTATCCCCAGCAGTGGTCTGATGCCGGCAGAGTGTGAAGAGAGAAAGAATCACGGCCAGGTGGAAGATGTGAAAAACAAACTTGTTTATTGATCTGAGGGCTCAGGCTTATATAGTACTGGATCAAGCAATAGTAACATTATTTTCCATGAAAAGTACAAATTTAATTAGGTGATTTCCTTACTTCCTTGTACCTTGTCTGTTACATTCTTTCCTGCGTCCTGTCCTGTACCCCATCTGTTTCCTCCCTTCCTGCATCCTGTTCTCAAGAGATGGAAAAGGGGGGTGGTGAGCCGACATCCTGAGTTTCACAGCTGTCAGGCTTAGTACAATCTACAGGTAAGACCTGGGCTGGCCTAAGCCCTCCAACTCCCCAAAGCCGGCCCTCTACATCTCCCCCTTTCTTCTGTTCTAGCTTGAGAACGTGGGATGCACATCAGGAGAAAACTCAAGAGTAACAAGAATACTATCAGGGTATGAAATGCAACAGCAGACTTGAAATATTCTGGAAAGTGTTAAGTTGCTTAATATAGTACAACAGCTTAAAAACAATATCTTGAGGATCAATATCATCCATATTATATGTTTGGAATGCCAAGCGCCCCGAAGCTTATTCAATAGAGTTACATTGGTAGTATTAGAAAGCAAATAGGGAGTTACACAAACAAAAGTATAGTGGTAATCACATTGCAAGTTACAGGTTTAACTCAAGGGAGGTAAGGCATATAAGTCCAATGTAATCATGACTCCGTCCTGGAGACACCCACAACAGTCATCATTGCAAAAAGGACAGTCAGCATCTTATTACTGGCTCTTTGTCTCCTTGGTCTTGCCTTCCTCCTCCGTTTGTCTCTCTGACCAGTTTTTCCTTTGATGCTCAGGGTCTCTATCCCTCTGGTCAGTATGCTGACAGGTGCGGATGTTCCTCTCAGGAACCCAGACTGGTTCTCCTGCATGTTCTGGAAAAACACAAGCATAACCTCCACCCCAGGTTAGTAATTTTACTGGACCATCCCAATTACCAGTCTTTGGATCCTTCCACATTACCACAGCATCTGGTTGCTCATCTAACAACCTGTTCTTTTTCCCACAAAATGTTTTTGTGCAGGAGTACGTCCCTGATCATCTGGTGTCAAAAAATTTGTGGTATATATTACCTGATCCAATCTCCTTCTTACCCTATTTTCTATTCCCTGTTTTTTTCTGTTTATCAAGGAGGATTTTAATATCCTTGTTGCACCTTTCAACAATGGCTTATCCAGTAAGATTGTACAGGATGTCAGTAGAGTGAGTGATATTATAGGTGAGACAAAATTGTGCAAAATTCCTGCTAGTATAGGTGAGACCATTGTCAGTCTTGAGGTGTCTTGGATTGGCAAGAATACTAAAGCAAAGCAATAAATGATATTACTTATGTCCTTCTTAAAATATGTAACTAATCCAAAGTATCTGCTTGTCTTCATATGATATTCATCTTTCCCCCACTTTTTTTTTGCGCATACTCTGACACATACATTGTAATTACACTTAAAAACCATGACTCACACATTGATAAGAAATAAAGGAATTTTGGAATAAGACTCTCCCTAACATTGTGTAATTGTTCAGTAGAAAAATAGCCAACTAAATATGATTAAATAATGTTTAGAACAGCATAAGTTTAAGTAGCTAAGAAATCAGGTATGTATAGAAATGTGTTTAAGGCTATGCTTCTTGGCAGAAAACACAGAAAATATGAAGTTTCCTATCTGTAGTTAAAAAAAAAGATTCCCTAATAGTTTAATTAATAAAAATTATTTTCATCTCTGAAATGTTGTTTTAACTACTAACCAGGCTATGACAAATTTATGCTGGATTTTCTAATACAAGAGGGGAGTTAGGCCGTAGAACTCTGCAGCAAAGCAAAAGAATTTCTTTAGTCATCTCCTGAATTCAAGAGGGTTTTGTTGGGCAAGGGTAAAAATCTATTTCTAAATAGTCAAAGACAAATAAATGTCCCCTTTCCCACTTCACTTGTTTAATTTGCTTGCAAACCCTCCCAAAGAACCACCAGGACAAATGAAAGCCTAAAAATATTGCTATTAATATTCTAACAAAGTTGGAATGAATAATTTTTTATATCAAAAAGTTCTATCAAAGATATGTTAAAAAGGACTTATGAAGCTATAGCCTTTTATATACTATAAAATATATTAAGATTTTAGCTATATTATAACTGGTACTAAGGAGCTGATTCAGAAAATTTACAAGCTACATCTTACTGGAAATTTTAGTATACATACAGTGCATTAGACTGTGTTTAACATACAAACTGCTCATGTCAAATTTCTAAAGCAGAGAGTTTATTTATTCCTACCCTTGAAATTTCCTCCCCACCTGATTAAGAAAACAAGTTGATTTGTTTTCTAATTATTGATATAACTTAGCTTCTTAAGTAATTTTCCTCTTTTTTGAATACCAATGTAATTTTTAAGTTGCCTAAATGGTGGTTGTAGATAAAATGATACAAGGTTTATTTTTCTAGAATTACTGTAAGACAGAACTTTTGATTTACAAACTGATCTGAAATGAATGGAAGGTTGCAAAGGATATGTATCTACAAAATCTATAAAATTAAGCATGCTATTTTAGCTCTAACTTCAATAAAACTTTTATATATATATATATGTGTGTGTATATATATATGTGTGTGTATATATATGTGTGTGTATATATATGTGTGTGTATATATATATATGTATATATATATATATATGTATATAAAAGGCAAATGTCCCATTTTCTTTGATTATTAAAAAGGATATAAAATGAAATCCCCTTAACCACTGATTTTGGTTTAATCTGCTCATCTGCCATATCACATTTACCTTTGTTTTTTTTAAAAAAATACTGTTTGAAAATGTGATGGCTGACAAAAAATGCTAATATACAATTTTCTTTGAGACTCTTGAAAACCACAAAAATTTCTAATGTCATAATGACTAGAAATTCTAACATTTAATATAAAGTCATCATAACTCTTTGCATGCCACAATGACACACACCTAAGGCCAACTTTTTCAGAATGTACTATAACTTGAATAAAATCAAATAGGGAGACATACATAAAATGGGAAATACAATGTAGTTTCACATCACAGCTCCTGCTTGTCCATAAGGCATTATGGAGGGAGTAATAACTTCACTTACACACTGACTTTGTAAATGTGATCAGCTGCCAATGTCCTGAATATTTATGAGTCTCACTTTAGTTTTTATATGTGTTACATAAAATTGTACCCAGGAAACCAAAAAAGGCTTTCCAGAACTACTGGTAGATTCTATTTAAACTAAAAATTACCAGAATTATGCTGTGTTTTAATGTTATTTGAAGAATAATTAATATTCACCTGAAAAAAGGACTCTTGTACATGAGGAAACTCTACTTGTACACATGGGACTTTTTAACAAGAGCAGGACAGCAGCACGGTAACCCACTTTTCTAAGTATATTTTCTATACAAAATAATTCCAAGATATAATCATTAAGTTCTTATACAGTATTATTTTAAACAATAATCAATAAAATAGCAAATATGTGAAAATTGCAACAACACAAAGACTGAACACTGCCATTTCTTAGTGTAATCAATGTTGCTATTAGTACAGTCTTGAAATAGGTGAGCAAAATAGTCAGCAGATTGAATCTTGGTGATACACTGGACTGATTTCAGCTATGACTTGCAATGCAATGGCTGGACAGTACAGGTATCTTTTGCAGAGATTTCAGTAGCAGAATGGCACTTGGTTTGTTCTCAATAGAAATGACAAAGATGCAGCTGACAATTTAAAGAAAGACAATGTTCTTATTTGCATGCTGAAATTCTAGTTGTGTCCCCTGTATTTGAACATTTTCAAATAATATTGTCTGTCTCTCTGTTCTGCCCACGAGCTCTGCCCCATATTAGCTAACTATCTTATAGGACACTACTTAGCCAGTGCGGTTTGCTTTCCCTTTAAATCAGAGAAGCTGAAAAGCGCAGTCTCCTTCTGAAGTTCACTTTCATTTTAAGAGACCCCAAAACTGGCAGTCTTGTTTCTTTTTAATCCTGCTTAACCTGGTGAAAAATAAAAAACTGCATAGGAAAATTATCGCCCTACCTTGTTAGCCGTCTTCTCTTGACGACCGGAGCTCCTTTTCTAGGGTGTTGGCCAAACAGCCCACCTTGTCCAAGCCCACTCTGCTGGGAGAAGCCTTCCTTTCAGGTCCCCCTTAGGGCACCAAATGCCAGGAGCGCTTGCCTCCTGGGCTGTGGTCTGATGCCGGCAGAGTGTGAAGAGAGAAAGAATCATGGGCCAGGTGGAAGATGTGAAGAACAAACTTCATTTGCTGATCTGAGGGCTCAGGCTTATATATTACTGAATCAAGCAACAGTAACATTTTTTTCCATGAAAAGTACAAATCTAATTAAGTGATTTCCTTACTTCCTTGTACCTTGTCTGTTTCTTTCCTGCATCCTGTCCTGTACCCTTTCCATTTCCTCCCTTCCTGCATCCTGTTCTCAAGCTGTTGGGCTTAGTACAAGCTACAGGTAAGACTCAGGCTGGCTTAAGCCCTCTAGCTCCCCAAAGCCAGCCCTCTATACCCTTTGTCATGGCACATCAATGATCCTGGGTTCTTGAAGGGTATACTAGCATTGTATAAGCTTTGATAAGTTCTACTATACTGAAAGGATTTCAAATAAACTCCTGATGACAGACAGTATCTTCAGTCTAAGGACCTGCTTAACTAGTGAATAGACTGATTGCTAGTAGGCTGATCATAGGTGATGGTTTCACTGGTCATGACAATTCTTAAAAACAATGAAAAATTCAAGTGGCCCTCCTTATTCCCCCATGGCTCCCATCTGCTTCGTTACTGCTTCTTTTCTCTATATGTACAACAAGTTTTTGTTTGTTTGTTTATTGTTAACTATATAACAAAATCAATAGAATAGTTCCCACACTGTATTGTTTGTTAATTTCCCACATTGACTGCTTTCTCTACTCTGCATTTTGTAAATGTCTTTTTAAAAATATACATTCATTATTCATTTTTAACATTCATTTAAAAAAGTTTTTTTTGAATTCTGAATTCTCTCCTTCATTCCTTCCGCTCCCCTACCCAGTGAGAAGGCAAGCAATGTGATATCAATTATACATGTAAAGTCATGCAAAACATGTTTCCATGTTATCCATGTTACAAAAAGAAAAGCAAGAAAATAAAGAAAATGAAAAAAAATTACGCTTCAGTATGCGCTCAGATGTCATCAGTTCTCTCTCTGGAGGTGGTTAGCATTTTTTGTTATGGGTCCTTTGTAATTG